>NC_085051.1:25227362-25551288 GCF_963662255.1 Cinclus cinclus | reverse complement strand
GCAAGAACTGAACTGCTTTTTCCCTAGCAAACTGTCAGCTGTTCTCATGGTTACGGTTCTAGGAATTTGGAATGACAGGTCACAGTTATGAAAGTGAGTACATTCATTTGGCATGTTTCTATATAGCAAATAACATTCTCCTATGAAGAGGATAGGAGGCTGCTGTACATTATCATGGTGTTTATTCTCTGTGAAAACCACTCCTTAAAGTCTCTGTCCCAACAAAGAAGGTGCTAACCAGACTTCGTAGTTCTTAAAACTGCTCATTCACAGAATGAATACAAAAATATATAACTCTTGTATCCTCTCCATTACTATAAAGGCACCACTGGTGTTTTCACTGCAAGATTCAGCTGTGTATATACACCTCCCAGATGGCATGAAGCAAGGCTACAGAAGTATGCTTCCCATTTAAGTGCAGAAATGTTAGCTTCTGCCATAGGGTAATATCTATTCTGTCAATCGGCTATTTAAAAAAATAACCAATATTTCCTCTTTTAAGTCAACTGCTAAGAGTTACAAAGCTCCAAATATGGCATTATGCACAGCTTTGCACAACTGGTTTTCACTGAACCCCAAGCTGAACAGGACAGCAGCAGAATAGGCTTATCTCATACTTCCATCCCTTCACTGTTGGAAGGATCTTCCTTCAGGAAAGCCATGACAGCCTAATTTCAAAGCCCCTGCTAATTACTGCAAAATGGCATGAAAAACTTATGCAGAGAAACTGGAACAACACCCACTGAGCTTCTCTCAAAGGTGGGCCTGCCCAGATGCAACCAGCACAGCACTTTGTCCCAGCAGAGCGGGGCTGGGACTGCTCCGTCATCATCAGCCATCGGCCCCAAGATATTCAGTGCCCCCACATGGGCTCCAACACTCCAGGGACATGCCCACATACTGTGCTCAAGAAGAAACAAAATTTAACATCAATCATCATGATGTGTTAATCCATCCAACCCCAAATGCTCTGTGAAATACTTAACTGAATCACTCACCCTCTTGCTGTCTGCCAAGTGAACTACCAAGGAGAGCTGTCCTCCCATGAATACAGTCAGAGACAGCACTCCCAGGCATACCAACCTGGGATTTAAGGCCTGAGAACTCCAGGGCACCAAGCCCTGGACACAGAGGCTCCTGAGCTTCCCACCTCACACACAGTTCTGCACAGGTAGCTTAAGAGCCCACAATATTTCAGACTCAACTGGGTCTTGATCTCCAGGTTAACAGTAGAGAGACCTGGCAGGGCCTTCTTCAGCTTAGGTCTCAAGTTCCTGGGTCTCCAGATGGAAGCCTTGAAGCTCTGATAACAAGAACATTATCAGAACTTCTACACCCACAGTTGAAGACCTGGGCAAGTTTCCAAGGTCCCTGGTAGGCACTGGAAAGCCTGGTAGGCTTGACAACCCAGCAGTTCTCCAAGCACTGGTCTGAGATTAATCATAAGGTGCCAGGCTCCAAATTAACTTCTCATATTTCCAGAGAAAGGTCTCAGAGAATTCCCCAATACAAGAGAAATTTTAAATGACAGAATTTCTCGTGAATTAGGAAAGAGTAACTTTGGTCCACGTCTGATTTCAGTTTCCCTCAGAAAAGTCTCTATGCTTTGTGTTCCACTCTTAGAACAAGCCTTCACCTATTAAAATACACTGAAAACAATAAATATAAACAAAATATTTCAAATTGCTTCTAAATAAAACCTTCAAAATATAAAAGCACTCCATAGGTTATCCCAAAATTTGTAGTTATTTTCACTTGCATGTGCCTGCCTTGAACCCAAAGCCTTCCATTCCAAAACAAACATTCATCCTGCCTCAAGATTTACGAGTTGAAAGGACATATCCTGTAAAGTTGAACCCCCAGAGATTCAAAGCATAGACTCCGACTTTGGCATGGTATGAAGTCACTGCTTTGCTGAAGAAACAAGATTGGACAGCACTGTCCAGTACCAAAACACATCAATCACAAGAACTGTCCTGGATGCCTCCAGGTATTGGTAAGCAAACCACCGAAAGTGCAGCCACCTGAGAGGAAGGACAGTGCACCTGACCACAGGAAAAACAGCAGTTTCCTGGGATTTGAGCTCTTGGTAGGTAACGCAGCAAGGAAGGGAGGGATGAACCATGTAAGCAGTCACTGACCAAGTGAGCCCATTTAATTTATTAGGTAGTGCCATGAAGTTCTGCTGGTTTAGAATCCTAGGTACCAGTCCCTGCTTCGGTTTGACAATGTGTCACAGAAGGTATAATGAGATGAAGAAAATCAGCCAGAATGCAAGCTCCTGGTGCACAGTTTGTCCCATCTTCCCCTCCTACACTGCAGGTATAGAAACATAACTCAGCCTTTTAAAACACCAAGTATTTTACCTGAGTTGAGGAGTACTTATTTACCAAGGAGGCATTAAACAGTCCTGCAGCTGACTAAACTTTGGAACACTGCAAAAACTTTTTCAAAAACTGCATTATTATAGTACTATCAATGTTCTCATTTTCCCACACACCTAAACGAACAGGAGAGTCTTTCAGAGTTTAAAACATTTATAATATGGATATTTTCAGTTTGTCTATAAATCAGTGTTAGAGATTTTCTTGTAATTAAAAGGTGACTATAAAGACTTCCTAAAAGAAAGTACTACCACTCACATGATACATGCACCTAAGACTACAGGGAAGGATACACCCCCAATCATTTAGGTCTCAATATTGTATTCAGTACCAATGACTTCAGAGATACAGAAGCATAACCTTTTGAGGCAGCACAGCTTCTCATCTGAAGAATCAATTTTGCTTCAGTCTATATTCATGGGGAGTTTAACCTGCTGCCACAATGCTATCTCAGAGTTCTCTTACTGCTGAAGCGTCACCACTTAATTCTTGCTCCCCATTAACCACACATACAGCAGGGATATTGAGTCAAATGATCCTATGACCCTTTATCTTTAATTTCTGCTCTCCTGCTACTTTCACAAAATCGCATAGCATGTGTTTTAGAAAAGAAAGCAAAACAACAGTATTTTCCCCCTGCAAACCAGATTCTATCTCAGAATCAAAAGTACAAACTAAGTATGATTATTACAGGTTTCTTGATACTCAAAATGACAAAGTACAAAACCCTTTTATGCTCTCTTCCAAAATCAGGCCACAAGTTGATGCAAACAAAACCAACACTGCGCACAGCATTTTAGTTCTTGTACTATGTGTCCTCTAAAGTAGTAAAGCCACAATTACCATGAGAAAAGTCCAGCTGGAGGTATCACCTACAATTGCATTACTTCCTCTTTATACCTTTTTAATCAAAGCATATGTTCTGCTTGAAAACAATTCAGCACCAATGAGTTGGCAGTAGAACAATAATTTAAGCAGCGGTATCAATGAAGGTGGGAGGGAGAATTCACTAAAGCTACATTTTTCAAGTACAAAAGCTTGAGAAGCGCGCTATATGGAGTCAAGCAAATATACATCAAAGAAAACATGAAAAAGCAACTAACTATATGCCTTTAAAAGTGCACTTCATGGATGCAAGCTGCCAAATTACAGAGGGGATTTACTGAGAAGAATGTGTTGCTGCCAGAATGGACAAAAGCATGCATTCTATCCATTCCAAGCTCCTCCCCATCTCCTGTCATGCTCACAGCAAGAAGCGGCTCAGAAACTGACAACCATAGACTCCAGGACTGAAAGAGACAAAAAATACCTGCTGGGAAATGCCTGGAAAATTTTTATTTTGAGCATCTGACACAGGAGACTGGAAAAAAGAAAAAAACAACCCACTTATGATCAAAAAACATCTCCCCATATTCTTGGGACATAAAGTACAATTCCACAGCAGAAAAACAGTGCACACCTGGCCGGGTTTTTGAGGAGCCCACGTGCAGAAGCGCTTTTCCTAAAGGCGCAGCAGCCTGTGCACGGCAGCGCACTGCTGCCGGCCCAGGACAGGAGTCTCCCGGAGTTTGCGTGGAGCTGGGTCACGGAAACCTCACTCCAGGCGGGAGCATCTGTTGGCCCCTAAGGAGCCCGGGAGGCGCCCGGCTGCCCGTCCAGGATAGCCCGGGGAGGGCGCAGCGCGTCCCGGGCGAACCGCTCGGCCCGCGCCCCTACCTGGCTGGTGTCCTCGCCGTGCTCCAAGTGCACGATGCCCTGGCTCCTACACTCCGTGTCGCTCAGCACGTCGTCCTCCGAGTCCTCCAGGAGGGACGAGGAGCCGGTGGAGGAGACCGAGGAGTTGGACAGCCTGCGGGACTGCAGGTGCAGCGAGCTGCCCGTCCCCAGCCCGCCGCCCTCCGGCCGCGGCGGCCGCGCCTGGGGGCTGCCCTGCGCCTCCTCGCTCTCCTCGGCGGTGACGGTGAGCCGGGGGATGACGGGCGGCAGAACCCCGTTCGGGGGTCGGCAGCCCCTCTTCGGCCGGTCGGGCAGCTGACGGGCGGCGGCGGCGGCGACGGCGGCGCAGCGAGCCTCGAAGAGGGAGCAGAGCTCCCCCACGGTGAGCCGCTTGGCCCGGCTGAGCTCCGGGCTGCTGTGCAGCCCCGCGCGGGGCTCCATGGCGGGGTCGGCGCCGGGCGCCTGCCGAGCAGCGCTCCAGGACCGACGGCCGGAGGCGCGCATGGGGGAGCGCCGCACCGCCGCCGCCGGGAAAACTTCTTTGTGGCTCAGTCAGTCTCCCGCGGCTGCCCGGAGCCCGGCGGAGAGGCGCATCTCCAGCCCGCCCTGCCCGGGCAGCTCTGAGTCACCCGCGGCGACAGCCGGAGGCTGCTACCGTGCCCGCTGACCCCGCGCCAGGGCCATGGGGGCGCGCTGAGCCCGCCCGCCCGCCGCCGCCGCCGCCGCCGCCCCGCTCCGCCTCGGCGCGGAGGGGAGGAGCGAGCCGAGCAGCGGCAGCCCCTGCCCGCCCCTTCCCGCCGCCACCCCCACTACCCTTTTGGTTTCGCTTTCCCTGCGGCGGCCCCCGGGGAGCGGCCTGGGGGTGTCGCGGTGCCCGCCTTACCTCCGCCCGCCGCCCCTCGCTGGCCGGGCCGCGGCTCTCCGGGCACGGCGGCTGCGCAGCGCGGCGCGCCTCGGCCGGCGGAGGGGCGGCCCCACAGCCCAGCCCCGGCCGGGGACGCGGGGGAGGTGCCCTTTGACCCTCCCTGGCGTTCTGCGCCCGCTCGGGGCCGCGCGTGGCGGTCCGCGGTCCGTGCGTGACCATCCCCTCGGAGCGCGCTGACACCGGCGGGCACCTCCAGGCCTCCGCGGCATCCTGGGGTGGCTCCGCGCACCGCGCGGGGCCGGCGGTGTGGCTGGGTGTCACCAGCCCGCGGGGACCGGGTGGCGGTGCGTGAGTGACCGCGCGGTGCCAGCAGCCGGGGGCGCTCCCCCGGCCGCGCTGCGGGTCCCCACGCCTCGCTCTAGCATCCCCGGCGGGCTGCGAGCGGCGTGGGACAGCGGTGTGGGACAGCGGCGGCCTCCCGGGAAGCCCGAGCTGTCTGTCAGTCAGCGCGTTACCCGCTGAGCACCGCTCAATCAGGTTGCCTTCAGCCGCTGGTTGCTGCGATACCCCAGCCCCCTTTACGAACGAATTTCAGCGTTTGACACCCCCGGCCTTGGTACTTCTTGACTGTTTAACTCCCCCTCTTTACCTAAAATGTAACCCGTGCTGGGATGCGGCATGTGTTGGAATTGTAGCTATTAAGACCTTGAGAACAGGAAAGGCTTTCTACCGTAGGATTACATCAGCTGAAATGATTACTAAAATTAATAATTTTGGAACCAAATGCTGAAGTCTTCAGCTGAGTTTTTGCTCACTTATCTTATTGTTTCCTTGTACTCTCCCATCTGTCTCTCACCATCTGCTCTCTCTTGCCTGGCGCTTGGGCTGGGAGCTCCTTGCAGAGGGGGATGTGGAGCTCCACACTCAAAGCAGTCCCAGCCCGGGCCACGGCAGGGACTCCTCCCTCCAGTGATGCTATAAATGATTTTTTAACCTGTTTTGTAATTCGGTCAGATTATTTGGCCGCAGTTGATTATTTTACAGCTTGATCTTGCAGGTTACCTTTGAAAAAGCCTGCTCCAAAAGGCACCACACAACAGGCCTTCTCCTGGGGAGGCTGCTGTGCTTCTCATAGGGCCCACAGCTTGTAAATGCTCAAGAGCAGACAGAAAGGCACCTGGGAAACTACATAAATAATCATTCATCTTTGGACTCTTCTGGAACTAGGTGGTGCCTAGAATCTGGAATTTCAGCAGTCTGGATTTTCAGTTTAAATGACCAAGCCTTGTGTTGGACTTAATTTTGTGTGGAAGCCATTGTGGGAGTTCTCCCAAGGTGTATGTTATGGGGGAGGCAGGGCCGACAGCTGCCACCAAATTGTGTGAAAACACAACCTGTAAAGTGTGTAGTAAAATGCTTGGCGGTGCAAGTTTTCTCCAACAGGCAGTGAGAACACCAAAGCACCTGTAGGAGGGTATTCCTTCATGGTAAACTGTAATGGATTTACATTCTTTCTAAAATAAGATCATCACTGCTTTTATTATTAATTTTGCAATTAGTTTCAAATTTCATGTAGCAGAAAGGCAGTCTCAAAACATGAAAATTGATTAGACCTAATACATACCTAGAGTCATAACAGTTTAATCAAAAGCATGGTTTTATAATCGATGATTTTATAAGAATACTCACAGTAATAAATTTTTAGATAGAGCAGAAAATGCAGAGGGCAGTTTTAAATGGGTATTCAAGATTATACACATGCAGAGGTTGGACCCATCTAGCTCTTTTACGTCACTGTGGCAGCTTCTGTCTGTAGATAAGCAAGCTGGAAAAATATATTTATTCACAGGAGAGGGGTTACATGTGAGCTTTCACAGGGCAAACAGGAGCCCTTCAGGCAAGCCCTGCTGCATGTGGAATGACATTTCAGTTTCCAGTCTCTTAGCAGTTGCTCTGCCTGCTGATTCTGCAATTACAAGATTATGTGTGGTCTGTGATTAGGAAACCTTATTTAGGAAACCTTAACCTTGGCAACAGTTCTGGGACTACCAGCTCAGTTCAGGTACAGAATATAAAGATTTTACTTTCAACTAATGAAGATGGAAACAAAACCACTCAATATTTTAATAAATACATGTATGAAAATTTTCCTTTTATAATATTGGTTAGTGGTGATTGCTTGGATCAGGTTAGATAGGTTTAATTGACTTCATTTATAGCACATCCTCTCTAGAGAGCTATTGATCTCTGAAGTTTGCATAAGGTTTAACTCAAAATCTTTCAAAGCTACCCAGAAGATAAATTTTTCAGTCAGTATCACCACACTTCCGTGTAAGTATACAGCTGTTTTAACAAATGGAATGGTACTCTGTGCCCTGACAAAGTGCTAGTGACTTGTATTTTTCACTTGTGAAATCCTGCATTCCTGACGGGACAGGGCTGCCTGCATCCACTGGTGATGCTTGCCAAGAGTCGGCTCTGATGAGATACAGAAAGATATGTCTCTGTTGTGCAGATGGGTGGGCTGATAGACAGTACATGAGTTAACTATGTACAGTTAGTGACTGTATATACATATAGTTAGTCAGGGGCAGGAACAGGGAGCTTAAAATTTGCTCTGTGCTACTGCAGTCGCCAGATCACATTCCCACCTCCAGGGGTGAAACATTTTGCTTATCACAGTCATTCTGGCTCATATCGCTACTGCTGCGCACTGCCAGGGTTTCACATTTCACACATGCCTGCTACAAAAACAGCTTTCCGCCTTTATTTATATTGGCAAAAATAAAAGTCTATTTCATTCCCATGAAATCCCTTTCTAAACATGGTTATCATTCACATACTGCTTATTTCTACTTCCTTTCAGTTTGTGTTCCCATAGGGTGTCTAAGCCTTGACGATACAAAGGCAAAGATGCAACAGACATTTCTAAATAGATTAGAAAGATTTCATGAAGACTACTGTTTAAATATGCCCTAGTGGGAAACCTTGGGTTTAACTTAGCTTTTGTAGTACATGCATAATTGTTTACTGCCCACATGAGATTTCTCAGAGACCTTAGAGCGTGACAGCTGAGAAACACCGTCTTGGATTCTGTGCTGGGAATTACCTCAGAATGCCTGAGAAGTACTTGAGAGCTGTGATTCACAAGTCTCTCTTGGATGCATCAAACACAAACATTTATTAGTAGTTACCATATCTCTTTCAGGATATAGCTGGAGAGAAAAGGAGTTGAGTGTGGTTTTATACAGAAAGGCACTTTTTCCAGAACTGGAAGAAAGGCACATGGCCTGAGTGCTGGCTGTGCCTAAGGGAAGATCCCAACTCTCCCACAGCCATTCGTGCCTGAGGCAGAGTTTCATGCCTGTGGCTGAGATCACATCTCTTCCTGGGAAGCAAGGGGGGAAAGCAGTGAATGGGCTGCCTGCCTCTCAGGAGTGGTGTCAGGAGCAGCTCTGCCAGGGGATGATGGTTCTCTGCGCAGGGGAGGTGGGAGCAGAGCAGGTGGTGGCGTGGCCAGCCTGGTGGAGCTGGCAGCAGGGACAGCACACAGCCTCAGCGGCTCATCACCAGCTCCAAAGGGACTGGGGACCCCTGGTCCCATGTTTCAATTGCTCTGTCTTTGCTGCTCATTAGACAAAGTGAGAACGTTAGTGCATGTTACAGTCACATCCTCTTTTTGTCATACAAACCCTACCAGACCAAATTATGCAAGTACACAGCTGCTGCACGCAGGAGGAGAATGAGACTCCAAACACAGGTCATATGATGTGAAAACATTTGCTGCAATAAGTAGGAGCTCTTCATTTTTGGGATTCGTTTTTGTAAGCTATTTGCCAAATTTCTGTATGCAAGATGTTTATATATTTCTGATATAAATTCTAGACACCTAATAAATGAAACCTATATCCAAAAAAAGGCAGGGGGGGAATGTCTTTTTAACTAAGAAGCAAAACTGTATCTAAGAGTGTGAAACTGAGGAAATCGTCTCTGAATGAATCGTCTCTGATCTAAGACGAACCTGCAGGAAAGAGACAATAAACTATGAAGGTCCCCTCGTGGCTGAAATTAAAATTACATTTCCAAGTCACGCCTGCACAAAGTACCTCCGACTATTCAGCTACCTCACATGCTTAAACTGGAGAGAGGGAGACAGCGCACCTCAGGCACAGTCAGGTGCCACACCCCTCTTGGAAAAATGGGTGCAAGTGTTTGAGATCATGAGGTGATAGCTATGACAGTGAGAAAAGACACAAAGGATAAGGCCACAGGGGAGGAAGGAGTGTGCACAGCACCCTGCTAACAAAATATCTGCTGGTGTATAGAGCATAGGGTTACTCTACAAGGAAGGGTAGGGAAGTATTCTGGAAAGAAAGAGCTACACAGGAGGTGAAGATCATGACAGAGAGGGAAAAACCCCGGGAGAAAAAACATTTTTCCTCCCCATCTGCACCACCTCATTCTGCAGGCAGTTGCTGTTCTTCATCATGAAAGAGGAAGAGAAATGCCTTTTCTTCTCACTTCCCTCTCACTACTTTTATCCTTCACATTCTTACTGCTGGCCTGGGGGCCAACATACCCAGGGAATAAAATAAAATGGGGGAGGAGAAAGTGCCCCAGTATAGTATTCCATGACAGGAAATGTGCGCTGAAAGGAGCAGCCAGGTAGCAGCATCAGTGGCTGCAGGTTGCTGGTCTGACAGGTGAGTTGTGCGCTCCCTCCTCAAAGTTTCTGTAGCTCCACATAAAAGCATCTGGGATACTCTCATGATTTCTGCTTATGTTTTCCCTGTCCTTGCCTTAAATAAAGGATTTATCTTCCACAGCTGGCATTTTAGCAGAAAATCCACACAAAAAATTTGTAACAAAATAAAAGGAATTCTTGTTGTTATGTTTGAGATGATTACAGATAACACTCCCTAACAAACATGTTCCTCTTAGTTCCCTGTGAGCTGATGGTGAGAACTTCAAAATGAAGATTTGATTTAAAGATAATTACTCCAGTGAAGCTGCATCTTAGCTTTACACTCACAGTAAACATTGTTGTTATTTTTGACTAGCCATTTGTAACCTCTCAGAACACTGGGACATATTTGCCTGCATTTACAGTGTCACCTACATCAAATTTCATAGACTTACTCATGGTTTATAGTAGTTTAAAGAAGAGGGGGAAATATCTCATTGTGAATGCAGGCAGACTGTTTCAAGAAGTTTAATTTCACCTGTTCGTCCTGCAATCTGTGGGTGTGCTTAAAGAACAAATCATGGTTCTTCCCTATTGTTAAAAGACATCTTCAGCAAAAGACTATTCCACTTCCGAGACATTTAAAGGAATAAGCTGTTGTGGTGGTTTGGGCCTGGCTGGATGCCAGGTGCCCACCAAAACCCCTCTATCACTCACCTCCTCAGCTATACAGGGAGAAAAAATAAAATGAAAACGCATGAGTTGAAATAAGGATGGGGAGAAATCACTCACTGATTACTATCACAAGCAAAACAGACTCAGAGAAATTAATTGACTTCATTATTAATCAATACTGGACTAAGATCATGAGAAGTAAAACAAAACTTAAAAATCACTTTCCCCAAACTCTTCCTTTTCCTGGGCTTTATTTTATTCTCAATTCTCCTCCTCCCCCTCAGAGATGCAGGGGACAGGGATGGGGGTTATGGTCAGTTCATCATGTGTTTTCTGCCACTGTTTCTTCCTCAGGGTAAAGACTCATTCCCCTGCTCCAGTGTGAGGTCTCACCCACATGAGACAATCCTCTACAAACTTCTTCAACATGAGTCTTTCCCATGTACCACAGTTCTTCACAAACTCCTCCAGTGTGGGTCCCTTTCCATGAGCTGCAGTTCTGCAAGAACAGTGTCCAACCTGGATCTGCCACCAGGTCACAGGTCCAACCAGCAACCCTGCTCCAGCATGGGCTTCACAAGTTCTGCCAGGAGCCTGCTTCAGCCTGGGCTTCCCAGCAGGTCACAGCCTCCCTTGGGCATCCACCTGCTCCAGCATGGGATCCTCCAGGGCTGCAGGAGGAACTTGCACCCCCATTGACCTCCGTGGGCTGCTGGGACACAGCTGCCCCACCATGGTCTGCCCCAAGGGCTGCAGGGAATCTCAGCTTCGGCTCCTGGATCACCTCCTGCCCCTCCTTCTGCACTGATCTTGGTGTCTGTGCAGTTGTTTCTCTGTGTTTGCGAGTACTTTTGCACAATAACATTTTTTTCCTTCTCAAATATGTTATTCCAGAAGCACATCTACCATCGCTGCCTGGCCCAGCCTCAGCCAGCAACAGGTCTGTCTCGGAGCTGGGTGGTGTTGGCTCTGTCAGACACAGGGAAAGCTTCTGGCAGCTTCTCAAAGAAGCCACTTGTGTAGCCCTCACATATGCAAACCTAATACAATTATAAAAACCTCAGTAAGTTATGGGGGGAAAAAACCCCGAAAGTCTGAAATAACTAGATTTTGATGAAGATTAAAGCAAAATATATTTTCCACAGAAACTATCACTACTATTATTCATTACAACAATCTGGCATGGTAGTTGAATTGAAATAGTCTTTTTAATGGTACTACTACACAAATGTAGTAAAAAATGTATATCTCAACAGTCACAGGCTTTTTTTTTTTCTCTTTGCAAGAGGGAAATCACTGCAAAACTCTTGAAACTTCTTAGTGAATAATTGACCACCTGGATGCTGGGGTAGGAGAGCTTAGTACACTAATATTTCTTTGTCTACATAGTTTGCTTTGCTGATTCATTTGACAGTGCTGCATTAAGAATCAAACAGATCCTAAAAAGTCATAGACAAACCCTAGTGAGATTAACGATGCCACATGAGTGTGCATTTAAGAAAAGCTAAAGCAGGAGTAACTACTAAGCAGCAGGCAAGCAGCTTTTCTTTGTTCTAAGGGTCTGGTTTGTGCTCGTGCAAAATGACTCCAAATTGTTTGTAGAGAGTTCTTTAGGATATAAAGGTGTTCTTTGGCATGACTTAACTCCAAATTAGTGCCAATGTGTCTTTTACAAAGATCACTTTTTCCTCTGTATTCCCAGCACCTGTTGGCACATACATTTGCCCAGCTTTGTGGACTAGACAACAGTATGACACATAATTTGACAGATCACAAGACTTGACTCTTTGTCTCTGGAATTAACTCAAATACAGAATAAAAATAGCAGTGCAAGAGAGAATAAAAGGTAAAATAATTTGAAAAAAATACTCAGGAAGTTTTTCTCTGGGGTTTTTGACATTTTTGCTTCATAAAATCAAATATTGCACTCTTTATGTTTATTTTCCTGTGAGAAGCGCCTTCTTCATTTGAAGTCATAGGAATGGATTTTGCACAAATACAAGTATGTCCGTGTTGTCACCGTCTTCAAGGAATTTTTCACTTCAGGTATCGGAAACTTTTCAAGCTGAGAGTGTTGCAAAGGAGTGCATTCCGTAATGACTTCCTCCAGTCGATCACAAATGTGTCAGGGAAATGAGTGGCCTATGAAATTCACCAAAAGCAGAAGAAACGCAGGAATGCAGCGAGGCAGATCGCCAGCCTCGCCGGTAACAGGGGCACCGCGCCGGGCCCGTTCAGCACCGCGGACAGCTCAGGGCTCCGGGACACCGCCACCGAGCCCCGGCACCGAGCCCCGGCCCTCCGGGCGGGGAGCTCAGTTCGGCAGTGCCACGCACTGTAGGGCCATTGGTACCACAGCAGAGTTTAAAACCAACCCGAAACCTGATGTCTGTGCTCAGTTATGGCAGTAGTTCTATCCTCAAGACAGGGAACCCATGTTTTGTCATCAGTTTGAAATCCCTTGCAGCTAATAATGCCTTTATGAAGTGTCAGATAAGGTTCTTAAACAGTGTCCTGGTTTGGGATGGAATAGAGTTAATTTTCTTCCTATTAACAGGCACAGTGCTGAGTTTTGGATTTAGTATGAGGATAATGTTGGCAACACTGGGTTGTTTTGGCTGTGCTTAGTGCTTACCCTAAGCCAAGGACTCCTCTCTTTCCAAGGCTCTCCCAGTGAAGAGGTGCACAAGCAGCTGGGCAGGGGTGAAACACGGCCGGGACAGCTGACCCAAACTGGCCAAAGGGATACTCCACACCACAGAACATTATACCCTGTATATAAACGGAGAGGGGGGAGTTGGTCAGGAGGTGTCTTTGTCTCTGCTGCTTCCACCGTTGCTAAGAGCACACAGAGTTCTTTTCAGTAACTAAACTGGGATTATAGATCATTAGATTGGATTTTCATCTGTTTCTCTTTCCAAGAGAGCAGATTGCTAGAAAAAAATATGCTGAAAACAAGACAAATACACCAACCATTCTTCCTTGTAAGGAACTACATTACTATGAGTCAGGAGTAGCCAACCTTTCACCAAATTCTTCTGTTTCCTCTGACAGAATAAGTGCCACAGCATTCCTCCAGCCTATTGAACTCCAGCTGTTTTCCACTGTATTGTCTTTTCCATGGGACTAGTACTACAATTTGTCAACAGTGATAAAAAAGTAGCCCTGGAAAAGTACCAGGGGAAAAATATTTCATGCTTTTACTGGCATGAAAAGATGCATTTAACATCACAGAAAAAAATACAGCAAGATTAAGAAAAATTGTCAGAGGTGTTTTATTCATGCATCCAATCCATCATTGCCTCAGGTAAGTATAATTTTGTAAGGCTGCCTGAAGACTAGACAGGAAGAAAAGAAAAACCACAAATCCTCTTTGAAAATGCAAGCAGAAGACCTCTGCTTCCCTAGTGGGGTTGTTGCTATCAAGATGAAGAAGCATTTTTTGGCTTTTGCTTTACAAAACTGAAAAGCATGGCTATTAGTTAGTTATGGTATTTGCTAACTGGAAGGTAATATTTTTGTAAGATTTTTTTCTGTATATCTGTTGGAGTAATAATGAATCCTGTTTCTGTTATAATGTTATCAAGGTTCTTGCCAAAAAGCTTGAGAAATTGTCTCTGAGAGCATAAGCACCTTCAGAAATGGAAAGACTGGGCTGAGATGATACAGGGACACTGATTGCAGTTTGTTTGCTGGATTTCATTTTCATTCTAGAAATTGCATTTCCTTCATAGAGAGTTTTCTGTAATTGTCATAAAAAACATTTTCGATACACATGCATATGGGTTCCTGGAAAACAATGTTATTTCAGTTTTCATCATGTTCAGCATAACTTTGGCTGAAATTAATAATGGAGGCATTGAGTGTCACTTTACACAGAAAGTGCCTAATGACAGGGTACATATTCATATATAACTACATACCATACTTGTTTTTCAGGTTGTCAAATGAAGATAAAACTCATAAAGAGATATTCAGAGACACTCAATGGATAAACATCTTCCTGAATCAATGACAGAGGTGAACAACAGCACACAAAAGAAAATGTCTTTCCAAATATAATTAAGTAAATACTGTCTTAATAAATAATTTTATATAAAATTGAACCATAAAGTTCAGTTAGAGTTATCAAATCCATAATGCCGTATGTTTCTGCCCAGTTGCAGGCCAGAAAAAAATTTTACAAAGGTAGGCTTTCACCATGGAAGAAGCTAAATGCAGTACAGAAACAAGAAGTTCTTGTTGGAAAAGCACGGTGTAACTTCCAGTGTCAGCAGCTGGTCAGTCCTCAGCACTGAGCACGTTAAATAGGAAAGCTTGTGGTAAACCTGTAAAAAAACTGCTGGGACCAAAAAGCCACCAGTTGCCAAGTTGAAACTGAATTCTTGTTCCAGGGAAAGACGAAGATAACCAGAGAAAGAAAGGGAGAGAAGAGGGAGAGAAATAACCGGCATGAGAGTCTTTAGATACAAGGCTTCAGGAAAAAAACAAAACAAAACAAAGCAAAACAAAACAAAACAAGACAAAAACAAACAAACAAAAAACCCAAAAAACAACAACAACAAAAGAAACAAACCAAAAAAACCCCAGAATTGAAACATCGGACCCATCAGGGACCTCTGTCCGGGCGAGCCTCCCCTGCCGAGCCCCTTTGGCCACCAGATGGCCCCATATGGACGCGGATGGTAACTGGTTACTGGCTCCAAAGACTTCGGGCGTTTCAATAACTAATTTCCAAGGATCCTAGCTGTCTACAGGGAAACAAAAGGAAACAGAAAGAAACCCAAACGTCCAAAAATCTGGCCTCAGGAGGCTGGAGAGTTTGAACAGTCCAGGTTCAGGAGCTTAGATTAGAATACACGTCTCAAGTCCTGGAATATTTTTCACGGTTCCGTTTTTCAATCACTGTAAGTGACTTGTTCCTACCAGGATTGTCATTGAATTAATACTGAACTGGCAGTACAAATGGGAACTTAATAATATGTGATATACCTGGCTTCATACTTTCAATCTATGTGGCATTTGTAAAGTCACAGGTTTGCATCCAGCTGTGGGAGCTCCAGGAAAGCTGGAAATAACCTGGAACTGTAGAGAATTCAAAGCAGGGCAGCACAGATGAACAGAAATGAAACATTACCAGTGTGTAAAGCCTGAAAATTTGCTTGCTAAACTGTTTGACAATGAGCTTTGCTGGCCAGTTGCAGGCAGCAGCTGGCATTGTGGGCAAGGTCCTAGCCAGAAATTTTCTTCAGGATAATAATTTGCTTATATTAATTTGTTTGCTTTTCCCCCTGTGTTTGTCTGTGCTGTCTTTCTGATATAGGATGGACCTAAAATCTATCGTTTAATGTTTAGGTACCAGGTGGATTCTCTCTTAAATTCTTCACTCTACTTTTCCATGCTTATTACAAGCTAACAGTCTTTAAAGGCTCTTTTACCATGCAGGCATCCCTGAGGACCAATCTTAACAGATCTCTGAGGGTAAACAAAACTTAACCCTGGAGAGAATGATGGCCCCTCATGAGAGAGGGTTTCTTGGTGCTTTTAAAGTCTGATTAAGAAAGGCCTCTGAGACCTGATGTAAATCCCAAAAATACCTCTCTTTCTAAATCACTAAACATATCTGAATAGAAGACGAATTTATTTTTAAGGGGTGGGGGAATGTCTTCAAAACATTCTTTATATTTACATCTCAACATGTACTAGGTAATATCTCACTGGTGGAGCAGGTGCTTGAAGAACTTTCTCACACAAGAAGCCTTCTGAAAATAGCTGCAATACATCCAGCAACATTCACCTACCAACAGCCTGTGCCCGAACAAGTCAGCATCTGCAGCACCTCTTTGGAGGCCCCCAGCAGTGGGAACTTAGCAGGAATACATACCTGCAGTTCAGGTGAATACTGCAAAAGGGATCTGGCAAAAAATGGAGTAGAGAGGTAGGAGTTAGTTGTAGATTTGTACATAAAAATCTTTCATCCTAGTTCTATTACATCATAGAAATGTAAACTGGAGCATGCATACCTGGATTTGGGTACTCATGTTAAGTTCTTCTCTGAACCCCACTTGTGGTTGGATTGTTGCACCTTTGGTGGAACGCCACAAATACTGCATAACCTTGTTAACTATAGTGTTACAGGGTGAAATGGGGCTTTTTGAGAAAGCCTTTTCACCTTGTTAAGCTTTGGTACATCTCAAAAAGAAGATGTAAAGGAGGTGTTCTTGTAGTGGTGAGCAAAGGTGAAGTGTACATGGGTAGTGCTGAAACTGTGGAGCCATTTCCTTTTCACAGACCTGATCCTGTTATGCATCACTCATTTTTGCTCTGCTGATTGATTTGGAATTTCAGTCTCAGTATACTGACTGAGATTTATGATCACTTGAGCTTTTTCTATAGAAATAGTTCTTACTAGAAGCAGCATTGTAACTGCTCCCTGTGTACATTTGATACATGTTCAGAACTTGCAAGAGGAAGTTCCTGAAATTTCAGACATTTCTATCAGGTAAGTTCTCTGTCTGTTTTGATTTTATTTGGTTTACATTGATTTATGTATGACACCTGATTCAATAAACTTTGTTTTACACTATGGCATGTCCTAAATTATAATTCTGGAAGGAAGGGAGGTAAGAACTGTTGTGACAGAGAGAAATCATTTCAGGCCAAAGGCAGGATCATGGAGTGTTGGTGACTTTTGCTTTTCCTGTTTCCTTTCCTTTTTCTACTTCTATGACAGACAAGCCAGAAAACCTGGTTATCATCAAGCTAAAAACGTTTGACTTATTAACACTCTAAACACAGAAACAGAATCACCTTGTAGCTGTGAGCAGGAAGGACTGCAGTTTGTCTGATGTGCAATGACTTGCATGGGTGGTGTTCCCTCTTCTTCCTGTTAGTCCCAGGCACTTCTGTGGAACAGCAAACACTTAAAATTTCATTCCTCACACCTTTTATTCTGTTCACAGCTGTCCTGCTCTTTGAAGTTCTCTGAGCAGGAGACCACTAATGACAGTCTACCTGTTAAGACTCACATTCAAAACTATGTGAAAAATTAGGACTGCTTGCAGGCAGAATAATTGTTTTTAAAGTGGAGGAAACATTTTCTTCAAGGAGCAACTGGTTGCACGGTCTCCCTTGCTGACATACACTGAGCATCTGTCAGACCTGTTATACTTCCATGAAATATGATGTCAGATATGTGGATACCTAACCTGAAAGTGTGTGTGAGGATTTCCATGAGAGTGGGAAAAGTCTCTTATTTTCTCACGGCTGATAGATATATGTGTGGGAAAGATGCAACCTTGACTTTCCAAGATTTTTTCTTTCTCTTAGTTTTCTCCACCTTTTTGCATTTTTTTTCTCCAAACTGGAGCACACATTAGTATTTGCTAATTTTTTCAATTCTTAAACATTTCTGTGAGTCAGACAAATTAATGTAGAAAAGCAGAGGCAAGCAGCTTTATACTGCTTATACTGTATATAGGATAGAGTATACTTATAAGTATACTGCTTTATACAGCATTAACTCTCTAGAGTTTATTAAGGTAAACACAAATTAACATTTTAATGATCATATTGCAGGCATATAACAATAAATCAGAAGATTAATTATGGAACTCCCTTCCCATTCAAATCCTCCCCAGGGCCTGAGCCTCACCACACTGCCTCTACCTTTGCTCCCAATTGCAAGAATCCATTTTCCTCCCAGGAAGACATCAGCAAGAGTTAGCATCCACAGGAAAGAAGCTCCACTGAGGGTTATTCTGTGGGAAAAAGTCAGGAGGGAGCCCAGCTCAGCTTAAAGCCTTGTTCTGGGCAGTGCACTTGTAGGGAAGACAATACCTGTTATATGGGCACACATGCACACATATGTCCTCTGTCCTCTGCAGCTTTTTTTTTTTTTTTTTTTGTTCAGAGCCACACCAGCTAAACAGCATTATAGCCGCCAGACATCTGAGGCAACATGCTACTTACAGTTCCCTCTTGACAAGTGGCAAAACTCAAAGTCTGCTGTGAATAGTTAGAGATTTTTCTGCTTTAATAGATACCCTTCTGCTACTGACTAATGCTTGTGATGAATGAATTAGCCATAATTTACCTGCCACCACTGTAGGAAAAATATGTGAACCTCTGTGAAAGAGGAACTAAGAATAGAAAAGAACTCACATCTAACACCAAGAAACTGGAGGGGGGCGTTAACACTGAGTGCTGACAGCAGACACCTCTTAAACTCTGTCAGCATTATTTCTTCAGAGCTTTCCTAGGCTGGATGAGGGTGCCAGAATACTCATGTATTTTTAGATATATCTTACAGCTTCAGATATAGATCTGGAGGGTTTTCTCATGTAGAAGTAAGTTATGAAGCAAATGTTACTCACCTCTGCCCCTGCATGATCTGTAAACGAATGGAGGAGAAACATGTAACTCTGATTCTGAGACAGCATCCTTCTGCATAGCCTTAACTTTGATGGGAGTAATTCCCAGCTTCCTCTGACTAAAGAAAACTAACAAGTCAAGAAAAAGAAAAACCTACATGAACTACAGGGTTCCAGGGCAGCATGAACAATACAGTATCAGGGGACAGTAGGCTTATGGGGATACCCATAAGGGTGAGGGCAAGATACAGAAATATTAATCCTTCTGCTTAAAATAATAACTTCCCCCCCCCCCCCCCCGCTTCAAGCTGTTTTGCTGTTCTTGCTTGGTATTCTCACTTTGGATCTCTCCTTGTTCCAAAGCTGCCCCATTTATGAAATAGTCAGTAAGGCATGACCTGCCAGATGTACCAATAGCAGTCCCGGCTTGCGTAAAATCTGCTGTCAAGGGGGATAGAGAGCACTTCTTTCTGGGCCTTCTCCTGTCACTGTGGCCTGATCACTGTCTCCAACTGATGTCGTATATCATTGCACCTTCCCACTGGAGCAGATGATTCCTTCAACCCACTTCCTGCACTGGGAGGGCTCCTCCAAACCCTCATAACTTAAATGCCATTGTATCCATTTTTCACAGTCTCCTTTTCCCTCTCACTTGGCCATGCTGCTGGCAGCAAAGGCTGTACAGATTGCTGGCTGCTCTGTGACTAACTTATTTTGTATCTGTCCTTTTCTGTGTGGTGAGAAGCTGAGAGCCAACTTTGAGTTCAAGACTAGCCTGCCAGCCTTTATACATTTGCAGATTTAGCTGAGAGGAACTAAGTGTATTTGAGAGATTTTCAAGTTAGCTGCTGAGAGACCAACATCCCCTAGAGGTGGTGCCAATAGTCACAATTAGTTGCTAAATCTTGTTACAATTAATATGGTCACAAAATAATATTTGACTGTCCCTAGACAACAGATTTTTTTAAAAGGTACAAATCTCATGCTTAATATAATAGCAGCTTGTCTTGGCTTGAAAGACAGGTGTCTGCTAAGAAAGGCAGAAGCCTCTCTTTGAAATGGAGAATATAAACTGTCTCCCTCCAAATTATTATAATTTTGAAATTAAGGGGCTCTCAGGCAAAGATATGGGAATAAGAATAACAGTTCTTTACTAAGAAAATTAAAATAGAGAAACAGTATTACAAAGAACAAACCCAAAACCACTGACAGAGTCAGAATAAAACATGACACCCCATCAGTCAGGGTGTTGGTAGCAGTCCCATTAAATGGTGGCTGCAGTCCTCCTGGAGTGACAGATGTGGTTCTGTTGGAGCAGTTTTCCTCTGAAGGTCCAGTGATGATGTAGAAGGGCCTGTTTTTTTTTCTCTGGAATCCAGTGGGAAAAGGCTGCTTTGGTGTTCCAAATCTCAGTTTTTCTCTAGGTAAGAAAGGCTTGGCTCTTCCCCCTGGCTGGAGCATCCCCCAGTGTGAGGATGTAATTTTATCAGTTATGCAGTGGAACTCAATGGCCCATTAACAGCCTATGTCTTCCTGGAGGAGGGATGGGTCATGGAAAAGATAAAGAACACTGCCCCACCTGGTTTTAGCAGATGGCCCACTAACAGAGAATATCTCCCACAGAGATAAGGATCACTGCCTCACCTGGTTTCAACAGATGGTGATAGAATACACACCCCTGGTCACATCCTGTATTGCAACCTAAGACACAGCTCTAGACCCCTCAGTGATCTAAAACCTAAGTCACCTAGGAATATAAGAAAGGGGTAGTGGTTTGAGTTGTTTCTCCCACATGTTTCATTGTTCCCCTCACCATAACTCCACAATTTATTTGCTCTCATTCTCCTGTAAAGTGAGAAAGCAACAGGTTAAACAAATATATTATCTAAGGTTACCCAGCTCCTCCCAAGTGCCAGGCTCAGGTAAGTCCCAGGGGCTTGTGGATTCCAGCAGCAAAAATAGGAAAGCTCAAACATTGTCCCCACTGTGCTGACTGGCCTGTCCATTGACTGAGTGTTAGGTGCTTTTGAAGAATAAATAAAAATCACCTTTTCACTGAGATTTTAGATCATGCACTACCCTAGCTGTACAATTTAGAAGGTAGCTCTAACTACTTCTCTAAAAAAAAAATGCATTTTTCAGACCTTCTGCTAAAAGCAGAATGTAATACTTACAAAACTAGTGAAAAGTGTCTGTAAAGTCACCACGAATACCAAATCTGCTTATCAAAAGATTTTTAAAAGCTCTAATGGAAACTGTCTGAATTGCTGACAGCTGTGCTGTTGAGGGATGAGGCTGTGATGAGAGCACTGCTAGAGAGGAAGATATTCTGGCATTGCATTCCATGTAAAGCAGCTTCAAGCATCTGAAGTTATTTGCTTATTTCCTACAGTATACATGATCAAGGCTCTTGCAGACAGAGTGGTTTAACTCTCAAGCAGATTATTTATTACTTATGTCTTTTTCTAATTTAAAAAATAACATAAATATAGTGTTCTAAAATATTCATTGTCAAAAACAACATTCTTCATCCTTCCCATGTCTCTTACCAATGGACCAAAACCTATCATTTATGAACAGTTTTCATGAAACAAACATATGCTCTGAAAGATCAATAAGAAGACAATAATTTTAATAGGTAAAGGTCTGCATGGTACAAGAGGTCATGGCAGTGATTTTTTACAAGACTGTTTAAGATGATAAACCATGTATACAAACTCCAGGACAATCTCAGCAGCAGTCACCAACCTGCCTATCAAGCACCTGTGAGGACAAGGTCTGTCCATTTTGTACAAAGGAAACTGTTCTTTGTTTAATCTACATTAGTCATTCAGGGAGGAATAATCCTCATATTTCATAGTATAGTTGAACAAAAAAAAATCCATTTCATACAATTTTTTTGTCTTCTCAATTTGTTCTGAGGTCAAATGTCTGAGATACTCCAAGGTGATATCACCATCAGTTCGTTTCTCTGAGCTGTATCTCTTCAAGCTGGGGTATTGCAGGCTCTCTGGTGCACCAATGACCTTCAGAACATGCTCAGAATCCAACCCAAGAGTTTCATACTTACCCACAATATCATAGTGAATGTTGCAAGGATCACAGAGCAGAAACATTGGCTTCCAGTGAATGTCAAGAGTATGTGGTGGTTTTGCTATAATGAAGCTGACAAACTCCTGGAAACTTACTTTTTCAGAAGAATTTTGATTTTTCCTAAACATTGCCCTAATCTCATTAGCAACATTGGTACTGTAGAATGGTTCAGAGTGCAGGAGTTTGTCTCTGTAAGCTGAAACCAGCCGTTCCAAGGGATGTCTGGTGAACATCACTTTGGTGTAGTTGCTTAGAAATTCCTTTTGCAAGGCAGGAGGGTAAGAAACCAGCCTTTTGATTAGTGATGTATGGTGAATGTTGTCATGCCCAATATCAGAAGCCTCTGCATTGAAGTCTGATTGAAGAAGAAAAATAGTTCTCTTCCAGTTGGAGCAGCCTACCTTGGGCACCTCACAGTAGATAAATTTATGCTTGTGCTCCACAAAGAGCTGGTTTGCAACAAGAGAATCCAATATGCTTCTTTGTTTATTAAGGTTATTCTTCAAGCAGACAGAAGCCAGTGTGTTTTTCCGACCATTTTGAATTGACAGCCAATTTTCAGCAGGACTGGGAAAAGCATCTGTAACCAAGGAAGAAACTGAAAGCATTTCAGTGAAATAGGCTTGTATAAATCTCTTTATCCGTGACAATCATAGCACTCGATCTATCTCCCTGCATACAAAATCTAATGATGATGCTAAAATCAAATACTTTTTTTGCTGTAACCAGACTAGGCTATGGCAAACATGCAATAAACTACCCTCCCTAGTGAAACATTTTTTAAAATGAAACCTTTCAATATGTTAGCAGTATTAGTCTAAACAAGTTTGATGTTCCAACATGTTTTTGTAGTGCTCTCCTCATATATTGCTGAAATAACTACCACAGTGACAAGGCCTTGGATATTTTCACTATATTCTTTGTATCTTGGGCTCCATAGTTACTTTCAAACACTTGGGAAAAGTGTCTCTCTTTCTATCAAACATTAAATCTTATTGGTAATTTCTTCACTCACCTGTTAGGTGTTTTTGTCTCTTAAAGAAAAACCCAAAAAGAAATATCCCAAATAAAAAATTTGGGAGAAGGAAAACTAACAGCTTCTGGTTCATGTTATTCTCACAGGAAGGAAAATGACGTGGTCTCTAAAATGGAAATCTGTCTTTCTGTCAACAAGGAAAGATAATTCAGGTTAGATTTTGTATGTCTGATATAACAAAGATAACATGTGAATCTCCTACAGAATTTAGGGCAGCAGGAAGACCTTTCAATAAAAATAGGCTTTGCTAATAGGTAAAATTCTTTTATGGAAAAGACTCACCACAATTATATTGTTAAACCAAATAGAAAAATATGTCCATTTAGAAGTATTAAAAAATTCCTCCTTTTTTCAGAACAACTAACTGCTTATGAACAAATACTCCTCCCTTGTCTTTTAAAGCTGTTGGGAAACAATAACTTCATTTAGGATTACAAAGTTGTAATTTTTTATAACCTTTAAAATCTGGGAACACCAAGATCTCTATAACCCGTAACAGGTGTATCTGCAAAGACCATGACACATTCAGGATTAATTTCCTTCTATTTATTGTCCTGAACCTTTGCACTTTGGACAAATGAATCACTGCTGGAGAAACTCTGCCATATTCCTGCAGAGAATCCACACCACTAATGAATTCTCCCATTCTCCCTCTCCAAAGACACTGCATGGTATATATGTTTGCTGTCATTGCTTCTGCAGCAGAAGAGTCCCAAAATAGCTCAGTAGGACAGGAAATGTATAGAAGTGGTAGAGGAAACAACAGAAAAGGAGTTGTTCCATATTACCAGATAAAAGGAAAGAAGGCGGTCCAACACAACATGTTTTCTCTCTTGTGCTCACTCATTGTCTCCTTACACTTCATGGAGAGAGACCTATCTAAATCCTCTGTTCAATCTTACTCTGTTTTCCCCTGTAGAGAGCTCTTCATCAGCATGCTTTTATTGGAAGTTGCAAAATTAAGTGCAAAACAATAACTACTGGCAAATTCGACATTCTCTTCCCCTTTCATCAAGTCTGCACAATCAAAAAAGTCAAACAGCACTGTCTTCCTTTTCCACTCCTCCAGTTTTCACCCTGAACCTGCTGGCAATAAGCACATCATTGCCTGGATTCCCTGAGGATGTAAATCCTTTTTTTTTAACTTTTTTTTTTCAGTTTGTCTTATTTTGTTTTCTTTTTACAGGATACAATAGGACCACTTTGTAAGTTGTTTGTGTGCCACCCATCATGTGGCTGTACTTATATCCCAGCTGCCATAATAGAAACTGTTTTCTGGTGTTTCTGAGACAGCAGTAGAGGCAGCACCAGTTACATTGCTGAAACTATACTTGAACACAAGGATTCCTCCTTTTAGGGCTGATACCTGATTTTGATATTACATACTTTTACCAGGATATCTGCAGACTCATAGAGTTAACAGCATTACTGACAAATCTCTCTTAGTGTAGGTATGACCTGGGGTATCTTAGTGTAAGTATAACCTGGTTCACTATCTCTGTATTAAACATTTACTTGTATTAACAATCAAATATTACAATACTCATTCAAATTAATGCAGTATTCTTAGACACATTGGCATTTAGCCTATATTTTTTCGTTTTCTTGGCTGTATAAGATCATTGTAAAGACTACAAGAAAGCTCATGGGAAGATCCTCCTTTAACCTTTTCTTCACTGTACATCAATTCTCATTTCATGATGTGATCCCTGAGTCCTAATGCATCAGAGGGTTTTTTTCCAGGCCAGCTAAAGTCAGACAGTCATTGACCTCATGAGGGAAAAGATTGAGTGTTCCTTTTTTATTCTTTTTCAGAAGCAGTTTGGAGACAACTTCACACTGTAGAAATTAAAATCAATTTGACTCTAAATAGTTCTGTACAAGTACTCCTTGTTAGATTATGCATACCAGAAAGATATGGGACTTAATTTAATTTAAATGAGGTCACTTCAGAGAAGTAATTTCATCATATCCATCTCAGGAATCAGAAAACGAACTAGATGAATTTTACCTTATTTGGATACTTGTATCATGAATATTTACTGATTACACTATCATTAGAGATTTTAAAGTCTGCTGTAAGACATATTTCATGTGGAAACATGTCAATAGGCCAACACAGTGAAATAGAAGGACTTGTTTCCTTGGGGGAAAGAAATTGTTTAGCAGCTAGTTGAACACAGGAGACAACTCCTCTTCTAAGACTTATGCATATTTGTGTAAGCAAAAGAATCTTTAATTAAATTCAGGAGAACGATCAGGCCATAAGGAGGGATGGAACAAGCTCCAGGATGACAGGTAAAATCTTTCTGGACTCCTTAGAAAACTTCACAGAGCAGACTGGCAGTAAGAGTTAACATTGCCCTCAACAAGTGAGGTCAACATGACATGAAGCTACCTTAAGGTGAAGTCCAAAGCCTTCTTCAGAAGACGTTTTCAGATGTGAAACCCCAGTACTGAGTTCTGTGTAATACGAAGTTTCCAGTGATGAAAATCACCTGAGGGAAACCTGAGGAAGAGGAGGAAAGAAAATTCTGAGAGACATTTTGTCAAAGCGGGACAAGTCATCTGGAAATTAAAAAGGAGGGAAAAAATACAAAATGAAAAGCACCTTTGTCAGTAGGTGTCAATGTCAGTAAATCAGATGAACTTTTCCTTATATTTATTATGGCCTTTCCATGTACTTGAAATTGTGTTTGCTATTTAAGATGTAGCAAGTTAATATTTCTCTTTGCATTTTCCATCATCCTACATGGAACTGGGTGTGATTTTAAGTGACTACAAGGCATTCTTCAGTCAAGGAATAGTGAGTCTATTAACACAGCAAGTCCATACTAAATAGATTAGTTCTGCTGTAACCAAAGGGCAGCAGTACGGGCTCTCCAGGCAAAATGGAAAGACATCATCATATGACTCATGACAAAAAAAATAGGCAGAAACCTCTTCATCTGAAAAGTAACAAAACATGAAATAGGGACACAGGGATCTAAATGTCTCTTTGGATCTTACATATTCCCAGAAAAGAAGATCCTAAAAATTAAATATAAGGCTTTAATCTGCACTGTTCTTGTTGTATATGGTGGGGGAAGAAGAGAGGGAGGAGGAGACGGATTTTTAAAAAATTTTTAATGAAGCATAAAGTCTTCCAAATAACAGCCTTACAGTGCACTGTTGGTTTTTCCTTGTTCTTCAAATCATAATAAATCAACTATATATAGCTATGGCTTGATATTTTCAATATCTGCATGTCTTACTGGACTCTGCAAATTACATCAGAAATAATTTTCTGACTCTTTTTTGGTCATTACTAAAGCATAAGCCAAGCAGCAAAAATTATCCTCATAGAATCCTTTCTTGCAGGAGTCCTTCAGAATGATTTCTATCAGTACATTTTTGAGGCCTGTCAGTTAATTAGTGTTTAATTTCTTCAGTATGTGTCAAGTTGTTTTAATGTCTTTCTAGCTTCTAAGCCAAAGCATGCTGTCATATCAAGTCAAATGCTTCATACAGTTCTAAATCCACTACATCTATGCTATTGCCTTAATCAACCAAAGTCAAGCAAAAATAGTAAGTCGGTCTGGTGATATCTGTTTCCTGTAACATAATCCAACATTTCTATATGAGAATAAGTAGAGCAATTGTTCAAGGCAAGAGTGGTAACAAATGGGGAATACATTACAGAAGAAAGCAGTGCTAATCATCTCATTTCGATGCAAGATGGCAAAAAAAAATCCTGAAGCCCTTCACAAAATTAAAAATACTTACTGATTTCAAGCCTTCTTTGCACTGCTGATAATTTCCCCATGGCCCTCTACAATCCCATTTTAAAGACTCTTCTTCCTGATAAACACACTGTGGGTAATAAACCCAAAAACATTGTATCATGTTGTTCATATCTTTGTTGTCACTTTTGCTGACCATAAAATGTTCTTCTCACCCTTCTGTTTACTTCAAGAAATTTCTGACAATTGTCTGCTTTTAATTATTTTCAACATCTCCCTTTTACATGGCACACTGGATATGGAGGTGTCTGGCAACCTACTTGCACATCCCCTGCAGGCAAGACTGTTTGACCCAGAAGAGCTGTCTATCTCTGTATTGTACTTTTCCAGGGGTGTAAAAATACTGTCACATGCTGCAGTTATTAGATTTTTTTTTTTTTCTGTTAAATTGCTTTTTCTTGGTCCATTTGTCTCACGCTTGTTTTATGTTTTGTGATACTAGACCTTCTGCAACCTTCTCCTATATCTGTTAGTGGTCTGGACTTTAACTGAGCTTGTGTAGCTACACCACAAGCACTCACACTTATCCAACCACCAGCTTTGGGTTTATAATGAGTTCCTTTCTCCCTGACCAAAACAAAGTCTGATTGAACTTTTCCTATTAAGAAAAATCAGTCAAAGATGTTTTACTGATAGTCACATGAGTACATCACCTAACACATCCCATATGGACTGAAGTTTTTCTTCCTGACATGCAGATTTATTTCTACAACAGGCACCAAAGGCTGCATTGCCTTGCATAGGTATCACTTGTACACTGTTCTGTCCTTAAACTGCTGAAACAATGATTCATAATATAGTATTTCCTAACCTTTCTCCTGGAAGTTCTGAACCATTGCAACTGAAAAATCTCCAGTATTTAAAGGAATATAGCAAAAAAAAGAGACTTAAAATACTTCTATACCTTCATAAACATTAAGTACTATAGCTAGAAATAATGAATAATGTTAAGTCTTTTTGTGTGACCCCTATTACCCAAGTACAGAAACACATGTACACACACATGAATAGTTCCAAAACACATTAATATCAGTTACACTGGCGTATTATTTGTTCCAAGTAAACTAACTAAGTAGGCTGATAATGATTTAAAGTCTTCTGATAATAAACTTACAAAGGCATGTCTCAAGCTAGTTTTTTACATACAGACCTTGGCCAGAGCTGAGCATGTGGGGTGATCCTCTGCACCCACTTGATAAGTGGAACTTTCCAGATTAAAAGAATGAAATTACAACAATACTTATTTGTGTTCCTGATACATTTGAAGCCAGAAGTAAAAGAAAGTACCATTACAGCAGCTCAGTGGAAGGTAGGAAAAAATCTCTGAAAACAGATAACATTCTCAGTTGCTGAACCCCATTCTGCACTTAAGCCCTGTTAATCCCTTCAAAAAGACAACTGCAAATACATACATACTGATATGTGCATGGGTACATAGAAGGTGAGGAGGGAATGATGGGTAGAAAGCCTCCAAGAACAGTCCAGACAGGAAAACCAAGATGGTTTCCTGGATGCAGTTCTGCCTGTAGTGTGCTATCAGAGTGAATTGCAAGAGCAAGACCCTTGTTCCATTAAATCTGCAGCACCCTTGCTTCTGTACAGTTTGTGATGGGTAGACAAGAGAGAGAAAAACCCCAGAAAGTAGAGTCTTAGCAGCCAGGCTGGCCTGTCCATGAAGTAGAAAATCAGTGGTAGGTCAGGAAACACACAAGTTACAGACAGCCAATGGCTAGGAGAAGTGTCTGATCTGGGTCATTTTGTCAACAAGAGACAGCATTTGACATCATCTCATTTGCAGCAAGGGTTGAATGGTGTTAGGTGAGAACAGGTAGAAGCTCAGGGGTAGACAACATATGGGTTTGGTTGGGATCTACTGAGGAAAAGGCTGACAAGGGCTCCCTACACTACAACACACTTCACAGCACTCAGGTGGGTACAAAGCAACAATTTCCATTACAGGCACAGTCTAAAACTCTTGTTCTGTGAAATGGTCACCATTACTGCATCAGACTTCTTTCTGGTCTCAGCAAGTGTAGTGATACCTTCCTTGATGCCATCATTAATCCACTTATTATTCTCATTACACCATTTCTTATGCCTGACTTTTAGCTTTTCCTTCTCTACTTAATTCCTTGTCATCTACTTGTTTTACCCTCAAAAGTTTTTGTTGTCTATCATTTCTCATGCAGCATTAAAAGCTCAGCTTTACTTTCTGATCCATCATACTGGTAGCCCCCGTTACCATTAGCCCTTGATAACAAAGAAACAATTCATGCTTTTTCCTCTGCTGCCCCTGCTTTTGCATTAAATTT
Organism: Cinclus cinclus; assembly: GCF_963662255.1. NCBI lineage: Eukaryota > Metazoa > Chordata > Aves > Passeriformes > Cinclidae > Cinclus > Cinclus cinclus. The sequence goes on along the minus strand of NC_085051.1, from coordinate 25,522,369 downwards.
GTGAAGCACCTACAGAGCCAATACATTTTCACCTAAAATCACTCCTAAACATTTTCCCTTTCAGGGATGCCAACACCAATTACGACATGAGTGTGCTAAAAGTGTTGCCACACTTGGCTCCACAAAAGAGCAAGTGAGAGGAAGAGCTGATTTAGGGATGAAAAGGACCAAAGTGAAGAGAAAAAAAGGGTACATGGGGAAAGGCAGCAGCAAGTCTGACAGAAAAGCTCCCAGAGCGAGGCAGGAAGCAGAAACCCAAGGAAAAGTGGCAGGGCTGAGGGCCAAGGAAATAGAAAGGTTCTCTAGCTTGCTCCAACAATATTGTGGAAAAGGGAGGTTGAGAACTGGACTGAAAAAGACACAAAGTATAATTCAGTGAAGATGAAGAAGAACAAATTCAAAGACATTAGTATAGAAAGCAGTATGCTAATTATCCAATAAACTACCAGTTAAAAGTCCCAGTTATTTAGCATACCTCCCCCAGGTAAACTCCTGTTTGCTGCTCACCTTGTTATACCCTTGTGTCCCCACTCCTAGTGCCCCTTAACCCGAATTGATGACAGCTATAATCTCTCTTCCCCTCTTTACACTCCAGTGAATATGAAGTGTTTCTGCTTAAATGATTTCCCTTTTTCCTCCTATCTCCTCCAGCTTCTCCTGTCATTCTAGTCTAGATTTTGAACCTTATTTTCAAGATCCAAAACTAATTTTGTCAGAAATCATACCTCTGTTCTCATTCCTCCCCCACTCTTTCTTTTTATACTCCTTTACCAGAATCATGTACAAATCCTAACACCAGTGATTTGGTGTCTGCTCTTTTACAGAAATAACGTCTTTGCCTGAAACATCCAGACACTTACTGACAAACTGTGTGTATACCTTTTTCTCTTTTCCTACATGAATCTAGGCCTATTCTTTCTTTCCCTTCTGCTCTCCTCTGTGTTGCAGGGCAAGCTGTTAAGCAGAAATGTTATGTGTGAAGTCTGTTTCTATGAAACATGTTTTTGTAGCATACTATGACACATGCAGTATCAAAAATTAAGAAGTTTGGAGACAGTAGGATTAAAGTGATAAGTTAAATCATAGAAAGCATAAAATGAAGTATCTGCTGCCTTTTGGTGGAACAGTCTTGAAACTAAAGGCTTGACATTCCAGAGCATTTGATGTTAGAGTACACTCTAAGTTCAAAATAGTCTTGTAGATTCAGTTGCAGATACAAATGCTTGAAAAATTTGCAAATCTGGTTTCCATAGTCTGCTCAAGTATCCAGAAAAGGAGAATGGACAGTCAATGGGTCTCTGAAAAGGTGGGTGCCCCACACCACATGGAATTATCATAGCAGACAAAGAAAACAAATTCTCCTCCTAAAAACTCTTGCCTTGTTCACTGCACACCTTCCTTCATCTGCCATAGATAGAGGGCATCCTACTGGACAGTCCTTGAGTGTCTCAAGAACATGTTCATCCTGTGAAGCAAACATGTCAACATGTCAACATGAACCATGTGTTGCGTGGAGTATCATGTTTCTTTAAAACCCAGGTGTTGAAAAGCTACTGAAAAATGTATTCATGATGTATCATAACAACATGCACAAAAATCATTGTCAGTGGTGAAACAGCTCCCTTGACCAGTCTCAGGATATTCATGCTAGCAGCAGATTGCTGTCTTCTGAACCAACCTAGCATCAACAGTGACAAGTCCCAAACTCATCGCTCTTACCTGCTGGCAGCAACAAAACGGCGAGGCTTGGCCATGTGGGATGCCATTCCTGGCACTGAAGGAAAATGGTCCATAGCACAGCCTGTCCCTGCTTCCCCTGCTCCCACCATTAGCATGGCCTGCCCAGAGTCTTCCTCTCCTCTTTGCACTCCACTGAGTGGTACCCTCACCTCTTTGTACTCCACTGTCCAGCAACACTCAACACTCCTGCTCAACACATATTTGCATGGGCACCAGAGCTTTTCCCTTAGCTCCCATCCCAGATGTGACCCCATCTTTCCCAGTCCCTGCTTCTACTCCTCAGGCTAAACTTTAATTCAGTCTCCAGCAAGTTCTCACCTCCAAAAGCCTTCCTCATATCATCCCCAAGCAGCTCGGTCAGCAAATCCAGTTTTCCAGCTTCCCAGACACCATCAGATCTCACCCTGATTCTGCTGTTCAGCTTTCCTCATATACAAGGCTGCTCTTTTCTGGCTTCCCCTACCAGACTCCTCCCTTTATCTCCTCAGTCAGCCTCGCAGCCCCCCCTCCAACAACCACATTTCCGAGCGCAGCTCATCAGAACTGTCTCTCCTTCTACTTCCAAGATTCCCACGCAGCCCCACTGTTTCTCACTCTCAGTTCTGTTCTCAGCTAGTTCCAAGCTCTACACTTCAGTTTCTATAGTTATTTTAGTATCTCCCAAACTAAACTGACACATTTCCCTTTTCTTTCCCTCCCACATCAATTTTCACACCAGTCATCAAGGCACATTTTCCTGCTGATTTTGTTCCTTGAATATATTTTGCCAGCAATCCCCAACAATTTCTCCCTAGAAGCCTTGCTCATGCTTGCTTTGTTCTTTAAAATGGATGGTTTACTCTTCTGTGCAGAAGAGGTTCCACTGAGAATGTACAAGAGGAACCTCTTAACCTCATTTTTCAAATGCTTATTTCAAAATCTGCAATGTACCTGAACTTCTTAGAGGAAAGGTGGCTGGAATCATTTAAGAGAAGAAAAAAGAGCACAGATTTACTGTATAAAAATCAATAAATTATTTTTGCTCAAAGTGTTTGAATAAATATCCTGAGGCAGATATCTTGCCTGAAAAACTGCTGAAATGCTTGAAATTCAAAAATCCTGTGTAGATACAAACTGAATTGAAATTAGAAGAGTCAAGATGCATGCAAACCTTAATAAAGTCAGAAAGTGAATGAAAGCCATTATCATTTCATTTCAGGCACCAGAATCCCTGTGACATCAACTTCTTAACTGAGGAAAGCCACAGCAATGAATAATAGGCTGCCAAAAAAATCCTCTGTAGATTCATTTAATCACAGTGTGATTTCAAAAGCTAAACAATGTCTCAGCTTATGCCTTAAAATATTTGATGTAGATTTCTAAATATATAAACAAATAAAAATCCCAAACAACTCTGAAACAGAAATCTCTTTCCAGAGATTTGCCTACGCTTACAAAATCATGGTGACATGTAAAGCCACTAACAGTCCAATTTTACTCACCAATCAGACAGTCTCAGTGCAGATTTCCTATGCCTCTGAGTGATGCTAACAAACAACAAAGATTCAGATGAAGAAAGATCAGTGCAGAGAGACATGTCATTTTAATTTCATGCCTAGGGATGGAAAGAAAATTGGGGAAAGATTTTGTGTTCTCCTTACCTGATCTTTAAGGCTGGGCAAAGTGCTTCTGTATCCACACAGATGCTTTCATAGGAGAGCATTTGAAACACTCTGTACAGGTAGTATTTGTCTCTGTTCTGATTAAATGCCCAGCTAAAAGTTGCCAGTGTTTCCCTGAGAAGGTTTAGGTGAGCATCTCCAGTTGCACTTTACAAAGCACTGTGCTGTGTCTGTCTCTAGGTATAACGAGCAGCGTTTAACCACTCCCCATGCAGGATCTACAGCAGCTGGTGGAGCCTGCCAAGTGCTTCAGGAGCAGCCTGCCAAGAGGCTGCCTGCTAAGCAACCAAGAAAGGGCATGGTAGGGAATATGAGGGCAAAGGTAATTAATTAGGTTGAGAGTAATTGCATTGTGATAATACACATTTTTAGATGGAGAGCAAGAGGCAAGATCAATTCAAACCGAATGAACTCTTTAGAAAAAGACTCCAATAAATTCTGGGAACTGGAAGGTAAGTTCTCACGGGAAACATGGCTAAAGCAGAAAGAATTCAGCAAAGTTGGCACTCCTTAAAGAAATTATCTTTAGGGTACAAACACAAACAAGCCTACACAGTAGGAGGATAGGAAGTATAGTCAGAGATCACCTTGGCTATTTGGCTAAGTAGCACGGTCTTCAATGACCTGAAACACAAGAAGAAAATGTACAGAAAGTGGAAACCAGGTCAAACTCCTAAGGATAAGTATGAAAGAATAGCACTAGATGCTGGAACAAAGTCACAAAGGATAAAGCACAAATTTAACTGCAAAAAGCAATGGATATAGGAGATAGCAAGAAAAATCTGGAAGGAAAATCTGGGAGGAAAAGAAAAATCTAGTGATAGTTTACTTGTGGAAGGCTGATGTACATTTTCCATCATTTCTCATAAAAGGGTGAACTGTAATTACCTGAATAATAATCAAACTTAGAAAGAATCTATCTAAAATAGGAAAAGCACAGGACCAAAAGTAGTTCACATAATCCTGAAGTATACCACTACAGCATGTCTCCAGGACAGTTCTCTAGTTGTTGTCGATGGCCCAAGTGTCTCTGGGCTGATACAGGAGCCTACACCCTTGCACAGATACAGATGGCTCCTTCAGAGGCTGCTAAAGAGGTGAAATGAATGCTGTACATACTGGGACCTAAGCCTGAGGAAGTGCATGTTAAGATTCCTTGGCAAAAGAGAGAAGCATGGTCAGACCTGCTAGCTTTGTCTGAACTCTTTCAGAAGTTGTGTGAGAAATGTGTGTGAAGTGGTGAACACAATGTTCATCTTTATACAGTCAAGAAATGAGGAAGAGATCAATTCTGGGAAAATACTAGAAAAAATGAAAATATAGATTATTCATAAAAGATTGGAGATAGTTGAGCTACATTGCTTGGTATATTTTGGCATGTTGGCTATTAATTTCTGTAACATGGCAAGAAGTCTTACAAACAGAGAAGCATTAGGTCACATAATAATGTTTTAATTTTAATAATGTTCTTGATATTATAGCATTGACTATATATATATATATATATATATATATATGTACATTTTCAGAAGTATATTAAAGTGAAACTATTTCTGGAAGAGTAAAAAACACCTGGGTCTAGGGAATAAACAAGGAAAACAAAACCAAACAAAAAAATCCAAAACCAGAGACTAAGATTAGTTTTTAATCATTCACTATGAAACTCAAAAATCATAATCAGAAAGATTCTAGCTGGGTCCATTCTGGGCCGAGTAATGGTGCAAGTAATCATTGATTTGAATAAAGGAGCAATTCTTCCACCTCATAGATAACAATAAGCCCATGTGAACAGTAAACTCATTGCATGACACATTAAACTAAGAATGTTTTTGACAAATAAGACAAATTATCTGTAGGAGAAAACACATTGCAATGCACTTGTGTTTACAAGTGTCAGGTTCTAAGGGTGAATAATAGTTCATAAAAATGTGGCAGCCATTCTGCCAAAAAAGGGATAAGAGGGCTACCAGTCAATCACAAGTTATTTATGAATAAGTAGTGTTCCATCATATCAAGAATTCAAACAGCACATTAGGAAGAGAAACTGCTTTGACTGTATATTTGGTTGATACATTAAGAAATACCTCCTATTATATTTCTGTCTAGCACAGCAACCAGTAGCTGTGTCCTGTTCAAGCAAAACTGTTCCAAGAGAAGGCAGACCAACTGGAAAGAGTTCAGGGAAAAGCAGAGGAAATGGTCAGTTGTCTTGGAAAAAAAAAAAAAGCCACAAGAAAGATTGAAAGAAATGGGGTTACTCAGTTTAAAGAACAGAGGGACAACTAAACACACGAAAACTACCCTCTACATAAATTACCTCTATGGAGGCAAGGAGGGATTGTATTTTTTTATCTGTAGTGGATAAAGTGATGACTATGATAAACTATGTCACTGAAGGTTATGATGTATATTAAGAAAATCTTATTAACAATAAAGAAAATAGGATCCTTTATCATTTCTGGTGTACAATTGATCGTCTTTGGAGCTTCAGATTGCACAAAATGAAGTCTTGAGTTCTTTTCCAGTCTCGTTTAAGTCTGTGGTTCATCCTGTTGTATAATTTAGATGCCCCATCTTACCTCCCTACAAAAACTACATTTATCAAAGTTTTCATGCTAAATTACACAAACCTAGGCTGTTATTTCAATATAGTGACTCTGAACCAATGAAGCCACTATGGGGCTTAACACAGCCCAGACTGGCACGATGTCACTTTTTTTTTTCCCTACTGTAAATCCCATTAGCTCCCCTAAGAAGTGTGAAGAGTTTTGGCAAAAGGACTGCTATCTTCCAGAAAGTAGTGTATCTGATATTTGATGGTTATACACTATTATTTCAACTGCCAGAAATATATTCTTTCCTCAGGATTCCAATGGAATCTGCTAGAGAGGTCTTTTTATCTGCTGAAGCCTGCCCTTCTGGTGAGCTATTCCACAAACTGCTAACAAGAAACAGAGCTCATTTGCTTCAGGGGCCACTTATTATGATGAGATATTAAAGACACATAACTGAGTGAAATGAGATGTGGGCTGAAAATATGGGGACACACTTTGTTAGAGGGCTGCAGAATCAGGTTGCTTCATCTAAGAATTTTTTCATGTGCTCATTCTTCGTATTAATCAAAATTCTAGATCACACATGTTTAATAAAGTATTCTCACTTGGCAGAAAAGATTAAAATCCTTTTGCCTGCCTTCCACCAAAGATCTAATTCTGTCGAAGTACAGACATTCTTGGCCAAAGAACTGTATCATATGGATGACTAGCTCAAAGAAATTCTCATAGAGGGATGTTTGTTGCAGTAGTGCATTAAAGAATTTCCAAGGACATGTGTGTGACTCCATTGCCAGCAAATACCAGTGTTGGTCATTACCTGTATTGCCTCTGCAATTCACTTATAGACACATGTTCAGGTGATTTTGTACAAGAAAAAATCTCCTTGAAGCAGTTTTAATCTTGTAGGAAAATTACTCACATTTTATAAACTATTTTTACCAGGAAAAGTCCATTTTATACTCCTTCCTGACCTTCTGAACTTCTATTGAACTGTGTTTGTCTAAAATACACAAGATAATCTGTTTCTGTGAAACATACTTTTCAAACTCTGAGTAATATCCAGTATAGCGTGAATTTCATGCTTACCCTATAATAAAATACTGGAGAAGTCATACAACAAATATTTTTTCCATAAATTCATTAGCCTACGATTTTTCTCTGGGTAAACTTTTCAGATTTTGCTGAAGTAAACTTGTGATGAGGTCTAGGTATTTAATCTCAAATAAGGCTGAGGAAAAAAAAAGAACAAATTAACTAAATCATCCATTTATATTAACAGAGTTTAAAACCTGTATAAATCAGGGAAAAACTTTGCATCTAAAAGCAATGTCTGTCTCCCTGCTTGAACAACTACGACCACATCCATCTAAACCCATGAGGCAACATTAGTGACTGAGTCACAAAGGAATTGCCAACAGCTGCTCTTCTGCATCCATGTTCCACTGAAATTAAGCAACAATAAAAAGTTTGATAAACTTAATAAACAAAGTCCCAAAGGCCAAGTTCCAGTGCATGAAACAATGGTTATCATGAGGGGAAAATCCTGTTCCCTCAAAGATAAAGTATATCAATGGCATTTTTGGATGTGAGATAGACTTTTTTGATAGTGTGGAATTGTTTTATAATATAAGTGTTCTTATAAGGCTTCAAAGATAAGAGATGTTAAACTATGTTCATTAGTAGCAACACTATTTAAAATTAAGTAATAAATCAGTTAAACTTCAGTTTTCTCACAACTTCTACTCTTTCAGATAGAAAAGAAGCAATAGCAGCATCTGGATTTCAGATAACTAATGCAGCCTTGGAAAAGCAGTTCTGCATGAAACCTTGCAATGAAACTATCTGAAAAGATCACAAATTTTTAAATTTATGACTCTTCACTGCATTTTCTTCCCCCTCAGATCTTACTTTAGCCTGTATGTAGTAACGCAAATAAGACATAGCTTTCAATGGCCCTTTTAACAGTTATTTAAGAAACAGGCCATGGTACCATGTTGTGTAACCGTAGCATGGGTTGTGCAAATGTGGCTAGCTGTGCCTATGCCCAGCTGTGAGCCAGCACTCACTCACTATGGGAGAGCAGAATGAGGAATATCTGCAGGAATGAGGAAGGAAGATACTGGAAGCACTTCGTGCAGTCACAACTCTGTAGCACTTTTAAAACTATCTCTTGCTTTGTCCACCCAGGAATGACTAAATGTATAAAGCATGTCTCTGTTGCACATTTACAACGCTTACTCAGAAAAACTGTCACTGCTGTTAACAAGAATTTCTAACTAGTGAAGCACTCTTAGTATATGTGAAGCCCAAAGGAGAAAAAACCCACAAGGTGATCCTTCATTTCAGTTTTCTTTGCTTCAAATTTAGAACTATTTGTATCTTTCAGAAGGCCAAAATTTAAAAAAATATTTAAGTAGACTGTGAAATAGAAGAAATAGAAGAATCTATCAATTAATTTGTATTGTCAATTGGCAACCCCCATGCAAATACTACAAGAGCTGGGAAAAAAAACCAAACAACAAACCAACCAAAAAACAACAATTTACTGCTTCCAAAATAATGTAGTACAACTCATCCTACAGGTAAAAGTGCTCAAAAGTTCATGATCTTTAGTGTGGAAAGATTTCACAAGCAGCTTCGGGTTTTGTAAGAATCCAGAAGAAAAGAGTGTTCTAGAAATAATCTCAAAAATAAAATTACAGTAAAAGAAAGTTGTGAGCACTTATGTATTTTCTGTATGCTTTCATGAATAGAAGTCTCTGCACTAGTAAGAAATAGGTTCATATTTCACACTGATAGATAAAAAATTTAGAAATTTTAAAGGGTAAAAATATCTCTTGCCTTAGGAGGTTTTTCTAAGGTTTTGAGGCCAAAAGTTTTAGATATCAATGAAGAAACTGAAGAAGTTAAATAAGATTGTGTTCTGGCTTTTGATCAAAGCAGATAGAACAAAACTACAGAAAACATAGAATGTAATAACCTATGAAGTTCAAATCAGTCTATAAACAATATCAACATTCCCTCTTTAAACTACTACTTTAGATCTATTATCAAAAAAACATGTAACTTTTTATGTGTTTGGTGTATCTCCTTTACATGGATAGTTTCACATAATATTTCCCAGGTAATAGGACTTAATCCTAGATATCTGGCTTAAACTCTGCATTTATTTCCTCCCCCTCCCCCCTCCCGCAATTAAGGTAACGTAACAAAAAACTAGCAAACCACATGAAAGTGTTAGCAACTGCAAAATTATTTCTGCAACTGAAGAGATCAGTTGAAAAACCAATTGCCCTTGAGATCACTAAACCTAAATCAGAACTCTGAATCTTTTAAAACACAAACATAAAACACAAAAGTTTTAATTTACTAACAAAACATCTAGAAGATTAAAAAAAAATCTTACTACTTTTCTAAAAGGAATAAATAATAAAAAGAAGTACCTCTATAACATTTTCTGTTTCTGGAGCTTCCTGCTGGATACAGCTCTCTGCAACCCTGGCTGAGTTTACTGCTTTCTGTTTACATAATGCCTTAGCTCAAATTAAAAGAAGGTGTATCCTTGAATACTACACGTTCAGCATGACACACTGTGGTCTTTCTTCAGCAAAGAAGTTTGAATTTTTTATTAGCAATATTTGACTTCTAAAAAAGGGAAGAGAATATCTAGGCTGAGTCATCTTTACCTTTATTTTTAAAACTTCCTTGATTTTAAAGAATTTCCTTCATCCATGTCCTGTCCCTCCACTATGCAACCTTTCAATTTCTACTTCAAAAAATGTCTGACTCAAAGCTCGGGGAAGTCTGTCTGGGGCATTCCAGTCGATGATATCAAATACATTGGTTTCTACCTATTCTGGAGTGATATGCAGTCATTTCACTTCTAGCCTGTCTGGGTGCCAAGAACTGTTTGATGACCTAAGGATGGAAAAAGGGCATGTGTGAAATATTCAAAGAGATGAAAGTGCATGAATTGGATTTACCCTGAGAGTGACATTGGTAGAAGGACTGAAAATTAATCGATCGGAAAATTAATTAAATACTTGAATAGAATGTGTTTGGAAATACTTTTAAGATATCTGTCCTTAACTCTTTCACATCTCAATAATGATACTATGAAATATCCCTTGTCAATGGGTTGCTTGTAGACTCACTATCCAAAAGGACTTGACAGACTTGAAAAGTGGGCCTCTGAAAATGTCATGGAGTTTACAAGGCCAAATGCAAGGTCCTGCTCCTGGCTTGGGGTAATCCCAACTACAAAGACAGGCTGGGCATGGAATGATTGAGAGCAGCCCTGAGTAGGACTTGGGGGGTGTTGGTGAATGAGAAGCTGGGCATGATCTGGCAATCTGTGTTTTAAGCCCAGAAAGCCAATTGTATCCTGGGCTGCCTCAAAAGCAGCGTGGCCAGAGGGGTGAGGGAGGGGATTCAGCCCCTCTGCTCTGCTCTGCTCTGGTGAGACCTCACCTGCAGTGTTGTATTCAACGCTGGACACCTCAACACAGAAAGGACATGAGCCTGTTGGATTAGTCCAGAGGAGGGCCACAAAGATGATCAGAGGGCTGGAACATCTCTGCTGTGAAGACAGGCTGAGAGGATTGGCTTTATTCAATGTGGAGAAGACTCCAGGGAGACTGAATTGAAACTTTCCAGTACCTCAAGAGGCACTGGAAAAAATCTCTGTAAGAAAAGATGAGGACGTACTTTTCAATAGGACCTGTAGTGATAGGGCAAGGGGCAATGTCTTAAATGAAAGAAGGTATATTTAGACTAGATATAAGGAAGGTGATTTTAGTTATGAGAGTGGTGAAATACCAGAGAAAGAAGCCCAGAAAATTCATGGATGCCTCGCCCCTGGATGTGGTCAAGACCAGGCTGGACAAGGCTTTGAGCAACCTGATCTAGCAGAAGGTGTCCCTGCCCATGGCAGGGTGGTTGTAACTAGATGATCTCTAAGGTTCCTTCCAATCCAAACCATTTTATGTTTCTACAAATACATAGAGTTGAACATATTTGTTCAACTCTAACAAATACGCAAGTAGAAGACAGGCCTATCCTATGCACAGAAATCCTTGTATTGTGACAGCGCCTTTGTCATGGGCAGGAAGGGGATTGGAAGAGGTAAGGTCAACTTTGAGCCAACATATTACCTAAACTTTATTACTAACAGTAATGACAGTAAACTGAAACTAACAGTAACTTGAGCTAATTAAAATTTTAAGTCTATTCTGAGTCACAGTAGTGCCCTGTAGTTCTGCAAAAGCAGCTTTGCCCAGGCTTATCTTTCAGTTTCTTGTCACACCCTCAATTGTACCTCAAAAGTGAGACTCTGCAGTCTGCAATAAAGTTAGGTGTTTACTTTGGAAGAAGAAAATCAGACCACAGCATGAGGCCACAACGACTGCCTAAAGATATATATCACTAGTACTCACCTGTCCAAAGAGAAGAGCAACACTCTAACCAGGTGCACAGCATGAACCTGATTTCTTCAATTTCTGTAGAGCCTAAAACTGGTATGGTTGCGATTGAAAGATGCAAAAGTGCAAGTTACTTTCTTGATAAATTTGCTGATTTTGAGCCTTCTGTGGGTATAGCACTACACCAGTGAAAATTCAGCTTGTCACTGACTTAGAGACTTTTTAGAGAGATAGAAAACATGCCAATACAGATGTAATATCATGAAGACCTGTGCCCAGAACAGTATTTGCACCTCTTGGTTCACATCACAGATTTATGAGAGCTTCTCAGTGGAATTACTGAAAGCTTTAGTTTGGGGAAAACATTCCTACATCTAATGGGGCAAGGGACTCTGCTTTTCTAGGCTAGTCTCTTGCAGATCTCACGTCTGATTTAGTTACTGCTTGAAACTAGTTACATACGTTTGGACTAAAACACATTTCTCCAAAAAGCACCCAACCCTGATTAAAATGCTTTTAATGATAAGGAATCCATCCTCTGTTCTTCTATCTAAACTCACCATCACTTGAGTCTTTCCTAATAAAAATTGTCACATTTTCCCAGGTTGATTTTGTGAAAACTCAGTCAGCAGCCCCGCAATCTTGTTAAATATTTCTCCAGCCAGACTGAACCAACTTCTGCCACCAAGCTTTGCTCTGCAAAGTAGAACACAGACAGGAATAAAAGAAAACAAAGAGCAGCTGGTAACTTTGAAATGTACTCTACATAAACACTTTTTAGTTATTTTGGTTATTCTTATGACCCTCCCCAATCTTCATTATCATCCATAAAATAAAAGCAGACGTACTGGAGTTGGTGCCAGGAAAGAGCATATATCAGTATCGCAAAGAAAAGTTTCATTTTCATTAAGTCAGTATATGAAATGCATTATTTTCCCAGAATATAACACACTGGAGCCTAGAGGGCTGGATGCCTGCTCTCTTGTCATATGATGGCTTGTAGCAGGCATTAGTCTTTACAATCTTTTATCCTTTATCTTCTAAAACAATGACCGTCATCATTGTACACTTCATCTTGCTTTGAAAATACCAAATAAACTTAGTTTTAATTGCAAAAAGTAACAAGTGAAAATCAAACTTGAACTTTTTCAATCTGAACAACAAAATTTGGGAAAATTTATAAGAAAGAAATTCTTAAAACACTAAAAAGTTGTATAAGTAGGAGTAGCTATATGCCCTTTACCTCTATACGTGGATAAAAGTTAACATACTTACATGGTTGTTCAGCCACATAATAATATCACTTACATGCAAACCACGGTATTATTTGTCCCAAGTAAACTGATGAAAATGGGTGATACATATTTAAATCTCCTCAAGATAAATTTCCAAGTGCAGGTGTGTCTCAAACAAACATTTGGTGGGGAAAAGTCTTGGTCACAGACAAACAGGGTGATCTTCAGCACTTGATCTTGGGATAAGATTTTCCATGTAAAAAATAAAATTACAATAACACCCATATATGTTACTGATATGTTTGACTGTCGAGGCAAATAGTTGAATGATAGGTTTCCTAATAAAACACCAGCAAGACCTCTGGAAGCAGATAGTAGGAATAGCGATTGGGCTGCATTCTCTGCATAAGCTTTCTTAACCATTGCATGGTTGATACGCCAGCTGGCTTTCCCATAGTTCAAAACTATTTAAATTTGATTATTTAAATAACCAATGAAAAAATAGGTTTGTTCTCATTATTTTATAATCAAACTCCTTCAAAAGTCTTGAAAAGAACCTGAACCGCCAACCCCAGAAGCCAAACACACACACACACACACACACACACACACACACACACACACACAACCCCAAAACAAAATTGTTGGTGCTGTGATCTGAACTTGGAAGAGAAATTTTTTCTCTCCTGATGGGAGAAAGGAAGGAAAATAACATACACTTTCTACACATAAAAAAGCAACATTCAATAAGGAACATAAAAAGGAAAGGAGAATTTGCCTAGACACCTCCATGGTCCCTCAGTTAATATGCCTCATAAAAATAAAACTCATAAATAGACAGTTGCCCTTTACACACCAGCTATTCACAGCACTCAGACCTTAAGAACTGTAATCATTATATTCAGAAGCCTGACATATTACATCCACTGTAGACATCTCCTTTCAATCCTTAATTTCAATCACACCACATAGCAATTGCTTTTCTGTTTTCTGAAGACCCTGTATGTCTCTACTGTGTTTATCAGAAGTGCTCCCTCAGCTGCAAGATTTCCAAACTGGTACTGCATTACTGGTTCTTCTGGAGTTGAGGAAAATGAAATCAGTAGCATTCCTCTTAATTTAGATAGTTTCTTTTGTCAAAGGTATCAGATCAGTACAGCACTATCTACCGTTGGAAAAATTTATGTTCCCTTTTATTTTCCTGCTTTAATTACTTTCTTCCTTTAAAATCTTGAAAAAGAAATGTAAAAGCTGAGGTTGTTAGGCTTAAAAAGGAGAAGACTGATATGAAACATAACAGTCTTCAAGTAAAAATACCTTTGCAAAGGAAAGGAAATAACCTCTTGTCTTTGGAAGGAATGAGAAATAATGTGCATGTACAACAGTGAGAAACTTCAGTTAGATATTAGAAATAAACATTTCATGATAATGTTGTTAAACTCCAGCACGAGGCTGTCAAAGTAGGCTGCAGTGTCTCTGCCAGCTGGGGCTTTTGTGGCTGATCTGAATGTCTCCCTCCTCTACTTCTCTGTCATTCTCACAATGTGGTTTTCTTGTTTCTCAGTGCTTCCCCTGCTGAAAGACAAGAGGTGATGAGACCCAGCCCTCTACATGAGAGGGTCAGCCCTGATTTTCACTTTCATGAGGGAGAAAGAGGGGTATTTTGGTGTTCTCAGCCCCAGCCTATGCAGCCACACGGTACAGTGGCCGCAGAGCTGCCTATGGAGCACCATCATTACTTTCTCACATAAAGATTTGTTCTGCCCTGGTGACCTAAAACAGAGACCAAAATTCTGTTCTGTTGTGGAAAGTCTTTGCACACACCCACACACATGCTGAGGTTGAGCAAGCCTTTCCATGCTTGACGGTGAGTACCACACAATAAGCACATCAGTGGCCACGGACAGACAGGAACACTGACTTTCTTCCTTGATGGAAACGACTGCTAGAAGTGTTTCCAAAAGTCAAAAGCATACAAATTAGCATCCCAGCAAAAGAAAGGTTTGGCTTTTCCTGGTTTTATGAGCATTTCTCAGTCAAGCCAGGGTCATGATTTTGTCAAAGATCACCTGTTTGCATGCTAAGATAATTATCTTGTCACATACCTGTATAGATGTGAATATAATTTTCTAGTTGACAAATGCATTTTCTTCACCTCTTGCATAATACACACCTCCAGGTATGTATTATGCAAGAGGTGAAGAAAATGCATTTGTCAACTATGTAGAAAAATTGAGATATGCAGGTTATGAATGCCCAGGAAAAAAGGACAGAAGCTCTGTAATTGCCTTCAGACTCCATAGAAGGCTTGAGACTGAGCCCATTGCAGTGAGGTTATAAAATGGAATAATGTGGTTTCTCTTGTTCTAAGAGATCAGACCGCTCCGAAATTTTCTAGCCACCAGAGCAAATGGACAGTTGTTATAGAAAAGTATGGATGTGGTTCAATTCTTAAAATTCAGTCATCTGTGACTCAACTGCAGTAATCAAAATAGTGCTGGCACCAGTCAGTATAATAATTTTAGAAAGCTTCTGACAGTGCTCCTCTAGCTGTAATAGAAATGTAGTAATCAAGAATGGGGCTGTCAGAAGTTAGTGCAATCTTTTGTTCCTTCATTTTACTTATTGAGCACTGATATCGTGTAAGTGAGCCGTCCTTGGATCCTAGCCTTCAGAACACAATTCTTTATCTACCCACAAATTGGTTCATTCTTTTAAAAACCTAGTCTCCTCATTGCCTCAACTCCATCCACATTTGTTTCCCCTAAACAGAGACCAAAGTTTCTTGGCAGTCTGTATGCTCTATTTGGAATATCCCATTCTCTGCTCAAATGCTGCCATCACACTGATAGGTAATAAGCCAAAGACTACTTAATTAAAAAAATAGGGTCCTCTGAAAGTCACCCAAAGTGGGGGGGTCCAACCCCCCACTCAAAGTGGAACAATCCCCAATACTGAACCTCATCACCCAGAGACTTGTCAAGACTTGTCAAGACTTGAAAAACTGAAGCATAAGAAAGTAGAAGGTCCTGTAGGAGTGTACTACTACAGCTTGCATGGTGTCAGTGTTCACTCATAGGAAATGTTTCCCAGAGGTGTAGCAATGGTGAGGAGACAAATGCCTTTGGACACTGTTCTGAATGCACACATTCCCATGCTTTAGTCCTTGTAATACAATATAAGGGTGTTTGAAGACATCTGAGGTAAATAATGTCTTTGTTTATCTTTTGCAATACAGAATGAATTGACAGTTTCCATTACTGGTATGTCTATGATTGCTTTGACAAAATCTCAGGGCAACGTGTATTATTTAACACAAATCTGACAAGGTGTATTAAGTTAAGCAACACTAAAAAATAGCTGTCTTTTTCTCTGTTCTACAGTGAAGTTTTCACCCTAACAAATGCTCCAAATTAAGAGCTAAGGCCTCATGAAGAGTCACAGCTGATGTTTCACTGCTAGTACAAGTGTTATCTGTGAAAATA
This sequence comes from Cinclus cinclus, assembly GCF_963662255.1. NCBI lineage: Eukaryota > Metazoa > Chordata > Aves > Passeriformes > Cinclidae > Cinclus > Cinclus cinclus. Next base: position 25,506,273 of record NC_085051.1, on the reverse strand, counting down.
GGATAGTAGGATTGAGAGTGAAATCAAATATATGGCTGTCACTTAGAGTGTCTGGAAACTGCTATCAGGAAGCTCACCTTAACACTGAGAATAAATTGTCCCACTGAGAAGGGATCAGTGCATACTCACAAAATTCAGGCAAGTTCAGAAAGGAATTGTGCTCAATGAATCATAAAACAGTTTGGGTTGGAAGGTATCTTTAAAACATCAGGTCCAGCCCTCATGCCATGAACAAGGACATGTTCAACTAGACCAGACTGGTCAGACAGAATCTGATCTAATGAAGTCTTTCTCATAACCCTAATACACAAGGAAAGTAGCACACCCAAACCATCCCTGATAACAGTTGAATAGGTCTTGGCTCCTGACCACCTCCACCTGTCTCCATAGGAGAGGACAGGATTTTTTCTAGAGACACCTCCTCAGAAAGTCCCTGCAACCTTCTTAGCATCATCATGGTGATGTCTATTTCAGAGGCAGGAGAATATCTGCATATTTGACTCTCCTGTGACCCTTTCCATAACATCTTTCAGAGATGAAAGAACAAACTGATGGGTTAAATAAATGGGTTAAATAAAATTGTATTTACATTGTACAGTGCCAGCACTTACAGCCAGATATACTGACTGGCTTTCATAGACTGTGTCTTGATTCCTTTCTTCTGCTTTGTAGTAAGAGTAAGTTTACTACAAACTTTCTGATTGTATCTCAGTACAACGACATAAAATATAGCCATTGTGCAGCCTGTTCGCAGATTCCACTATACATTTACTGATTTTTATATTTACTCAGAATTTTGATGACCTGGAAAGAAATTTGGATGAAGTTATTTCTCTTAACTACATCCTGCCAGGAGTGATATGATTTTATAATGTTAAGCAGTGCTCAAACAGCACTGAAAATGTAGTTCCTGAGGAGAAATGGAAGGGCTCTGGGAAGGCCAATCTTAAGGAAAAGGCAGACTAATATATTTTGGGCTATCATCTCAAAACTGCCCTAGAAGCCAGAATATTTTCAAGATAAGGGACTGCAAGAATACCTTCAAAGAAGTGCAGAGAATGCTTCTTCTTCCTATGAGCTAAAGTTTCAGAAATGCAGTATTCTTTTCTCTGCCTCACAAAAGAATCCAGCCTTTGCAGAAGACTGGAAAAGGTGTGCAAGCACTGTGTAGTCTAATACATAAGCAACAGGTAATTGAGGAAGAAATTATATTTTTTTATGATTTTGTTTAAAGATTATCTTTCAACATCAGTAATTGAGTATCTCATAATAAAACAGAATAGCCTGGGCTTTTGCCCACAACTTGCAAGAAAGCATTAGAGAGACTTGTCTTCAAGAACTGCCAGCTCATTCTTCCTGTATCCTATTTTTGCTTACATTTTTGCAAAAGTAACAATAAAGGTAGATCAGGCTAGACATTGCTGATTGTAATCCCTGCTATCTCTTTAAGAGTACCTCCTTAAAACACCTACAATTTTCCAACTAGAAAAAAATTACAGGAAGTCTGATTAAGATTTCAGACTCTCTTTGCAGGGATTTGGCTGAATATTGATTTGGGAAGGCAGATGAAAAATACAGAAACAATGAGAGGAGAACTGCACTAAACATAGGTCTTCCACACTCCAGGGAAAATCCTAAAGTAGTAAAACACTGTAAGTGCCTACTGGAAAAGTATTAGCTGTGGAAAGTTGCCTCAGAGTCTTCCTGTACTCAGGAATGCAAGTTCTGTCTTCACTCACAGAACTAGGCAATCTTCCTATCTAGGTGTTCTGCCAGTTTTTCTTCCTCCTACATGACTCTTAACTCTGATATCTGCCTGGAGATAACAAGTGGGAATTTCAGGCATCTTGTCTTCAGAAACTGCAGGTTTTTGGCTTCTCCTGCTCTAGCTGTTCCATGAAATTCCATATTATGTGCAATAAAGAAAACAGATGCATCCTTTGAAAAGGGTTTGTACTGTAAATAAAACATTTGAACTGGTGGACAAATATGGGTAGGGACTGACTAATGGATGGTGGCTCTTGCATGTTTTTCTGATCATGTAAAGCTCAGCACTGTAGTTTCAGGAGAGTGAATCAGAAAAGCAGTTGTTGCACTCCAAATGGGCCTTTGTATTGCTGATGATTATTATCAGAAAGTCATTTCATTATGGTTTTCTAGAAATAACCTGAGGTTCATCTTCTGGTATAAGACTGACTAATGATTGAGACTTTTTTTGCAGACACTAAAGTAGAAGATTTAAAGCTTCCCTGATATTGGCTAGTTTTTGAGGAAGAAAACAAGAAATGTCTTGTTAACAGAAGGAATAGAAGAATTTCAGCAATTTATCTGCAGTGTCTTGGGAACCAATAACACATCAGTTAAAAATGTAGGAAAACAAAATCTACATCTTTATAAAACACTACATGTAGTAATTTTACCAATCAAGGCTTTTTACCTAGGCTGGGCCAAAAGAGAGCTAAGGGAAGAGAGGGAGTTAAGAGACAGCCACACTACCTGCAGTCCTGTGTGCAGCTTTCATAATATAAGAAAGACATTAAGCTATTAGGGAGTGTCCAAAGAAGGGCCACAAAGATGACGAAGGGTCTGGAGGGGAAGCCGTATGAGGAGTGGCTGAGGTCACTTGGTCTGCTCAGCCTGGAGAAGAGGAGACTGAGGGGAGACCTCACTGCAGTCTGCAACTTCCTCATGAAGGGAAGAGGAGGGGCAGACATTGATCTCTTCTCTCTGGTGACCGGTGACAGGGCCCAAGGGAATGGCCTGAAGTTGTGTCAGGGGAGGTTTAGATTGGATATTAGGAAAGGATTTTTGACCCAGAGGGTGGCTGGGCACTGGAACAGGCTCCCCAGGGAAGTGGTTACAGTACCAGCCTGACAGAGTTCAAGAGTATTGTTTGGACAATACGCTTGGGCATATGGTGTGACTCTTGGGTTTGACCCTGTTCAGGGCCAGGAGTTGGACTCAATGATCCTTGTGGATCCCTTCCAACTTGGCATGCTATGTGATTCTGTGATTTTACCTTCCACAGGCAGAACTGAGAGCAGGAGAGAGCTGGAGGGTTCAAGTGCCACAAAACACAACCATGAGGCAAAGGTATGACCTGGCTGGCATAGAAACAGAGTCACATTAAATGCATTACTCATCTGCTTGCATGTTGGTCACAGCACCGCTTCGCACTTGTGAATAGAGACTAAAGCCACAACCCTTCCTCAGGGCAGCATTCCCGGAATGAAAACTGAGTGCATGGAGAAGCTCCTGCATCCAAGATGGAGAGCAGGATGGCGGCTGCTCCTGTATCACTGAGCCCAAAGGAAATCCCCAGGATGACAGGGCCTGTCCTGCTGGTAGAGGCAACAGCTGGGTCCGACTGACATGACCAGGCTCACGGTCCTGGGCCAGGGCTGGATAAAAAGCCAACCCACAGGGCTGGGCTTAGCTCCAGCATGGCCACAGGGACAGGGCCCAAACACAGCTGGAGGCCAGAGCCAAGGTGTTCCACAGGCACGGCTGAGCTGGAGGCCAGCACCTGCCAGGGCGTTGGAGAGGCTGAGGGCGCTGGCCTGGGCTCACAGGGAGCCCCCGGGCCTGTGGCTGTGGGCAGGTCCGGGCCGGGTGGAGCCATGAGGTGACATGGGTGCAAGCATCCAGCTGGGGGCCTGGGCTGAAACACCGGTGCTAAGGTTCTTCTATTTCTGATTTTTGTACTCCTGTATTTCTCTTTCCGCAGTCCTTTTTTTGCATTATTTTCATCTGCTTGCTGCCCTTTGTGAAAAACACTCCTTCGTAGATTTCCACAGAGTCACTCCTTTGACTGAGCCAACTGGTCCTCAGGAGGATTTCACACACCTGTGGGAGCCACAGCTTCCATAAATCTACTGCTGAAGAGAATCCTTGGGCTGTTTTCTCACTCGGTCCCCACGCTTGTGTTGGAGACAAACCACTGTAAGCCCTGGTGAGCCCTGGCTCCCTGGGGCTGCAGCAGTCTCCACAACGCTCTCCACGCCAGCTCCCCCCATCCTCGCAGTGCTGCAGCCACGGCTGCGCGGATGAGCCTTACAGGGCTTTGGTTTCCCGTGGAATGCTCGTGAGTCCTTGCTCTCCTGTGTAGTTAATCATTTTTGAAAAGCAGCCTTCCCACAACATTTCATATCTGCTGTTGGAGCTTTAATCTCATTTGCTGGAGAAAGTAAGATAAATAGTGAATGGAAACAATCAAACTGCTGTGACATAACTGGATATTTTCTTTACATTCAGCTTCCAACAGACCCTCAGCCCTCTGAAATGTTCAGCTTGCAATTCAAGTTTAAAATCTTTATTTTTTTTCTTCATCTTGTTTGCTCAATGCCTCACTCCCACTTGGTCACTGAAAAATGGGCGAGTATGAGTAACTAAGCCAGAAATAACACATGCACCAAGCTGTTACAATTAATCCACCAATTAGACTAAGACAGTCCAATTTTAAATCTAATTTTCCTGATTTTCGGTATAAAACACTGTACTTTTTAATCTATCGCACCAAAACTTCTGCTCTGAATCAAAAACTTATAAGAAGGGTGTATTTTTAACAGAGTTAAAGGACAGTAGGGGTAAACATGGAGCTTAGGACAGAATGAACAATTGACAGAAATCTGGTACATCTTGCACTTCCACACATCAACAGCTGATCTGGGTTGATCATGCCACTTACAGAAAGGAACAATCATCTTCACAACCCTCTCTTCCATGAGAGAAAATATTGCACCAGGCATTTTCAAATGTCATGTGATGATTTTCAAAACAGCTCCTACCATTTGCTCTCTACAGTTATTGGTTGACTCCTGTTCCTCAAAGATGTCAAAATCTAACAGCCTGTTATGTATTTTAACTTAAAAATGCCTGATTCTCTTTTCCCCCTTCCTCTTTTTATGCAATAATTCGTATTTTCACTGTTGCTTTTATACACTTGATATTGTTCAATAATAACTTTGCACCTACCTGATGAAAATTTAGAAGGACCTCTAGTCTTCCCAACTTGTTTGCCACTGTCTCAAGTCTGCTTTTTACTAGCAGATGTTCAGTTTTATTTTTTGTTTGTGCAAGTAACAGATCACAGTATTTACATGTTGAATATTGCCAATTATATTTTAAGGAAGTTCTGTTCTCAAATTTTTATTGAAAACAACCTGATTTCAAATATTTTTGTCCATGCCAGTTAAGAGTTTGGGCTTAACTCATTAATTTTAAAATATGTGTACTTTTTCTTCCATGAGAATATTGGATCATAGGTACTCTACTCTCAATATAAAATGGGTACAGTTGTATCATTTTGCAAAACATTTGAACTTAATGGTAATCACTCTGGGTACTATTTATAAGCAATTATCACATTTAGCATGGCATCACATACATACCAGGTATTACTTATAGCTTTTCTTAGAAATTACATTAGATATTTAGTACAGAATTCAACAGTTTCTGTGAATTGAGAAAGTAATCCAAGCTGGAAGATAATTTCTAGCATGTGCAAGCAAATTGAGATAATTTTTCTACTCTGGATCTGAAATTTTCTGCAGTTATCTTTGCAAATTTTTCTTGGGTATTCCTGGGTTTTCTCACATTTCCCATTCTTTGATTTATTTCTAAATCTTCATTCTTTTGAGGCTATCAGTATACAATTTTAGCCATTTTTAGTTTGCATTAGTCCCCGGAGCTAAACCTAAACAAACTTTTACAGCCTCATTTTCCATAATTACTACAGAATTAAGCAATTTTATAGACTTTTCTTTGCTGTTCTATTAATCAAATTCCCCTCCACATTTCTGCTGGCACACTCAAGAAACATTTGTAGGTGTGATATAGGGTTTTGGCAATACAGCTACATCTTGTATTACAGGAATTTGCTTCTAACACATTTTAAAACATTTCTACATTGATCATCCTGTCTGTGAATGTATGTCTACCTAATGTACACATTCTCCTAACAAGCCCTGGCACATTTACAAGCATAGAGTAAATATTTTCTTTTCTAAAACAATTGAAAGCTATTAATTTCCAAGACTTTATCCTTACACCTAAATTATTTATGCCTGGGAAATATTTCTGTGCAATACATTCTGAGTCATGTTCAACAAGAATACATTTTCCTCATTTTTTTCTGAATGTACATTAATATCTCAATGCCTCATAAATATGTATTAAGATTTCAGCCTATAGGTAGATGTTCCAGTCTCTTGACATAGCTCTTCCTTTAACGTTTTCAAAATATTTTGTGTTGCACAAAATCTGTTTACTAAGAGTCTTGGTAAGGATTTTCAGTCTTTTTGTTTGGGCTTTTTAGTTTTGCTATGGCAGCTGTATTGTCCTTTTAGGAATGCTGGGAGTCACTTCAGCCTCTCTTGCCTCTTTGTGCAGCTCTGCATGCTGCTCCCTGTCAGTGTGTGCTGATTGCCTTTTGCAGACTCCTTGTAGACTCCTTTAACCTTCATTCTTCTGTACTTGTTTGCATTGTTGCTGTTTCAGGTGTTTATTTAATATCATACAGAGTAGTATAGGCTTTTTACCTTCCAACACTTAGAGCCTTATTTTGCTTTGTTTTATTTTGCTTCCTGGTGCATTTGATTATTGTTTACCAAACATAAATTGGGCAATTCTAACTACATTTTCCTCAGTTGTGGGTATTGACATCTTATTGTAGATGGCCTTGGACTTGGACCAGATTGCCTCTTCCCAACATCTTTTTACTCATTTTCATTGTAAGGACAATATTTACTACTTTCTGGAAATTCTGCTTTCTTCAGTACCCAAATGACTTTTCTTAACTTACCTTCTATTTCTGACAGATATCTAGCCTCTGAATCAGCAGCCTTTTTTAACAGCTGCTTTACTTCCCTTCCTCATGGTGCTCAGGGTTAAACCAGACTCGTGCATGTGCACCTCCAATTTGCCTGCCACAATTCTGCAGCATTCCAGGCATCCAGGGGATTTGGTTTCCTCGTTTCATATACACAAGCTCTTATGCAGTTTCCTGACACTCTTTTTTTCCTACTCTGCTCCTGGTAAAACTCCCTGTGTTTGGCTGCTAGTGAAGATGATGTTCCTGGTTCGAAGGAGCGCTGTTTCACAGCAGCTAGAATGAAGTCAGTTGGTGACTTAGAATCCAGAGGAGACCTTAATAAAACACTTTCAGCTTTTCCTAGCTGGGCAGCCCTGTCTCTGTGTGCCTCTTTTCCCAAGGTTTCCTCTTGGCAGGTCAGGCATGAGGGCCTGGCACAGGTGCAATGGTGTCAGGTTGATGAAGTAACTGTGTGAGCACAGTATGTACTTCCTGAATAGACAAAACACTTTCCTCTGCAGGGTTGCAAGATGAGCACTGCCCACCAGAACCATATTTGTCCAGAGTAAACAAAGGTTAAGGCATTGCAGATCAAAAAATTAACAAATTAGGTTGTAGCATTATAATACTAAGATTTCATCTTCTCTTGAGTGAAATTTTAACCTTCCTGTAGTATCATTTTCCTTCATTCTGCACCAAATGCACTGGTTTAATTCTATTATCATGAGCCTGAACAATTAACTTTTTTTTTAATCCAAAAGGATGGGTTTCTGTGAAGGACAGTAATACTTTTCTTCATTCCTCAGTTTTCTGTGAAAATTACATTCTGTGTGTCAGAACTATTCGGTCCTAACAATAATGCACTTAATGTCTTCATTTAAGCCATGAAGTAAAGCTGAAAGTATGTTCAGGCTTGGGGAGAGAGAGAGGGAAAGATATGATGAAACAGATTGTGGTATACCCATTGTTTGACCACTTGAGAACTGTATGACCTTTGAGTTTACTGAGAAATATGAATAAACATGTGAACATAGTGAGCCATTTCTCTTCTCTGAAGGCTTATTGTGTGTTCAGGTTTTTGGAAGAAAATTTCATAACATTTGTTTTTGTCAGAGATAAAGGACAATTCCTCCTAGCTACCTTTACTCAGCTCCAGTGCACACATTGTGAAGTTTTTTTTCTGTTAGGGCATGAAAAGAAACAGCAACTCCAGCGAGCATAAACATTTGAGGACAGATTAGAATTTTCTGTCCCTATCATACATTTTTAAAATAAGCCTGACTTGGTTTTGTTCATGTTTTCCCAGGAGGCACAAGCAATTCTGCAGAACTAATCTAAATGGAACAGAAAGTTATATGCACCTACGATGGGGAAAGAATAGAATTACCAGCATTCCTGTGAGGACATGATAGACACCATTACAAGCAAAGGACGCAGGATGATGTGTATGAAGAGGAACACAAATTCAGCAAAACAAGGTTAAGCAAGGTCACCTTAATTGCTTTAAGCAATTGCAAGGAAGCAAAGAGTGCCTACTGGGCACTATGATGGGAAAACCCAGCAGGACACCAGAGTGCCTCTCAGGAGTGCCTGCACACATGCATGAAGCTTTGGGAATAACAATGAGGAGCTAGAGATCTGCCTGCCATCACAGGCCATGATCTTTTTGGTGTCACAGAGACATGATGGAATGGCTGTCATGGCTGGAGTGCTCCAACAGAGGGATGCAAGCTCTTAGGAAGGACAGGATTAGAAGACAAGGAGAAGGAGTTGTCCTTTGTGACAGAACAGCTTGTGTGCATGGAGCTGTGCCTGGGGATGGATGATGAGCCAACTGAGAGCCTAGGAATTACTCCATAGTCCTGGGTAGGGAGTCAGGAAAAAAGCATCATGAAATGTTTTACTGAGCACTGGAAGAGGTTGTCAAAGAGGTTGTGGAATCTCCACACCAAAAAATAATATATTAAAAAGCCACCTCAGTGTGGTCTTGGGCAACAAGTGACACTGCTCGAGCATGGGGGTTGACATTTCTTCAAGCCTCAACCATTCTATGATTTTGTGATCATACAAAGACTGAAGACAAGCATTGTCTGGCTCATCCAAAAGGAGTCTTGGCTTTGGCTTAATAAAACAATCAAAAATAAGTAAATTACAAATTCTGTTGGTATGAGTCCTTTCAAACCACCAATCTATGAAATTTGGAGCTACAATCAGCAATGAACACACTCTGCATTGCAGGAGCAATCTCTGAGCTCTAATCATAACATCTTCATGATGATGTAACTCTTCCATAATGAACAATAGCACCTGGAATTTAAATGGACAGCACTGTCTTCCAAGGCCACAGAATGCAACAGTTACTGCATCAGACAATGTCCTCTGCCCACACAAAAATGCCTATTCAGGATGCTGGAAGTAGGCACAAACACCAAAGAAGCAATGTTTTTAGAGACAAATTTTCAAGTCCTATGATTAATGCAAGGAAGTACTGGAATGAATGCTTTTAGTGAGAGCAAACAACTCATACATTGGAGTCACATAAAATACATTCACACAAGACATTTACTTTGCTGATTCAGATGATAAATAGCTCAGGAAAAATTCTTGAGTGCTGAACAGAATAAAGGGATCAAGTCATTGAGCCTTTCATGTGACTGATCTGATACTTTTTACAAGAGTGGGCTTGGTGGAACTCGTAAAAATTTAGCAACACTGGAAGTATTTGCTTCAAACTGGATTGTCACAAGCAGACAAGAGATCAGTATCTTTGAAATTAACCTGTGTGTTCATTACCTATTGAAGTGGTATTTAAAAAATGAAGTCACCTGGTTTACACTACCAGTTCTTCATCATAAGATCCAGAGATTATACTTCCTTGTATTCCCTTTAAAAACATCTTGAGAATTTGGGGGGAAAAAAGAGAACATTCTAATCACTTAATCTTTGTACTTATTTACACCTAACAGGAAAAAAGAATGGTGCTGCACATAATTTTGAAGTAGAAAAACGCGTGATATAGAGAGAGGAAAAGATGATTTAAAGGCTGATTTTTTAAAAAAGGAAAATATTTATCCCATTTTTCATTAAAAAAATTAAATTTTCAAACATCCTTACAAAAATCTCAGGTTTGAAGAAAGGAAGAAGAAAATATGTGGAATATAATACAACTACTATCTTTGTGGTAGATGAGAAAATAAATGAAAACTTTTTTCTGAAAACCCAGTATACGGATATAAATTTTTCATCTGGAGCTCTTAAGTAGCATTAAGACTTGTAGTTTAATTTCCTTTTCAAACACATAAAAAGAACAGCAAAACTAAAAAATATCACTTGTAAACATCTTGGGAGGCCAATCCTGTTTAATATCTTTATCAATTACCTGAATGAGGGGATCATGTGCCCTCTCAGTCACTTTGCAGGCAGTACCAACTTGTGGGGAAGTGTTGATCTGCTGGAGAGCAGGAAGGCTCTGTATAAGGATCTGGACAGGTTGGATCAAGGGCCAAGGCCAATTGTATGAGCTTCAACAAGGCAACGTGTTGGGTCCTGCACTTCAGTCACAATAACCCCATGCAGCCCTGGGGGAAGTGGGGCTGGAAAGCTGCCCAGCAGAAAAGGACCTGGGGTGCTGGCTGACAGCAGCTGAACATGATCCAGTGTGTGTGTCCAGGTGGCCAAGAAGGTCAATGGTATCCTGTCCTGTATCAGCAACAGTGTGGCCAGCAGGACCAGGGCAGTGACTGAGTTCCTGTGCTTAGCACTGGTGAGGCCACACTGGTGAGTCCTGTATCCAGTTTTGGGCCCCTCGCTACAAGAAGGACATTGAGGTGTGGGAGTGCATCCAGAGAAGGGCAATGGAGCTGGGGAAGGGTCTAGAGAGTAGGTCCTATGAGGAGCAGCTGAGGAAGCTGAGTGTTTAGCCTTGAGTAAATGAGGATCAGGAGTGCCCTTATCACTCTCCATAACTGCTTGAAAGGAGGTAGAAGTGATAGAACAGTGGAAATGACCTCAAGTTTCTCCAAGGGAGATCAGGCTAGTAGCAGAAGTTTCTTCACTGAAAGGGTGGTCAGCATTGGAACAACATACTAGGGAAGTGGTGAAATCAACATCCCTGTGAGCATTTGAAAAATATGTGGATGTGGCATTTAGGGACATGGTTTAGTGGTGAACATGTCAGTGCTGAGTTAAGAGTTGGACTCCATCTTAGACATCTTTTCCAAATGAGGTGATTATGTGATTTTCTTACCCTGCTGCATTTGCACAGAATTTAGCTGCTGTAAGTTGTCAGTCATGGATAAGTAATTCCATAGCATCTCCTTAGAGATGTACCCCTTAAACTCCACACAGAATGCCTAAGGACTGTTTGGCATCTTGTCCCAAGGCCCTCTGATGTCATAGTGGATATTACGGTGATCACACAAAGGCAATATGAGATTCCAGAAAATAGTCAAACTTTTGAGATAGCAAAACTGCTTTCTTTCAACTTTCAGCCCTTCACATATAGTTGTGATGGTGGCTCCATAGGTTCTAAAGGATCAGAAAACATTGATAGGTTTGAAAAAAATTCTTCCCTGCTTTACACACAATGCTTCATCACAGAGGATTGAATTTTCTGCTTTTCCTCCCATATCTGCTCCTTAAAACAGGTCTGTGCTTTATTCAGTCTGTGTTACCTTCTCTTCTGCATTTGAGCAACATTCACCTAGTAAATTCACCTAGCAAAATCTCTTCTGACCTTACCTTAGAACAGAAAACTAAAGCAAAGAAATGGAAAGTGGCACCAGGTATTAACAAACAGAAGTGGCAGCTCAGCAGCAGTGCTTTGACAACTGGCAGAATGAGAAACCAAATGGCATTGAGTCTGTAGTCTGGCCTCAGCCTGGAACATGATTTCCCCTTTAACTGCCTGTTGGAAAATTCTGTCAGTGACTTGTAGCCCAAAATAAGACCGCAGGAGCTAGTGCTGCACTGGCACCTGCTACTAAATGTGAGCTTAAAAACAAAATGGGGGAAAAAAAAAAATCTCTGCTGCCCTGCTGATTTGCTGTAGTATACTGCCCAGGGAAGAGCTGGGGAAGAAGGCAGAACCTGGCAGGCTGGAAAGCAAACACAAAAGGAAGGTAGTATGGCTGGAGGTGCCAGGGTGGGGAACAGGGGCTCTGCAGAGGAAACAGAGGGATGAATCAATACCCTTGAGAGTATTTACATAAAGTGCCTCAAAACTGGAGAAGCAGCATGGTAAAGAAGCATGGAGGAACTTGTCTGAAAGTTATTTAAGTCAGCCATAGAGACCAGAGACAGGAGAAAGTGCCTCATTAACAACAAAAGAGAATTAGTAGGGTGGGGATAAGTAGCAGAGAGTCTTAAAAATGAAGGCATACAGCCAATGTCTGACATAATTAGAAAAGTATATCCCAGAAATGGGATATAAAGAGAGACTGGATTATATACTGTCAACCAAATAAGTTCCAAGCAGAGTGATCTCGTCATCAAATTAAGAAAGATTGCAAAGTCATGTGGACAGCATGTAACAAACACTGCAGCAATTTTTCCAGTATTTTCTCAGTGCAGCACAGCTCAGACAGCTGAATCCTCATAGCAGAGGAGATTGTGAACTCATGTACCTGCCAGTGGAATGATGATTATTGCCCCACAAAACTCCTGTATTGGCTCTGCTTACACCTCAGCAAGGAGCACATGGCAGCAAGCTAGCCAGCTAAAAAGCATGATGGGTGGGCAGGAACTCTGCTCCTAACACTGCTCATGTTCCAATTTGTTGTCTTGATCCAAAAAAAAGCAGAGGCTTTGAAAAATGTCACTGACACTTGCTCACCACAAAATCATCACAACTGTTTCCTCCAGTACCACACTTTCTTTTAGCTCCTCTTCACCTACTCATTGCTTGAAATAAGAAAAAACCCCAAGATCTTTAGCAACAAGGCAGCTACTTTTAAAGTATACAATCACAGCCATGGTATGCAACTCCTCCGCAAATTTTGGATCCATCAAAGACCATCATAGCTTCCCCTTGACTCTTTTTCCTCCTCCAGAGATCTCTTGACCCGTGAATCTCAGAGACTCTTCTTCATGTTTCTTAGCTTCTATTGGCTGTAGAAAATGTCGTGTTTTCTGGCCCTTTAGTCTTCTTGTGTTTCAAAGAGAGATTGTGAACAAACAGAAAGAGGCTAGGTCTGCTGATGGTTACGAACAAGCGTAACAGTTTTGAAACTGCCTCTGACAAAAAAGAGCATGTAAACATTTTGACAAGTGTAAGCTGAGCACCACCTCAGCCTGTTTGGCCAGTGAGCTACTAGCTCCTTCTACTATCAGGTATGCAAACATTATTGACATCCAAAGACTGCACCAAGAGAAACCCCTCAGGAAACTCACCTTTTGCTGTGCTTGTTCAATGCTGAAAAAACACCTAGAATTGTAACAATAGCCTGGCTCCTAACCCATTAAAAGGAAATAGGTCAAATCTTGTCATTCACTCCGCTTGCAAGAAGTATAACTTCTGATCGTGCTTGCCCAAAGGGATTGTTACCATAACTCCCTGCCATGGCTGAATAGTGCTTTGCCTCCCTGAACTTGACAAATCAGTTCTTTTTAATACTGACTGGCTTTCTACAATACCATGTTGGTTTTTCCACAGGATTAATTTTCAGTCTTGGTAACAAGTTAAGAAGTATGCATAAGTATGTATATTGTTTATAAAGGAACCAAAGGCAATAGTAAACTACAGACAGGCTTTTCCCAGAACCTAATCAGGTACAGCTGTATTATTACAAACTTGTGGCAAAAAGCCAGTGCAGGCATTTGGAGAAGAGTGCTTAGGAGATAGATGCTGCTGAGCTGTGGCAGTGGTTGCTCGGGAGCAACCTTACCTCTCTGCTCCCCTGAGCTCAGGGACTGGAAAGACAAGCCAAGAAGCCACAAATGGAGCCAGGCCCTGCTTCAGAAACACAGTTCTCAGGTTTGAATGGGCCAGCCTTTGAGGCACTGTTTTTCATTCTCTTTGCTTCCCAGGTGCTGCTGGTCCAGCATTAAATCTTTGGTGTTTGAGAAAGGCCATGCTGAGAGACCAAGAGTTAGAAACACTTCCATGCAGCCTGGACCACTTACTTAGTGACAGCCCACTCTGCCAGCCCCTCCTCTCAAGGCTGAGGTTCAGATCACATTTGTTATATTTTTGTCAAATTCCCACTTCAATTCAGCCCTACTGTAACATCTGAAAAAACATCTGTTGTTCTGCTGTGGCCATCTGCTTTCATCTACAAGAAGCCAGGCCGAAAATACCCAGAGACTTTGAAGAACAGTGTTAACTGAAACATAATGTTAAGACAGCCCAGCAAATGGGTTATCTTAAAAACTTATAGGAATGAATGCAACTTAGCTTCTACCTCCAAAGGTAAGTTAGCATTATTATTCCCTTTGAAAAGGGACTGCAGCAAATATACCATATAAATATTCAAGGTGTGATAAAATGAAGAATTTTTTCAAGATGGAAGTTCATGAGCAAGAACAGAGAAAAACAGAGGGGCAATAATCCTTCAGAATTTAAATGCTTTCCAATTTTATAGTAATAACTAATGGTTATTACTAATAACCAGGTATCAACAAACTTGTCATGAGTGATGTGTCACTTTATGGTAGATTGCAGTGGATCTCTTTATGCATCACTTTTTGAAGACAGCAGGACCTGAGGAACTACCCAGGCTGTTTCTGCCCAGAATAAAAAACTTTAGTGTGTGGCAGTCCGCAATGAGCTCTGCCTCCACTTTTAGTAAACAACACAAAATAATCACCACAGGAACAGTCTTGCCCTGTGACTTTGCAATTTGGGCCACATGTGAGTGAAAATATTCCCCATGAGGACTCTATCCAGTTCCCACTGCCTCCCACAGTCTCTTCACTTTCACTGTAATACTGGCTTAATAGACCATAATAAAATATTTGGAATTATGTGTCTTCAGGCTTCTGGGCATTCAGCCCCAAAGTGTTTCAAGATACAATTCATAAACATATTTTTTTTCCCCTCTGTACTTTTAGCTGCCTCTGGAAGAGCACTAGCTGCTGTGAACAGATTGTGCTAGCTGAAACAGGCAGCACAGTGATAGGAAACCCAAGAGTACACTCTGTAATATTAATGCTCTAAAATTAAAAACTCTTCATTGCTAAGCAGTAAAGGGATGTTAGCCTAAAGCGAAGATTTTTGTTAAAGATCATATACTCTATGCTGTTACAATACTTCATCCCCACTTCCAGACTTTGGTTACTAAGCTAAATTGCAGAACTCTTCATAGAAAATCCTTTACTAGGAGTACAGCTAGAAGAGGATTTTACAAAAAGCTAAAATGGTACTCAACTTATATTTCACCTCAAATTTGGCCACTGTAGTTTGCTATCTTCAACTTCCCGTCTTTGATCATTTGAGAGAATGTTGCGGAAGTTTGCAATGGAAATAAAAATCAATAATCAATTTAATCATTAACCAGCCCTGATTTAAAATTGAAAGGAACTTCTTTGTGTTTGAAATTCATCTAATCTTTCTTAGATGAAGAGTGCATTTATTCAAACGTTTAATTTTACTTCAGTAGTGAAAAACTAGTTTGCCTCCATAGTCCATTATAATACTTCCAGGTGAAGAGCTTTATTACAGGAAAAGTAGCTGTTCTAGTAGTTTTTGACAATTACTCTAGTAGTTTTTGACAGCTGGTTTTTACTCTAGTTTTTTTCCCAACTGGAAAGTCTTCAAGAGCAAAGCATGGAACAAAAGTTTGGGTTTTTTTTCCTTTTAAGTATATATGTTGTAGACAATCTACTTTTTCTCATCACAGATCAGTTTTCTTCCCCAGTCAAGGAAGATTACATTAAACTGACTCTTGAGCGTGTGCTTGTGCTAACTGCAGCCAGAAAAAACCCTGCATTAGCACCAGTCTTGGGAGAAGCTGTAATTTGTCACAGTAACCTTCTAAAGCACACGGGATACGAGCAATAATTCTGCTCTAATAATCAGTTCAAAAAGTCAGTTGGGCAGCAACAGCTTCACTGGAACTGCCCTATCTGAAAACAGCCACACAACAGCTGCCAAGGCTCCTGTGTTCAAATTGCTTACGCACATCAACTTTGACTCCACCATCGCTTCCAGTAAGTGGCCTGAAAACTGATTGCCACATGGGTGCTTTCAGGAGTTGAGCTTTTACACAGCAATTTCACTTTGAAAAATAATGGAAGCACGTTGTCTGTTGGCAGATGTTCCACTAGGAAGAATTACAAAGGGATGAAGCAGACACCCCTTACATTGTTGCACTCAAGGCAAATATTCTTGCACGCCAGGTGGTGTATCTGACAATTGCATGCTTGTCTTGAAGGAAAACCAACAAATTATTCAATTCAAATTATTGAACAGTCTTTCAATAAATCCCAAAGTCCAAATCATCTTGAGTTCCAGATAAAATTTTATCTGTTTGATTTAAGGGCACATTTTACAGCTATTGAAATATCCCCCTCCCTGTCCTAAAGTGAGGATATTTTGAATTTCTTTCCTGAAGCAGGCACAGTCAAACAAGGCATCTTGATCTCCTATATGCATTTACAAAGGCAGATCACTCCCAGCCTCTGATGTTCTACTCTACTGCCCCTCCTTCTACCCACTGAATCAAAGTCAATCTCCCCAGAGACTTGATGTCTTTTGGTCATCATACATATATACTCATGTGAGAAAATAACCTGTATTCTTTGATTCCATTCCAATGCTCACTTACCATTAAGCTGTATTTATGAATCTTGTCTAACATGGTCATTAATAAATTCACAAAGTTGCTCATCTGCAGTGTAATTTATTACCCTATCCATCCTTGTATTTTCTGCAGAACAAGCTGAAAGAGGTTTAATAACAAAAAAAAAAAAAAAAAAAGTCTGCCTGAGGAAATATAAAGCTTTTACTTGAATGTTAATGTGAGATTTAGGACATGAGCCTGAGACTTCCAGCAACTTTTTGCCAATGGCTTTGTTCTCTGTTTTTTTGTCGGCATGGGTTTCTGTACTGACCTACTCAAATTTTTCCAGGATAGCACTCAAAAACCATACCTCTTATATAGCAAAACTGTATATATTTACTAAGACCAAACAAACTTGTAGAGAATCCACAATCACTTATGCACATTCAATTAGGTCAGGGATGTTGCTTGCAAGCATTTGTATGAGAATCTACTAATTACCCAAGTGATCAATTTTGAAGCTTTAATGTTGCTTAAAATAATTTTAGAAAATTACTTCCGGCATGATGGTTTTCTGTAACGTGGGTGAAAGTGTGCTTTCACTCCTGGTGGCAACCTGGTGCTGCATTTGGCAGAAGTGGAAGGCTATCCTTCAGAAAGCAACGTATTGTATGTTTAAGTATGCACAGTATTCCTTCTCATGGACCAGAGGCTCCTAGTGTTTTCAGGCTGTGACCTCTCTTTTTCCTCCCTCCTTATGGCTCAGCGTTTCTTCTGTTGCCAGGGGAATACAATGTGTTGAAAGACAGAAGTTCAACATGGCATCTAAAGAGTTTTAGTGGAGCAGAGAGTCTGCAGCTAGCTTTCAGGAACTAGACATCAGCTGTTGTCACAATCAAACAGATAAAGAAATTACATCTTTTTCTAAAGCTTGATATGAAGAAAAGAAAAAAATTCCCACAAAGAACACCCCTCCATAACTATCACTCTTAATGCATTCCCTTGCTTCATACTGCTTAAGGGTACTGAGTCTCTTAAAGTATCCAGCTCATGCTTTGACACCGAGTGCCAGCACTTAAGAAAACAATCCTTTATCATCTCAAATAAGTACTCTCATGTTCCAGTATGGAAGACAGAGTGCAAAGTTAATGATACAGAGTACATTCTATCCAAAATATGTTCTACGCAACTTAATCACACTCGGGTAAATTATTTGCTCTACAGAAAATCCACAGACTACTGGAATGCAGCATACAGGATTTAGGAAGACAGTTGTTAAATTCCAGGATTTTCCCAATGAGAGAGTTGCTGCCCACAGCAGCAGTGGGGTACAGTAACAGAACTGCGCTTTACATTTTGCATTCAATTAAAAGACAAAATTTGAGAAATTTATGTGCACTGCATATTTAGTGGAGCCAGACCTTAAAGCAATCAATCATTGACAAACAGCCAAGTCCTGTTTGGCAAGCTGGGTAATTCCTGTCATTTTTCTTACATCAGCTACACTATGGAACAGACAAGCTACAGCAACTCAGGCTTCACTTAGAATTTACCATAAATAGAGTCATAGTATAATTTCGATTGAAAGGGACCTCAGGAGGTCCCCTAGATTAGCCTCATACACCCAGCAGGATCAGATCCAAGGCCACACTGCTAAAGCTTTATCCAGCTGAAAACCTCCAAAGAGAAGCTCTTTGGGCAGCCTGTTCGCTGTCCTCATAGAAGTGTTCAATCATCTTTAATCAAAACCTCTTGTTTCAAATTATACTATTATCTCTAATCCTCTCACAGGTGAAAAAGCAGACCACTTTCCTGATAACCTCTCCACATGCACTGAAAGGCTGCTAGTAGCTCCTCCCAAAGTTGCATTTTCTGTTACACTGAAGATCTTGCTTACGGGCAAAGAGGAAGCATAATATACATACAAGTAAAGCTAACAATTTATTGTTAGCATATGAAAAATCTTAATCCAATTAGTCTATTAGTCCATGTGCAATTATCAGAGGAAAATAATAATAATAATAATGCAGGTTGTGTACTTTTATACAGAAGTTGCAGTAATAAAGTTGTAAGACACATTTCTTAATTTCTCTTATTTTTAGGGGTTATTTTCACCCTTATACTGTTACTCTGCACCTCAAAATCAGTATCTCCAGACTGCTGGAAAGGATAACTTGAAGCTATCAGCATCTGAAGTCCTTTGTTGGGAGGAATATGCTGCTACTTTCTTCTCCCTCCCTCTAGGACCTACTTGGATTTTTGTTATGCTTGCTAATATGCTTTTACATCTTTAGTTTTCCTTATTGGCCTTCAGATCAAAATATATGATATATAAGCCCTTCACATATGTTAGGTGTGATTTCTTTGTTCTGTTACTTCCTAAACACAATTCTGTCTAGTTCTTGTTCTGCCCTAAACAACCAAAACAAGCCAAATAAATAAAAAAACCCTATCAACCAACCACAAAATCAGAAAAACCTACCAAAAAACAAACCACACAAAAAACCCCCACAGCCCATACAAAGAGAAAAATCCCACTCCCTGCTGCTTCCGTATTTGACTGCTGGTGAGTAACCACTCAACAATACAGGACTATGGGGTTTCCTGTTCCACACACATGACTTCGTTAATTTGTAGTCTTCTCTTTGACGTCCTTTGTTTCCAGTTCTAAAGGTCTGCTATCATATAACATGCCTGCATTTATTTCCACATCATTATTTTGGTCATAAGTATCCTGTTGCACATAAAATACCTGCTTCATACTCTTACATAAATAAAACTATGGTTGCGCCACCAAAAGATAAAGTAAAAGAAATTAACCACAGACACCTGGCCAGTTACAGAAATTGTTCTAGCAAAGCTAAGTAAAACAAAGATACAGGCAGGCCAAAGAAAGTCCAGAAGGGGAAGTATGATATTCCTGTTCATTCCCAAGGCGTTGCAGAGGCAGTACTAAGCTTATGGCCTTTTACTAACAATCATAATACATTATTACAGTGTACTATGTATAGTGTTTGTCATTACCTGCTTGGAAGAAGCTGAACTTAATCCATGACCATCTTGGTGGCCTTTCACTAAATTTGTTTCAGGTGGCTGAAATCTTCCATAATCTGGGGAACCCAAAAATTAGACGCAGACTAGATGCAGTCTAATACAAAATACCAGATACATCATCCTAAGTACTTTCAATGCTCACCCTGCCTTCCATTACTGATAGATAACAATACATTATCTATTTCTGAGAAGTTCCTACTTTAATTTACCTTCAACTACTCATTCTCTTAGATGGATACTGTTTCTTCTCAGTAGATAAAACATGCTAAATAAAAAGTGAAGTCTCCAAAACCTGGAGTTACATGGGCAACACCTACCTGTTATAGCCTGTCACAGTTGGGCCACAGAAGCCTTTAACAGCTCGACAGATGTCAAGGCATAAAGAACCCCAAGGGAATATTGAATGGCTGTCTTTCCAAAGAGCTGTAGAAATTGAAGATATTACCACTCCAAGTCCCCATGTTTACTAGCCCCACAGTCCAACCAACCAAGCAGAAACCTAGGCTGGTGGTTGGGTTTGTTCCTTTGGGTTTTTTACCCAGGTAATTCCACACACAGTAGACTTAAGAAATTGCTGGTTTGAGATTCTTTCAGCTACTGAGTGTGAGAGGTGATCTAAATTCTGAAGCAATTGATGAAGGTGGCAAGGTAAAACCAGTGAGCTCCAGATTAAAAAAAAAAAATAAAACAACAAAAAAACCAACTCCTATTTATTTGGCTACTTAAGCATCTCCCTCTAGAAGACTAAGCTATTGTGCTGAAAGTAAGACTGCATATGTGTCAGTAGCTTAAGTACCTAATTTACAACTCATAAATACAGCAAAGGAACACTTTGCTAAGCAAATCTCAGTTACAGCTCTTGACTCAAACTTCCAGGCCAAGTCTTCCAGCCTGCTCAATGGTTAGTTAATCTCTAGGGACAATTTTGTTTCACAGATAGCCCTAGCAGGAACCCTAGGAGTCTCAGAAAGGGCGTGTGTGTTGGGAAATCCTGCACTGCTCATCCTAAGCCACTGTGTCTGTGAGACAAATTCTGGGTTCTGCATTACTCTGCATGTCAAAAGGGGGATGGGGAGGGGGCAGTACTTGCAGAGAAGACAGACAAAACTGGAGAAGGTACAAAACTACTTATAGAATCATATGTTAATTCAAGTCAGAAAGGAGCTCAGGGTGATCACCAATCCATGATCCTTCTCAAACCTGGCTAAACTACAAGATTGGATCATGTTACTTCTGCCTTAATCTAGCATTCTCTTGAACACCTCCAAAATAGACAGAAAAATATCTGTTTAACTGTCCTAAGGGTATTTTTTTTTAATATTATATCTTGGCAGAACGTACCCTCTTCCAAATTATGCCTTGTTGTGTCTCATCCCCACAATGAACACCCCTGAGAAGTCTTGCTTCACCTGACTCAGTTGCTTCTTTAAGTTCAGCGATATGGTTTAACATTTTTATTACAAAAGAAGTCTGGATTTCTGCAAGACAAGCAAAGTCTGTGTTTTATATGAGGTGCAAGCAAACTGACTTCCAAGAGGCTACATTTGAGTTTAGTGATAAGAACCAACTCCAGATGTTAGAGTGATCCAGGAGTCAAGAGCTGCTCTTGCAAAGAAAGAGGGCTTACTTTTCATTAATTACTTCACAATATTAATATAAAATATAATAGTGTGATATTATATATAGTATAAAATTATATGTAGATAATATAATATTATAGTATAATATTAGTATTAAATATAACAGTCTAGACTGATAAACGAAGTGTCAGTTTCTGAAGAAACAAAATTCAGACAGGAAACCCTTAGCACCTCAGATCAAGGGATAAACAATCAACCTTATTAAACCAACAAACCAAGTTTATTTATATAAGTCTGTACAATTGTGATGAACTATGCTAGGACACCAATGAAACAAAGTAAACAAATCGCTCCCTCTCTAAACAAGTGGGAGGTGTAGTCACTCACCTTTACATGCACTTAAAGGAAAAAAATTACAGCTTTCATACAATTATGTAACTATTCAAGAGTACTTTCTTCATGTATTATTCTCAATATAAGAGGTTTGCATAATTTACTGACAGTCGCCTTCTCTGAAAAACAGTATTTTTGCAAAACCCAGAGACTTTGAGAGGGTAAGTGGCAGCTTCATGATTGCAGATAACTAGGACATAGTCCATCATTCAGACTGGCATCCTAAACTATCTGCATCTCCTGTGTTTTGGTTTTCTCTACGAAAAGTTGCTTGCAACACTGTATGGCTCTCATCCACACTGGTTGCATTACAGATAGTCTTGTGTTACCAAATGTAGAAGTTAACTAAAACTAATACATCAAGGCCAAGCATATTAAAAATACTGTATTTGGGTTAAGTTTACCTTTAGAGACCAATTGTTACTGCATCTCAGAGCTCTGAGGCATTTCTGTGGAAAAAATCAGTTCCTGAACTGTTTTATTTGGCAATTATTTCTGCAAACCCTTAGAGAGTGATTATTTTTTAAACTCTCTATTGCAAAATAAGTTTAATTTTTTTAAATCACAAATCACTTTAGCTGCTGAAAAAACCAAATCATATCAAATGCATATCTACACAGTGAATCACAATGTTTCCTATGAAGTTATGATGGTAGATCTCATAAATCCAATCTTAAAAATTTTAAGTATGTGAGCCTACTGTAACTCCAGAGAAGCTGCTAAAACAGACCATCTAATAAAGTGGTCTATGATTACATATTTACAGAATAATCCACATGTCCTAGAACTATGGACTATTCAGTAAATAAGTATGGAAACATTTCTATTTATTTGTTTACATGGTAGGCTTTATATGTTGATATTCCTCTTATACACAGTTCGTAGAATCAATCTGCACACAATTACACGATGTTTCTTTAAAGCCACTGTTAAAAAAAAGAGGAGAAAGTGAAATAAGAACTAGATTAAAGTTTCATTAAGAATCCAGCAAGAAAGAATCAAACACAGGTTAAAATATAACCAGTGTATGATTTCAGAAAAACAGTAATGCTCTGACACAAGAAGAGCATTGCATTTTCCCTCTTCAGAGTCCCTCAGGAACATTCCTATCCAGTTCAGTGCTTAAGTTGTTATATACGTACTGGCCTGAGTAGGAACACACACGTGCTTCCATGCTTACCTGAACGAGGGCCTCTAACCTTTTAGACTTCTAATTTTTCAATTTAGTTCTTAGTTTCATATCTATCTTGTTTGGAAAAGTTATTTGTTAAATGTCACTTATATTTACATTTGATTTTTTTTTACACCTGAGTGATAATTTAGCTGTCAATTTGTGTCCAGTCAAATATTCCATAAAGCCATACAATTCTTGTGCTCATGTTGCACTCCACTTGTACCAGTTTATATATGAAAAATGTCCATTACCTACCTCTTATATTACCCACTGACCTTTTCTGTTATGTCCTTCCCCTTCCATAGAATGTGTTTTTTTTTTATATTAAAAAAAATTGTTTATTGATAGAAGCCTCATTTAAATGGTTCAGAAAGCAAGAAACAAAGTGAGCTGGAGTCCAGTGAAGACACAGTAAGTTAACAAATATGTAATACTGAAAGCCTGGAGAAGAAATTAAAGCCCAACCAAATGAGCTCCCACCCCATAAAAAGCTACTTCACCAGTTACAGCTGTAGAGTCTGGATGTACTACAGATGACAAGTCCCACATTAAGAGCTGTGTACTTCTTTCTCATCAGTTAAGTGTAATTAAAAAAGGGAACATGAAGTTGAATAGCTATATCAGCCAAGCCATTTTAGTAAGAAGAATCACATTTAATGAGTTTCTTTCTTGCAATTTCAGATGCTCAAGTACAGCTGGTAGAAATTCAAAACAGCCGTAAAGAACTGTGACAGACAGATACAAATAGTACTGCAGCTTAAAAATGATAAAAAACACCTGAAAAAAAGTCACACAACCCTCCCAAAAAAATTTACACTTTGAACCTAGGCCAGTTTTTGAAGATTCCCTTCTCCAAAGCCAGGATGAAGGAGGAAGAAGAAGAGGGAGAAAGTGCAGATGACCTTCCAGCCACAAAGGTCTTGCGCCAATGTTTATTCACTGTGCGTGTGGTGGTATGTAAGGGGAGATCACCAGGTGCTGATTCTGCGACTGCCAAGAGATTCCTATGGAAATCCAGACCTCAGGCTAATACTGAACACAGAGTGGACCAACGAGCTGCATCGACAAAATAAAAACAAAACTCAAACTAAAAGAAATGGGAAAACCCCAAATAGCACAGATCCACATTTGTGAGGGGAGCAGAGGAAAGGGCAAGAAGGGAGGTCTATACAGTAAATAGTTGAATGGTTTATGTTACAGATGACTGGCAGTTTTAAAGAGTCTCTTCCCAGCTCCACTGCTGCTCCAACCCAGAAGGGAGAACTGAAAAGGGAGGAAGAAAAAATAGGACATCATCATGGAGCATGCAGGATCAGAAGCAGCAGAGTGGGCATGCTCAAATAAGCCCTCGTCTCTTTTTGTAATCCTCCAAGTTCAATGATCGCCGAGGGGCACCATCTTTTGCTGGAGGAGCCTTGGAGGTGATGGCCAGTGCCTTAGATTCTGTTGGGGAGAAGAAAAGAGTAAGAACAAAACTACAGGCAAACTATAAATTCTTACTTGTTGTTGTAGACACTTTCACCACAAAATCATGTTTGGCTTCTCTAGTGTACATCAGGTTAGAACTTCAGTTAATAATACAGACAGTATCGGGGAGCTTATCTCCATAGATACAGCACATGCAGTTTTGACTCTGTGTGTTAATCCAGAGACAGTAAGCAGAAAAAGTCTAATGTTCTCTATCTACAACACACATTTTTATAATTCCCCAGAATAATTCTTCTGTTAAGCAAGGACACTGCACAAAGTAAGATGCCAGAAGAGCATTCTGTCTAAGGAAAACTCTTTCTCATCCTTCTCTCTTCAGTGTCCTTCAGTGCCTGACCCTCATCTGCTTCCTAGCTCTCAAGTCCATAACCCTCACTAGGTGTTTCAGGAAGTCTCTTCTTCTTGAACTCCTATCTCATTCTGTAGTCTTACATCCAGAGTATCCATCTTGACCTAGTTTGGAAAAACAACTTCTCCTGCTCTTGCTTCCTGACAAGGTTCGTCTTTGTGCATTCTTATAGTACTTCCTAAATTATTGTCCTCCAAGAAGATGCAGATCTAATCCTTCAAGTAATGCAAGAAATACTAAACCTTGTGTGTCAAATTGCACTGGTATATTTCTCCCATGCATCCTCCCTCTGGAAAACAACTTTATACGACAAGAAAATAGCCTCAAGTTGCACTAGGGAGGTTTAGACTGGGTATTAGGAGAAATTTCTTCACCAAGAGGGTTGTCAAGCATCAGAACAGGCTGCTCAGGGAAGTGGCTGGGTCACCATCCTTGGAGGTATCTAAAAGACATGTAGCTGTGGCACATAGGGACCTGGTTTAGTGGTGGACTTGTGAATGTTGAGTTAATGGTTTGACTCGGTAATCTTAAAGGTCTTTTACAATCAAAAAGATCCTATGATACTCAACTGTTCTTGTCACACATCTCCTGCTGTCAAAGTCAAGATAACAAAGAAGAGCCAGCAAGTTTGTGTCTCTTATCTTCACACACTGGTCAGCATTTCAGAATTTTTTTGTTCCCCTAAAATTTAGCTTCAACACCATCTGCAATACCTTAGTTAGGGAAGGGCAACTTGGTAAAGCAGAAGGTTCAAAATCAAGTAAAAATGTAAAGTAAAAAACCTTATGCCCACAGTACATGCACAGAGGACAGAACAGAACAGCACAGACACGCAGCTTATCTGCTGTCAAAAGTTATTAGACAACTTAACAAAGTAAGTATCAAGATAGCTGCCAAGATGTATTAAATACAACACTCATCTTTCCCCCAAAGATTAAGCAAGTCATAGATAATATAGACTGCAAGAGTGTACCAAAAACCACTCATTATCTCCTTCTCTCCCTAGGCTTCAAACCAAGGATATGGGGATATACAGGCTTTTAGTCTAACACAATACAGTTGTTCTTGTTTTCTCAATGGATGTCACTACCACACGTCCCCTCCTCCTCAGTTCAAGATACTTGCCAAGACAGTCCTTACTCCCATTTTCAAAAGCTCCCAATAACTTTGAAAGAATTATTCTGGAAGAAGTAACTTCTACCAAAATGGCTGGACAATCACATCCCCAAACTCAGAGGGAACACCTACCTGAACTGGGAACCTGAAGATCAATCTTTACATCAAAGTCATGCACTTTGAAAAGATCTTCTGAGAGGTCACTAGCTGATTTAGAGTTCACATCTTTATCTTTTCCTTGACCCTGAAATGAAAACTACAGGTAAGTCTCCAAACCTTATCTGGCTGTACAAACAGAGATAAAAATGTTTTTCCCCCAACTCTTCTGTCATAAACACACTTAGTTAGTGTAGCTTTTATACAGCTAGAGCAACTTAAATTTCCTTTCCCAAGAACCAAGAAGCTGTTGCTTTTTTATGATAAAGTTCTACAGAATGCCTTTTTCCGGAATTGAAGCTTGCACACCTGCTATTACTCACAAGCTTCACAGAGCAAAAGGGTGACAGTGTGAGGAACATAAGAGACTAAAATGGAAACTTACCTTACTCATGTCCTTTGGAGCATCTGGTAACACACCAGATCCGTATTTTGCATTTAGCTGGGCAAGGATGGCAGCTTGGACAGCAGGATCTCTGGACTGCAAAGGCAAAATATTAGGGAAGAATAAAAATAAAGAATTACTGCAATTAAATTTGGAAAAGCTGGAACTACATTTTGTTAAAACAGTGTTTGCATCCATGAATCTAAAACCATAAGAGACCACATAACAGTTCATCCAACTTCCAGAATCTCAAAAGGCTACCAAAATCATCCTGATTATCTGACACTAACAAACTAAAAATCATCTTCAGAAAGCTTTTATTTGGAAAATCAGAAATACATTTCCTGCTTATACAGTTTGTTTCTGTGACTACTCAATGCTACTATAATACGCATTTGCTTTCAGCTTACAGTTCTGGCTGAAACACTCTACTAGGGAGAAGAAATCTTTAGAAGACTATTTTCTTTACCTAGTAGTTCTCCAGCATAATAAGGCTACTCAGTTACAATTCTTTTCTAATAAAGAAGTATTTCAGAATGTTTCATTCAAGCCCTGCAGTAGAATTTCTCTTTTATTTCCTTGCTGGTTTGTGGAGACTGATGAGAGCCAACCTGAGCAGTTGTTTTTTTAGCTACCTACACCAGAAGCACACTATTCCAGAACAGAGCTCAACAAGGCTAGATTACTTAGAAGGAGGAGGTTATTGCCTTATTATTCATCAATATGTCATTCAGTTATATATGGAGAGACAGCAGTAGAAGATTTTGCCACAGTATCACATGGGAACTTTGTGTTGAACTACTTCATCCATCACAGGCCCAAAATGTTTGTTCTCCTCTCACCTTTAACTAATGTTTCAGGAAACTTTCAGCTAACTAAAAGTGAAATTCTCACCTAAAGCAAACTGTTTTCCCAGAGCTAACTAAATCTGAGTAATTCAACATAGATGAACTCATGACATAAGCCTCATAGTTGCTTTTACAGTACATACCCACACCACTTATGTCCTTCACACTGCATTATAAAAGAAGAGGGACCAGAATCTCACTCAGCTGTATCTCACACTGGCATTCAGGGCGTTAATAGCATATGGCACAGTTGGGAATTTTGTTCCTACACTCTGCATTACATTGGTTCCTGCTTTTCAGCAAATTGCCTCAACTGAATTTAAGTATTACACTCACATTAGACACTATCGTGGGCTTGCACTGCCGCCTAGTAAAGGGATCCATTTGTTGGTTTTTCATGCTGTGACTTTCAGCCTGGAGAAGGAATAGCACACGGTTTTGCAGTTTGCTACTTGAGCTCTTTTAAATCCTCCCACAGCCCCCCATGCATGCAATTACTCATCTGCTATATACAATACCAAGATCAGAGAAAAACCAGAAACAACATTACAGATTAGAAAGATTTTAATACACCCATTGTCCCATGCTTCACAGGACAAAACTGTCCTTATTGCATACAACAACAGAAAATAGGCACACAACTCTCAGGACAGAGAATGCTTAAGCATTTGTTAACAAGCTTAGCTCTTCCTTAATAAAAATGCAACTACAAAGAAGAAAATCTCTTTTACTGTTTTATTATCTGAAGTCTCCTTTATGAGGAGACTTTTCCATATAAAATGTATTAAAGTCACTCTTATAGTGACAAATCTGCTGATAAGGGAATTGAGCAAAAGGATAAAGCAATGTGCTTTAAAATCCCATCATTTGCCTATATGAAATATTTCATAGATAATTAAAAAATTTAGTAATTTTGCCATGCAATTATCCCTCTTTGCATCATTTAATTTCTAGTTGTAGGAAAGTATTAATTCAGCACTATTTACCACAAGAGCCTTCTCAGACTCAACGATATTCCACTCTCTATTTCTCTGGTTGATGTAACTGCAGAATGGAAAAAAAGGAGGGTGGGGGAAAGAAAAACAAAGTGACTGTCATTTATCAGTCCCTACACAAAACACCTGAAAGCATTCTTGCAGCTTCATCCTGACCACAAATTACTCTTATTGCAACACAACGGCCCCCTGGGATATAAAGAAGAGAGTTTACATTTTTGACGATTTTAACTGCATGAGAGATACAAGAAAGTGAAGATAGACAAGCACTAACAGAACCATTAAAATACACATTAACACACTGTGCAGGAAAAAAACCTCCAAAATCCTGCAGTTAATTTGTTAATGCATTAGTTTCTCTTTTAAAAATATTGTTTGATACTATTTAAGAAAGAAAATTCCCAATATCTGCTTCTTACCTGATTGCAGAAATATTTTTTGTTCGTTGACGATCCAGGGCCTCTGCTCTCTCTTCAAGCTCATTAAGCTGATCTTGAATCTGCTTGGCCTTATCTTGGTCCCCCAAGTCCTCAGCCATAGCCTTCAACCAAACAGTAACTGATTAGGCACTACCCTCTACCCAGAATTACTCAGAGAGACAAAGGATATATCCGTGAATCAGTCAGCTAACCTTACTCCAGTCGTGAAGGTTCTTCCCTGCATGGTAAGAGCTCAACAAAGAGCTACACTTTCCTTACAGCTCAAGGCAAAACTGGATTTCTTATTCTGAAGAACTCTGAATACCTTTACACTAAGGAGAATGTAGGAACACCAGTCCCAGCATGAGGAGGACAGGTCAGTTAGATGACTTAAGTTACAAGTTTTTATTAAAATTTAATATCCCCATTTAGCACATTAGGAAAATAATTATTTCCACAACTGCCAATTGCCATTTAATTCAGGGAGCCGAGAGTCCCCTGAGGCACGACAGCAGCTTGTTGTGCCACCTGGTGACAGCAAAAAGCAACTGCACGCCCTGTGACGGGAACCTAACCATTTACATGTTCGTGTACAGTAAAACAGTGACCACAAAAACACACTTAAACCAAGGAACCAAGAAATGTATTTCAGTAAAAACTCTTGGGTTTTACTGTATCTGAAGCTGCAATGTCTTGAGAAAGACAAACAGATTTTGGTTCTATTCATGCAGTCCTATCTTCAGAGATACTTCAGACTCTTTTGTATTCTTCACTTCTTTGCTTTGGCTTATATGCAACTGTTAGGTCTACTTGATCCAGGAAGACTACAGGTAAAAAAAGTTCATGGCAAGTAAATCTGTCGGCCACTTCTTTTTTTTTCCAATATAAATTATCAGCCATAAAGTGACAATTCAGTTACCCCTGACTAAAAAATAATGCAACACAACTTCTGTTTTTCCTATCTTTAAATAAGAAGAGTAAATCAACTTTCAAGAACTATTATGAGGTATTCATAAAAAAACAAACAATACCAAATTGTACTGTTACAAATAATATAAACAAACAAAACCACCAAAAAAACCAACAAAACTGACAAAAAAAAAGGAAAAGTTTCTGAGGCAGACCAGTTTAAGACCTTGCTTAATGGACACAAAAAGAGATGGCTTAAATTGTTCACAGTTGCCCCTTAAAAAAAAAAAAGAGTGCAATAGTTAACTGGATTATAAGTATTCTGACACCAGCAATGAACCTTGAGAACCACCTTCCAGCTGCACAGTTGAAGCTGAGCTTACTGCTGACTACTGCCAAAACCCAGATGAGCTCTAGTTCTTCAAAATTAAAGACTGCAGTAAGCTTGTAGGCATCTCATCTCTCACCTTCTCCTTTAATAACTGAGTTTTCTTCATGGCATAGTTTGGAGGTGCTTTTCTGAACCTTTCCTTCTCTTTCACAATCTGTAAGATGCAGAGGAAACAACATGAATATGCAAATAAGAAATCTCTAGTTCAATACTTGGACAGTAGAAGCAACAGATGAGTATCACCTAAGAAATGTATTTATTGCCACTGAATTTGACATATGCTCTGATGGTTATTTTTTAGTTTGTGCACTGATAATGAATTACAGCTACATTCTCCTCACTATCTACAAAAACCTGATGCTAATTATCTTTGGACACTATCAAGCAAGTATAAAACTGCAAAAACTGTGATAAATGCAACTACCACACACAGCTGTCGGTTTTTCAGAACTTGAGAACTAAGTTGCCATACTCAGGAGTTCAGAGCTATGTAACACAAGTTCGAGAGGAGATAACAGGGCACAAATGATGAAGAAAAGCAGCAGTGAACACCAAACAACAGCAGGATCACCAAGCTACTCTATCCAGTTATGAAACTTCCTTTTATTTACTTCTTGGAAAGCAAATACCATGATCATTTTGCTTTGTAACAGCTACTGCTCTACTGCATGGGTTCCTGTCACTTTTAAGTACTGGCACAGCTTCACTACAATGCACTATTTACCTCTTCAATGTCCTGATCATTAAACTTGTAGTTGAGAGCTTCTTTGATGGACACTTCCTTCTTGTTTATCTCATCTAGTGTGGGTAGCTGCATCCCAGCAGAGAACATCTAAACATGAAACAGAGTTACTTTCCACTTAAAGTATGCTTGGTGGAAGGCTGCTAAGAGGAAACTAAAGTCTGGCAAACTTACTGCTTCCTTCCACTTCATAAATTCACTTTCAGTAAATTCCTGATTTGAGACAAACTCCAAGCGAAACACACGTGAATCACTGCCATGCCTGCAACAATAAAATGTAAAACATTCCCTTGTGATGGTGTGGTGACATTGGATCTATATATGTAAACTGATTCAAGAAGCCCAAAACCAGACAACCACATGTCAACACAATTATAACTCCCCACACAAAATTTTTTGGGTATTTTATAATTTCCATTATGCACAAGGAGAAAAAAAATCCCAAATAAATCCAACCCAAACATTTTAGCATTAAGTACCATGACAAAGCTCAGTCTACTTTTCAGTTCCCACCTCCAGACCCCACACAGAACATTATTTGCTATGAAAAGGACACTGATTGATGAACTGAAGAGGATTCCTTTAGCACCTTACCGCAACTGGAGTCCTTTGTTTGTCCGTGTGCCACCAAGCTGGTAAACCTTTGCAGTCTCTACCACACCAGTTATTTCAGCAACCTGTACCACAGAGTAAAACACATGAGAAGGATGCAAGAGCAGTTTTTTTTTCATGTTCCTGGAATGTATCTGGCATATTCAAGCTTCTTCACTAGAAATAAAAAACCTTAATCTAGCTAACTTTTAACAATTCTAACCAGATCAAGGAAAACAAGACTCCTCAGTCTACATTATCAGATACTGAATGAGTTGCTTCATACATAATTTTTGAATTAATAAATCATATCATCTGAATGCTTGATGCAGTTTTTTTATATTCTCAGCTCTGCCTTCCTGACCAAGTCTACATTCTCCAACCTTTCCTATTTCCTTCTTAAATAATGTTGATTTGGGTTAACATATATTCCAAATTAAATAGACTATTGCTGCTCACACACTGAATGCAGCCCTGCTGGGGGCCTTTTTTTTTCTACTTTAGAGACTATTATTGCATCCTATGATTACAGCAATGAAACAGAAAAACAAAACTGTGTTCTCAATCACGGTCACTTCTGAAGGCACACTGGTGTACTAGAAACTTTGTAAAAAACGAGTCAAGACCACACCATAACTTGGGAACAGTCCTAGAAATAAGGAGTGAATCTTACTCATCCTTACTTGGTCTAAGCACAGTCTGGAACTCTAGTTTGCAATACAAATGATAAAACAACATGAACCAAAGACAGAAGACCAGGCTTTGTTAGTGCTCCCTCCCCCTCACTAAATTTATCTCCTCCCCTAGGTGGTCACATAGATTTATTTATTCTTAAACCAGTCTCCTCCACCTTTTTGCCAGCAATTACATTTTCTGGTTATAAGCAATCTTTTTATATTAATCAAACAGCCACCAGTACCTGATAACTGATAAGCTGCAAATATTTTATTACAGCACAAAAAAAAAGAACTAAACCCCTCAGAGCTAAACTCACCCGATAAACAGGTTTACTGTTGTGATTGCCAATGCCAATACGGACAAAGCAGCCAGTGACTGTCTTGGCAAAGAAGGGCATGTGACACCAGCGTTCCAGCTTGTGCCGTGACAACCGTACTCGGTTCAGTTCTTCAGGCAACGACACTGGCTGGGACTTGGGAGGAATTTCTTCTTTTCTGATTTGAGAAAGGTGAGAGGGAATCAAGAAAAAAGTAGAGACATAATCCAAACCCAAAAAGGAGGTACTGAGTAAGGTACAGCATGAGCACTATTTGTATTACCAGTAAAAGGCACGATTCATCATGCACTAGTTAACTGTAGATGTGTGAATTTAGCATTCATGAGAAAGACTTAATGTGAAGTTCTAGGCTTATTAAACACTGCCCCTGCTACCAGAAAGCAGAAAGACACACACCAAGGCAGTTTACAGACTAACACTTTAAGATACAGAGCCATATCTGTAGAGATACAGAGCCAGCACATGTATCTGCCCAGATACGAACCAGAGCACTACAGCTGCTGAACTGCAGGACTAAACAACAACACTGAACCACAGTGTAATTTGGGCTAAACCTGACAGCAAGGAACTGAAGTTGCAAACCCACCCAAGGTAAATGAGTCCCATGAACCATGATATAGGTCCAAGGACTCAAATCTGAGCAATGCAATTGTGTCCAGAGGAAAAACCAATTTAGAGACACTGAACTGTTCCAAACAATCCTCTAAAACAGCATGTGTCTACCTAAAGTGGATCTCTATTTTTGAACATACTTACAAGTAATCATAGCCCAGTGTTTAGTACTTACTCTTCCTCTTCATCAGAGGATGACGATCTGGATGAGCGATCACTTTTCTCACTAGACTTATCATCCTCCTCCTCCTCTTCATCATCAGAGTATACTTCACTAGTTTTTAATGGCTGTTTTTTTGCAAGCAATTCAGCTAGAAGAAGGACAAAGAACAAGGAGAAGCAAGCTATAAATATTCCATGAAAGCTTGCCTATAAGAGCTGAACCTTAATTGCTTTAAAAAAATCCAGGAGGCAGACAGGTATTAACTCTACACCACATACAGGTGGCACATGTTCAAATCCACTAGTAAGCTGTGCACTTGGCTGACTTCTCTCTTTGCATATACATGAAGTATTTAAAATCATCCTA
Organism: Cinclus cinclus; assembly: GCF_963662255.1. Classification (NCBI taxonomy): domain Eukaryota; kingdom Metazoa; phylum Chordata; class Aves; order Passeriformes; family Cinclidae; genus Cinclus; species Cinclus cinclus. Next base: position 25,472,997 of record NC_085051.1, on the reverse strand, counting down.
AATCTCAGTCGTACTTATTTTCAGTCTCCCAACTTGACTGCGCATAGTAACTCAAGACGGGTGTAACAACTAGATACGTAAGAAAAAAAAAAAAACTGCTACGATCAGACAACTCATTATTTTACAAGGAAAAAGAAAAAAAACTCATGTTTGGAGAGGATCACAATAAAACCCAGTAGAGTAAAAAAAATGGTTGCACCAAAAGTCAGTGGCAAGATGGACAAGATGATGTGCCACTGAAGAAACAAACAAATGTACACAGGATATCACAAGTACAGTAAGTAGGAGTTTGAATGATCCAGAGATTAAAAACCTGAATCTAAGTGACCAATTCAGACACATTAACTAAACCTTACTAAGAACCATTCAGTGGGCTGTGATTAAATTTCTGTTTTTAGACCACTCCAGGGAGAGGTAAGGATGAGGAATGCAGCATCAGTGGTTGCCAAATATCACCCTAGGTGGTCATGTTGGGCAAAGACCAAGGAAAACACAGACATGGAATTCATTCACTCCAAGGTGTAGCATTGTTGCATTACTTTCAAAGAGGAAGTAGCCCTTTCAAAAAGCTGCTTCAATGCCTCAAAAACTGCAGCAATACCAACATGTTTTCATACCTGTTCTGTTCTTCCTTTTCTCTCTTTCTGCTTTTAGCTCCTCCATTGCCTGAGATTTCTTGTCTAGCTTTTCATCCCGCTTTGATCTCCGCTCTTTGTTATGTGACATGACCTAAAAACATGTACAGAAAATCCCTCAACACCACAAATCTGTAATTTGAAAAGCATTTAAACAAAGATTACTTACATACTTGGAACATTTTTCAAATAGAAATTACTAATGTACTCCTTTATGAAATCAGTTCTTTTCAGTTCATTTTTTACAGAGGCTAGAGGGGGAAATCAATCTGGAGCATATTTCTTTATTCTGCTTCATATCAAAAATAATGAACATATTTATAGTTCAACATTTCTGCCACCAAGTCTTAGTCTCCAAATTCCACCTTAAAGTTAAAAAAGGACTAGAGAAATAAAATAGGAGTAATTCAGCAAATAACATGTAATGAGGAAAAACTGGATGAATATTATTCTCATTTGCTGTTTCTGCAAGGCCAAATCAAAGCACCAGTTTTCATTTAATAGCAAAGAAAAAAGTTAAGTTTAAAAATACTTTAAGCAGAAATAAAGTTGCTTGTAAAATCTGCAAGATGGCTCCAAATCTTAAATGTTTTCAGTCCTCTTGTGTTTTCCATTTCTAACAGGTCTATCCCTATAGAGAAAGCAGCCTCTATAATGAGCATAAAAGACAGTAATGTAAGCTAAGTTGAAGTAATTTCTGCAAGGCACTGCAAAAGAAATCTAAATAAGATCCTTTTACACATGCATATATGTATGTGCAAGTACACTTTGTGTATTATAAATGGACTAATAAAGTGTACACACATGTACATATACGGAGTTGAGGGAGTAGGAAAATGAGATTTATTCCAGTCAACATGTGCCTAAGGGAAAACTCATCGCACCTAATTAGATTTTAGGTGTTAAACATCTGTTTCACTAGAAAATACCATGGAGTGAATTGTCAGCTGAAGATGCCCTCTTCCATTGCACAAAACAATAGGCAACAAAAAGTGTAAACAATCAACTGGTTCTTAGATGGCTGAAGTTAGGCAAGATGAATCCCACCCCACTCTGGGACCCTACCTGCCCTGACTCTGTATTAACGGCAGGTCTTCACTGTTTGAAACCACAGTTCAGTTACAGAGGCCTGGCCTCAAAAACTGGTGTTGTCCTCTTTTTACTGGAGGTGGAAAAACTATAGAACTACTTCTGCTCCTCCTGGCATTCAAGCTTTTCCTTGACATCCCTGACAAAGAAGCTAAGCATTTTATCCACTGTATGTATGTGCATGCTAAATAATTAATATGACAGTTGAGCAGCTTGGTCTGCTCTCTCAAACTTTTCAAGAAGATCATGTACGGAATGTTTCAGACTAAATGACAGATGTTTGGCTAAAGGAAGTGTAAAAGGTTGCTTTCCTTTTCTCATGTGGGAGGGCTATCACAGTAGCTCTAGACATAGCTGCAACTTTGTATTTTTCATTAAAGGAGTATCAATGCACCCCTCAATAGGCCAAAGATTTTAATTTCCTTAAATAAAATGGAAAAACTGAAGATAGCTTGAGCATACAAATTAACTAATTTCTGATCTGCTTACTACGCTGCTTGACACTAAGGGAAAACATTAGGGGTAGACAGGCAATATCCTATCTCATTTCGCCAAGGGACAAGGGTTTATGACCAAGAACAGTTTCATAACCTACCTGGGATTCCTGGATCTGTGTGAGTTTTTTCTTCTCCTGCTCTTCCTCTTGCTTTTTCTTTTTTTCTTTCTTTTCTTTCTTTTTTGCTGTTTTTAGTTTTTTCTTGATTTCAAATCTAGTAGCAGTTATTGGAACAAAAAGAATGTATGAAAGAATGCTCTTCCTGAGAGAGCAAAGGATTGCTCAGATGCTATCACAATTGCTATTAGGCTACAAGGAATACTTCAATTGCTTGTCCCTTTTATGTTATCCTGTCCCCTATTCCCATCCCCTCCCTTCCCCAAGAAAACAAAGTGAAGAAAAGCTGAGCACATCAGTGTAGTCCTATAGAAAGCTAACCTAAAGGGTTGATGAGACCATGCAGAAATTACTATTCCACAGAAATATGCCCTTACTCCATTTTCATCTTGCCAGTGCAGCAATCATTGCATGCTGCCTCCAACTCTAAAATCATATGGCTATTGCACATAATTTCACCTTAAAAATTTTTTCTTTAAAGCTGCCATCATGCTAACTTTTTCACACTTAAACTTCACCTTTCTACTGGCACTGGTCTGTGTAAGAATGACTGCAATGTTTCAGGGAGTCTTCCTTCAGCAGCAAAATCCTCATCAGACTATTTCTGCAGAAGAATTTAGGCACTTCCATGTCTACCTTCATGAAATATAGCACCCTGATGTCTTATTTTCAGCCACTGTATTCGAAGAGTACTAATTTCAATGGAACTGAGATTCCACTCCACCATGGACTGGTCACTGCTTTAGTGAAGTGTGCAAATACACAAGAAAAAAAGTAACTTCCAATAACTGAAATTCAAAATGTGTCATCCATTACTGCGCACGTTACACAGTCCATTCTTCTTCAGTCCTTCACACCTGGATTTTGTAGACAACAAACTGAAGTGTCAGATGAGCTCATTGCCCTTTATGTCTTTAGCATGAAGCGTAACACTCAAGACAAGGCATTATATCAGAGGTAATGTCTGCTGTAATCACAATGAACTCACAGCATAATGTGGATACAAAGAGCTTTTAAAAGATTCAACTTAGCACAAAGTTAAATGACTACACCACCACCCCCTTAGTTCCACCTGCCAAGACTTTACACAACAGCACAAGTTCATTTATTATTAAATCAGTAACTCAAGCTTCGATTGTTTAGCTTGTTCGCATCAAGCATTCTCCAGCATTCATTCTAAAACAGAGACATTCAGTTACCATGGAAGAGAGAGTCAAACTTGAAAGATATTACGTCCTACGTGATCTAAATCCAAACTTGCAATAATTCTGATCCCTCTGTGGAGAGCAGTAGACCACATAAGATTCTGAACACAGTGTTAAAATCAAGGCAGGCAGGCAGTGCTTTAGCTATGGCTTGGACAAACACAGCTTTTATTGACTTGATTTACTCAGCAGAAGTCAGTCCTCTAGGAAAATTTCTTAGCAAGTGAAAAAAGAGAAGGCACTAAAGAATAACCTTGCCCCATACATGCCAAATCCTTTCACTTAAGACACACGGGAAGTAAAATACCTTTACTGCAAAGAAACTGCCTGACTGGACAGTGTAACAGCTACAGACAAGCAACAAAATCACAGTAGCTAAGGTAGAAATCCACAAAAGATTCCATGAAAATGACATATTCAACACCACTCTTTATTTCACTATCTCTATCCTCTGTTAGTGCCTGAACTACATACAGGCAACTCTAACGCTGATCTGTGCTTCACCACTGTTTTCTGAAAAATTCCAGAAATCATGTACACCTTATGCTTTGTTTGCCTTTTCCCAAAGCATCAGCACATGACAATTAATATAGAAGGATGAAGAGAAAGCAGGCCTTCAGGTATCTAACCTATGGAGCAATAACATAAAGACAAGGGTAGCTGACAGAACCGTGCATATTCAATAGCTGAGAAACTTTTAGATACTGACTTCTACAAGAATATGCAAAACTCCTGCCTGTGCTTCTTTACGACAGGGACAGTTTACATACAAAAAATATACAATCAAGCTTAACTCACTTAACAGTGCTGAATGCTTGGACCTTAAACAAGAGAGCACAGTAAGCATACTCTTTTATGCAGCCTTTAAGAATTTGCTACCAAATATCAACAGGTACAAAATTCACCTTCTCTTTAGCACTTCTCTCTTCTCTATCCGGTTAAACAGTTCCTGCTCTCTCTCCTTTTCTGTCATTTGTTCCAGTCGAGCTCGGTCTTCCTCATCTCCCATCAGGTCTTCTCCATAGCCATCATGGAATTCCTCATCTTCAGATGAAGAATCTGAATCTGAGCTAGATGAGGAGCTGTTGCTTTCTGAGTCAGAGACTTCTCCTAAATCAAAAATATAAGGTAGTGACAATCAGCTGGGGCAAAGCCCAACCACTTCATTATAGCATAGTAGCACGGGATAGTACAAATTAATTTTGCAATTAATTTGTCTTCCATTCCTCATCTTCCACCATACTAAAAACATACATATAATGAAAATTAAGGCCAGGTTGAAACTACCATAATATATGTATGCTAAAAAATTATAAAATTAGTGATACTACATTTGAACACAAATTAGGTTGTAAGTAAAAATTCTTATAGAACAAACAAGTTTTAAAGGCCTTTTAATAATGTGTTACAGTCCTAAAGTTAGACTTCTGTGCCTATATGCTTATATCCCTGACAAGCTGCTTATACTGCCATGAATTTGTGTGCGCACACCTCAAACACCATGATCAACCACCACAGAATTGCACAATTAACCACCTCATTACAGCAACCTGATGCACCAAAATTCCTCATGTGAAGACTGCAACACTATGAATTTCTACACCAGGAGATAAAGTTGAAACCAATACCCTCAGGGCTGGCAAGGCCATGACACTCTAGCCCCGTTACTGCAACAAGCTCTCCCAGATACACAGGGGTTTAGGGAACAGCTGACTCCCCAGTAGTATTGGCTAACACCATCTTTAAACTTCATCCAAGTAAAAGTGTTCTGATTATCTCACCTAATTGACTAAATTACATTGAATTATGGAAGCAGGCCATTAGGATTCCTTCTTTCACTTCCATTCTGGGATTAGTATTTCTGAAAACTTCCATCTTTGCAAGCTCACACTGTGGAAACCCCTGATTTGTAAGCACTGATATATATATGTGCAGGCACTCCATGCCTTTGTCTGTATTTGCTGTGCTTGATATACTTAAAACTGTAAGCTCCTTCTCTTAAATTCCTTTTTTAGTATCAATGGAAATTACACGTAAGCACCTGCAAGCCTTCATGGGCATGATGAAAACAGAAGACAGGAAGTTTTCCCAGCATCGAAATGTATTCAATATTCAGGTAGAAAATTCTGACAGAGAATGATTTTTCTTCTTCTGTGTCAGTATAAATGTGCAAGAACTCCAATTCAGAGCAAATGCATGCATCACAAACACTATATAACTCTCCCTTTGTTATCACAAGAAGTTTGGGATGGGAAAATACATCGATGAGAAAAAAATGTACCCACATGGGTAGACAGGACATGCTAAAAGGAATCAAGGAATTTTCCAGGAGAAAGTCAAGCAATGAAATGCCATTCATTCTTCAGTTGAAATAACATTTAGTTTGCAGTTGTAATGGAGTGCTCACAGCAATGTTACACTGAATTACATGTACCTCAAGCCACAGTAAATTTGAAAGTTACCCTGACTTTAAGTTACACAATGAAAAGTCTTTGAAGATGGTCTTCAAAATCACCATGAAACATTATTCTTCAGGGTGCACAACAGATAAATTCACTTGGAATCACACAAAATAAATGCACATATGCTATCTTACCCTCCTCAGGTGCCGAGCTCTCAGCAGAGCTGTCTTTATCTGAGCTGCCCGAAGAGGCAGCTTTGTTCATCTGTTTCTTCATGGCTCCTTTCTTCTCTGCCTTACCCGCTTTTCCCTTTTTTTTGTTTTTAGAACCTCCAACAGTCCACTGCAAGGAAAGAATCAAGAAAGGGATCGTGAGACAAAAACAAAACTCTCTTCTCCCTTCTCCAGAACACTGGAGTAAAAGCAGCTGAGAAATAGCCCAATACCTGTCAGGAAAAAACCAAACCAAAACAAAACAAAACAAACAAACAAAAAAAACAAGTGTAAAGAAGAGGGGGGAAAAAAAAGAGAAGCCAATAGAAAACTTATCAGATAAACGAGAGCCTTTTACAAGGTTTTAGCGAGTAGAGTGTTGTGTGGTTGGTTGAAGTTTTTCCTTTGAAAAAAAAGAAACTAGTTATAACAATTGGTAGGTCACTCCTTTTAAAAGATAATGAAGACTTGTTGGCAATATCTGCCAAGGGAGGTGGTATTGAAAATATTTTCCTAAGAAAATAATTTTAAACAAGGTGTCCAATGTGTTTGTAACCATTAGCTTCAGTTTACTATTAAACAGAAGCAACTGGTGTTTTTCTAGAACTAATCAGTTTAATCAGGAGCAGATTCTACATTTCATGAAGGACATCAATTATACATGACAGCCTTTTCGAAATTTCGGTTTTACTGGAAGCACACAGTGTCTGTATTTCCATGCAACAAGCCAACAGTGCACTCATAGATGTAGGTGGTGGCAGTATCCCCCATGTACACAAAGTGGAATCAAAGCACAATCATAGAAATCAGGAAAAAAAGGAAAAAAATACAGTATCAAGTACTAATTTTAATTTTTTTTTAATGTCATATTTTCAGTTAACTTAGACCACAGTTTCCAAGAACAGGACTTACACCACCAGACATACAGAGATAGCCATTTTATACCCTTAAGTCCCAGAAGAACAAGTATTCTATTAATTACACCTTTCGCCTACACACACCTACACAATTCTAGTAATCACACCTTACAGTGTGATTTCTTAATAGAATTTTTACATTGTTCCAACTATCTGGCTAAAGCCAGAAGGGAATAGAAGCAATAAGGATTGTCCACATATTACTTAAAGGCTTTACAATATTTTGAACTTCACTGCCTCTCCTAGAAACTCTCCAGGAATGAGACCCTCAGGAATATAACAGGCTTTTAAAATATAAATAAATAAATAAATAAATATAAATCCTCTAAATACCTGTATATTATTCTCATCTTTCATGCACATCACCATCTGGTTGACCATGCAGTCTTAAAAAACCAGTCATAACGCAAGTGAGCAAATACAACTGTGCAACTGAGATCTTTCACTCTAAACTATGCTAAGTGGGAAAAAAAACAACAAAACAACACTTTGGATTTGACCTCAGATGCATACAAACTTCAGGCTTCTTAGCAAATCGCACTATCCTGGGGGATGAATCAAGTCTATCTCTGCAGGCAGGAATCATTCCACCAAATTTGATAAATTGTTCTGCCTGATAAGACACCATTCTCAGAGAACCCTGGTGTCCAATTACTCTAGATTAACTCAAGCAAGTAGTTATAAGCTACTACCTAATCTAACAATACCTAAACTAATAGTTTTGGAATTTCCCACGTTTTGATTACTCTCACACCCAACCTCATACTTTCCATATTATCAAATGCTTCATCATGTTCTTTAGGCACATCAGAGTATTCAAAAGTCTCTGTCAATGTAAAAGTTAGTTTTGTTTTTATTCCTGAGATAAAACTACAGTGGTGAGCCTTGCAATTCATACCCTGTGCAGGTACCCCAGAGTCTGTTATGGTCCGTAGGGCAGGTGAGAAACTGCACAGAAAACTTCTGACTTTATACCAGCCTGAGCTTGTACTGAAGCTTTTACTGGCTTCAGCATTAAAGTCTTACTTGTTCAGTGTTACAATATTGCTGTCTAATATCTGGTTACTATGCTCATATAAATCAGTTAAGAACAAACTTGCACTCTGTCTAAATCTACTCAAATCTCAGCATAAGGAATCATCTCTCAGGTGAAGAGAAAAGTGCATTTTTGCTATTTGCTCAAACGCTCACTTACTGCCAGCATTCCAGAAAAGACAACAGCAAGAAAAGTGAAACAACATTTAGCAGTGATGCAGAGGTGCCTCCCTCTCCGAGCTCTGCCACTTCTTTTCAGTGTTCTATTCTGAATTATACCTCATGTCAGCCTGCTGCAAGGAAGCAGCACACAGAAAGCCACAGTACACAACACAGTTATATCAAGAACTTGAGAGGTCGTGCTGAGATGAAAGAAGCTAAGATCAGATAAAAACCAGCAGGACTTCAGTGAATAAAATGTTTAATAGCTGTACATACATGTGTTACATATCACTGTTTTCAGCTTTTAACTTACTAGCAGAATTGTGGAGAAAACCTGCGACTGGGAAGATAGAAATGAAAATAAGCCTGTGTGACAAACACTTGGAACAAGAGAAAAAAGAACCAACGACCAAAAAAACCAAACAAAAAGACACCAAACAAGAAACCCCCACCCAAACAACAAAAAAACCAAACCCACACAAACAAGCAACAAAAAAAACCCAAAAAACCCCAAACCAAAACAAAAAACCCCACAAGCAAAAAAAAACACACCACCAAAACCAAAAACCACCCAAACAAACCAACACAGGACAAGGTAATTAAAATATCTGCTCTCTAATCTAGGAAAGTGTGCTTTGGTTTCTCATTCACCCTAGAGATAACACTTCCTCTCACTTTTGTTTATGCAAGTGACCTCTATGCCCATCTCCCAATTTCAGCGCTGTCACAAAGCCAAATTCTTACCAAACTCAGGTGATTTTAGGCTTATTCAGTTACCCAATCTCTCATGAATGCCTGATCATTCCCAGAATAACTACAGGACAAGACAAGAATTAGGGCAAATCTTGGACTACAAATTTATCAAAACCATAACACAATGCAAGACAGGCTCATAAATTGCTCTGCATTTGCATAGTGTTGCAGCTGTCATTTGACTTAATGACCTATCTGCACTGCTCAGAGAGAGTGGCCAACATGAATTTCTTCTAGCAACAGAGGAAGACATAACAGATTAGCTGGTCTAGGAGGCAGAGGGAAGGCAAGGTCTTGAGTCCCTTCTTCATGCTCCAGCACACCACCAGAAATCAAAAATGCAACATGTTCACAAGCAACATCAAGTAAAAATGCACAGTTATAGTCAGAAACATTTCTTTGCTCCGTTTCCCTTAACTTCAAACAACAATCACTTTCCAAAACCTGTCCTCTAATGCAGTTTATCCAGGTCCCTTCTTCCACGCCGCAGTCAGGCAGCACCAGTCAATGCTTCTCACATGCTTCCCATGACTTGAACGCCTCCTCGGAACAGCCCCTCTATTCACCGCTGCCTCCCCGGCCACCATCTGGAACCTTCCATGGTTCCAGGCACAGCAAGTTAATAAACCCATGCAGAACTGTACTGCAACGTGGTTTTCTGCTTATTGTTTAGTACTATCAAACAACAGAGCTTTATGGCTCCCTCACAAGAAGCGGACAGAAGAGCTTTTTGAATTTTTCTCTTGCTGCCAAGGTACACAGTGATAACAGCTTGCATATTTCCTCCAAGGAACACTTGGACATGATGATCCTAAAGGTCCCTGTCAACCTAAATGATTCTTTGCTTATAAGAATTCCAAAATAAGCAACAATAACCAGAATGGACTTAGGGAAAAAAGCCCAACCCACCACACTAGAAATTACCTAGATTTGTAAGTCAGCTTTTAAAAAAGCAACTACACAAAGTAATTTAAGAAAATAATTTATAGCTCAGCAAACCTGGAACATATTTCCACTAGGGAGATGAAATGAGACCATAGAGAAAAAAAAGAGAAAAGACCAAAAACCCATACCTGAAGTGAGCTCAGAGTGCAGAATTGTTTTACTGCTCAGGTAAATGCTATTTGCTTCTATTCCCACAGTACCTAAATGCATTACACACTAAGATTTTAATTTGCAAATAGGTGCAAATGTTCTCCTAGCTGTTTTTTAACCCCCTACTATCAAGCCAGAGATGCACAAGTAAGGTTGCCAGCCTGTTCTTGCCATATCCTTCCCTCTTTCCACATCCAATGGCTTTATAAGCAAAATGCAAACTACAAGCCACAGCATCAAAGAAAATGGTCCCCTTACCAATGTGTTCCTTTCCAAGGCCAGATAAATTTCAGCTGTCCTGTTGTCATTGCATTTAAGTGCACCAAGATAGGTAACATCAGCTCAGCATACAAACTTTCATGCATTTATACAGGAAAAAAATAAGGTAGTCCGCCAGGCAAATCATGAAACAACAGTTTCAGCCTGTCTGAACTCAACAGCAGGAAGCACAGGTGTGAAAAATAGGCAGTATTTACTGTCTTTAGGCTTTCTCAAACCTTGGAAAACTCTACAGACATCATTCCAAGAGCTTCAAGAAGGAAAATGCTCTCTACCACTACTTTTAAAACTAAATAATAAATAAAAAGCCCCTGTTATTTATCCTGCCTTTCAGGATCTACACATGTCATTTGAACACCTCAAACACCTTCATGATGACAACAGCCCAACAATCAGAAAACTTAAAGATATATTTTACAAACAGAGAGGAAACTCTAGGTGTCAACACCAAAATGGAAAGGAAATAAGCAAATAAACACGTTTGAAAACCAGAGAAGAAGCTTTGCCAGGAACTGGCTGAGAGAAGGCTTAATGGGCCAGAATATCACCAGACATCTGATCTACCCTTTTCATCCAAGTACTGCTCAAAGAAGCACACAGAAATCAAATCCCAAGAAGTTATCTCCATGCTAGTTTGCAATTTAAAGAAGTTAGTTACAGACTAAATTTTATACCAATTTTGTCCACAGTGTATTCATATTATTCATTTGGACATGTCAGCCTTCATACAATTAGCTTGTGCTACTCAGGTTTGCACTTACACTTTATTTGGAGCAGACAAATTAATACCACCTCTCTTCCTTGAGAAAAGCTTTACTATTGCACCCATTAATAGCTGAAGGAAACAGTCTCCAGGAAAAGTTAAAGTTACAAAGCACACAGTCCAGAAGCTGTCTATAAGAAGATTAAAGCACGGCCTGTTTCAAATTTCCTAAGTTTGAAAAAAATGTATGGCAAAGGCCTCACAGGACTGGAGAACCCACTCATTCTTGAAAGTTTAATTAAGCAGTATTATAAAATAAAAGCACACAGAAAAAGACAACATTCACTACTGTAATTTCTACAAACCCACAAAAAGACACCCCCAAAACAGAAAGAACACATACAGTATTCTGCTCATCTGTGCTTTGCTGGAGTGCTCTAATTTGAAGTGCAGTAAGGAGACACAAAGAGGCATAAAACCCTTTAGGCTGTTACTTGAAACCAATCTCTTCACTAGCTGCATCACTACTGCTCACCTCCTCCTCTGTCCCACAGCTCTTGACAAGATCTTCAGCTATACAGTTCCCCAACAAATTAGCACATTTGTAAGAAAAAGGTATAAACAGATAATCCTCACTAAACTCCGGAATCATCCTAAGCATTCATTATATTAGTTTTCTAGTCCTGGAAGGATATTCTCTTCTGACCATGTAGGTGTTAAAAGGCAGACCTGAGCCCTTCCTGATATTAGAATGAGTGTACTTTCCAAGAGACACAAACAAACAGGAGCTCCCGTAGCATTATGGCTTTCTGTCTAATCAACATTAATGTCAGTGAAGTTGTTGCAGAAATCATCCACTCTTCACACACAATAGAATTCATTATCTTACTGTAAGCAAAGAAGCCAGAATAAAAGGAAAAGCAAGAGCCTAGAATTAACTGACTGCCACTGAGGAATATCATGAACCTAATGCCCTCAATCAGTAACAAGAACACCTTGTGGACGCACAAAACTCTAGCATGGTAGCTGCAGCAGTAACCTGGCTAGCACCAAACTGGTTACATGCAGAAAGCTCCCAGTTTGACACGGTGAGCTCTTGAGGAGACATGGTCACACACCAGATAAAGGAGCCATCAGTGTCCAGATTAGTACATTTCTTTGCAAAGGTAGCTCTTCTTATTGCAAAGCCCTGCAGTCATTGCTATTTATCAGCTCTCTGAACAAAAGTCTGTAGTAATTCATTCAAGAATGTTTCACAGCCCCACCAGAAGACAGTTCAGAGCATCCTTCCTATTTCATTGCAACTCACTTCCAGTCTGGTGGCTACAAGATTTGATTCAGACTGCAGAGGTCCTTTAAGTGTTACAGAACTCAGCATCTGGATGGGAAGTGCATTCTCACTGATACACATAAATATAACATTAAAGATGCAGCGACATCCCTTGGGCACTATTGCATAGATGCAGCATAATTTGTACCTGTGGTTATTCAATAATTCCAAAATGTTTTTCTCTCCACTATGCCCCACAAACTTCCTCCCTCTAAAAGAAAGCAGCATGCTGCATTATGCTCTGAAATAGAGATTTAGGCTTCTTTCCTGTATATGCAACACAGTGCCAATCTTGGAACATTTAGTGCTTTCCAGGAATCACAAAGGACATGCACACTGAAAAACCTCTGTGGAAACACATGGGTATGATTAGGCACGTTTGCCCACGGCAACAATTTCCATGCTTTTGCCTCAATGTCTTCACCTTGCAGGAAGTCCAATAATACAATTTCAACTTTTAGACTCCCCTATCCCAATCCCCAAGGCTGAACAAACTTCCAACCAACCACAAGAATACTTATTAAAACCTGAGTTATTCAGCAGGACCAGAGTAGTGAAGCCCAGGGATGTACAGAACAGAATGACTGGCAGAAGCAGAACTGTTATAAGCCAGCTGCTCACCCTGCTGTGACAAGCAGCAGTTCAGAATGCATATTTCAGGCACAGGAATAGAAGCAAGTGTCCTAATTACCTCTTCTCTAAATCTTTTTCCTCCTGCCGCATGGAGGTCAGAAAGAACATAGTATCAATTTGAAATGATACATAGATTAGATAGAGTATCAAATGCATGCGGTGTAACAGTAGCACTACTGATCTGTGAAAATTTGTGAAAAGGCATTGTCACATTCTACACATAATGGAAAGGTAGACTTGATTTTATTACACAAGTTAAAATTTTGACAGCTTTTGGAGATAAACACAGAATGGAAGGCTTTATCATCTACATGCTCTCCACACCCAAGTCTACTTTTTCCAGACAAGCTGGTCTCCACATAACTCAGAATAAATAAAATGTGAGCCAGCAGATCTGAACACAGAAGGTGACAGACTGAGTAGTTCTCCAACAAGAAACCTATTGTATCTAGGCTGTTTACAATTTTGTCTGTCTCTATGCCTTAAATGTATATGAGATATACAAGAAGCACTTTTTTAAAGAAAATGATTGGTTTTGAACAGAGCTCCAAGCATATTTATTTTAAAAATGCCTCAGAAAGAAAACTAAACTGCGCATTCTTCATACTTATTGGAAGAACTCTGCTACACTAACAAATGTTTTATGGTTTATCACTGGCCTATCCTGTTAGTCTGCAGGTTGCCACAATGGATAATCCTTAATGTTCTTTCAAAAGAAAAAAAAAAACAAAAATCCACACCAAACATCTTCCTACCAATTTTTAAAGAATAGGTAGAATAAATGACCTCACTATAATATGCAGAAAGTGTGCAAAAGATATTTGTAACCTTTCCAGAAATTGCTTTTACTCAAATACCTGTATAACATCTGTCAGTGCCTATTTTATTTTTTTTTTAATTTTATTTTCTAGATGCACAGGCTTTTAACCAGCTCTAGACTGTAGTACCAAGAACAAATACTAAAAACAGAACCAGCAGATAAGCACTGCTATACAAGAAATTGAGAAACCTTAGAACAAAGTAATTCTGAATTCTTTCTTGCCTCTTTCTTCAAAGATGTTGATCAAAACACACCCTGTTGCATATCCAAATGGCCAGACAGCTAATTCACAGCACAGTTCTAGAAGAATCAAAGCAGCTAAATAGAACAGTTTTACTAGCTTTACTAGCTGTAAAATAGTACTATCTGCCTTGGCCCTTCTCTTAGGAAGGAAGCTCCACTCAAAAGGTGAAAACCTCTCTCCATGAATTCAGAGTCTGGCTTTAGCAGCTTCACTGCTACTTCAACTGCAAGCACGACACAGGAAGAACACTACTTTAAAGCAGGCAGCTCACCAGACCATATGAACATGGGACTAAACTGGCAGTCCTCTTTTCTACAGACAAACAATTTTGTATACAATTAGAATTCAAAACATACTCATAAAAAAAATCTCTGGCCTTAATGGGTCTCCATCATTGACAGCCAGTCCCACTTTATGAAGTCAGCAGGCTAAATATACTGTATGACAAATACACTTTCACTGCTTAGGTATGATCAGACAAATAACCCATAGCAATCCCACTCATAAATTCACCTCATCATCACTGTCTGATGTCTCAGAGTCTGAAGATGCTGTAGGTTTGCTCACAGGTGGTTCCTTTTCTTCAGAGTCACTGCGTTTCCGTTTGGCCAATGACAGGAGCTCCTGGGGTAAAAACACACACATTTATTTCAAAGCGTTGTAATTAGTTTTAACAATCCAGGTCAGTGCACACACAGGTTCTCTGCAATATCTGAGCACATCTCAGTAGCATGATTATTGCCACCTACTAAGGAACAAGTCTACTTATGTTTCATAAATATAGATGTGCACACACAATTTTAATACTGGCTGCTACAAAGGGATTTTAAAGATAACCAGCTATAAAAAGTAACTATTAGTACCATTACTTTCTTGGTATAAACAACGTAAGACAAATTACTTCTAGAGACATGTCCAGATTTGTCTCACTTGGATTGAGTAATAATTCAAAACCACCCCAACTACACCATGAAGCATTAGCCCTAAAAAGCCTAATACCAGTAGATAGCAGCTTCTCCTCCTAAACAAGAGATGTTTGCAATTATACACTTTTAAGGGGAAATCACCTTTACATAATGGTTGGTAATATTTAATAGCTTGTTCAATTCCTTTTCATTGTTGGTACACACCCCAGAATGCACTTAAATCTTTGGATAGGCACAGAGCAGGTACCAAGCTCAAAGTCTGTGAAACTTAGTACAGCTCTTCTGCTCAAAAGAAAGCACTTCCACAAGCAACACACACCCACACAAAGAACTACATGGCTCTCAAATACTCTCTTCATCTGCTGTTCATCACTTGTTCAGGTGACACAAGCAGTAGTACAAAACAATCATTTTTGAAGCTGTGTTACTGTCTTTGCAGTCGGGGACACAGAATCTACTCTCAGAAACATTGCTCTGGGGCTGATGAATCTTAGTTGGGTTTGGAAATACACCCCCACCCACTTCTGCAGTTTTGGGAAGTTGTTGCTGGATTGGTTTCCATTAGCTTCACAACTGGAAGATTATCTCAACAAATTGATTACAGTTTAGTACCTCATGTGAGAATATAAACACTGCAGAAACTGATGGTCTGCCTACTTACCAACAAAGAAACTTCCATTAGTAATGGCATTTTACTAAATGCTCCCTAAAGAAGCCCTGCAATATCAACATTGTACATTTGCACATTTAACAAATCTCCTCTGGAAGTTCCTGAAGAAGCTTTAATAGTGCTTCTCTTTGGGAAGCTTCTGAAGAGGAGCATTACTCTTAAGACAATAAACATTCCTTTTTTCTTTCTTTCTTTCTACACTCGTACTCTGTTTTCCAAGATGCTATATTTAAAAGGCTGATAGCCCTTTGATTCAACAAGCCTAGATTGCCATGGGAAGCTATCAAACATTTAATCCACAGGGATTAACTCGATATTTAGCATTTAAGTCAGTATTGTCTCATCTCAAAAACATTGCTTCCATGCTACCTGGTCTTCATCTTTGCACATACATCTATCTCCCTGCTGTTACAGTTGCTACAAACAGCTCAGCTGAGGGGGAAGCACCTACTCCTCAGGTACAGCTGCAGATGATGCCTGCTGCCAGTGAGAGATGGAACAGATGCAGAACCACGTGGTTATTCCTACCACCATCACTTTGACAGTCTGACTAATGCTAGAGCTAGTCCAACTCCCATTTTCAAGTTCTAAAACTATCAAACTGATACACTAGCAGCGAGACGTTGGCAGCCCTAAGGTATGCAAGATCAACCACATCAGCTCCAGTGTATCTGTTTTAACAGAGTATCTGATGTGGTTTTTCTGAAGCCCCAATCTGCAAAAGTATTTTTGAGTATTTGGGAAGGCTTTTTTTTGCAACATAGCAACAGCTTCTATATTAAAAACTCAGAAGGTTCAACACATAAATTACATCAGTCACATCTCCTTCAGCATATTCGATCCTCCAAACTTCTCCCCGGAGCAAGCACCGCCAATACAAGCTGTAACACACTTCACCTATAATGTCCTTATTTACCATCGGAATCACGCCATCAATATCTGCTACACTAAAAGGTGAGTTTTTGAAAGCAGCCCCATCCAAAGAGGGAGACACCGCCTCTGCAACCCTGACACGGTTGAACTCACACCAGACATCGCACTCACAACCCGGGGAGATGCTCTGACGACAAATAAATAAATACTACCCTTCCTTACACCTACAGGCTGGTTTCCCATCAACAGAACTCCCCCAGCGCAGTCACCAAGATTGAGGGCGTCGCACTAAACACTCATTAACACTCCGGGAGCCCGCCTGCCCCGACGAGAGGCAGGGACCTGACACGCTGCTCCCCCGGCGTACCAAAGTAGCACAGAAAAGTTGCCCAGCCCTTTGGGCCTCTTTCCCCACTATTCGAGGTGAGAAGACCGCTAGCAGCCGGGCCTCGCTAACCTCTCCTCATGGCCAGACAGCCCCGGAGCATCGCCCCAGAGCATCCACCGCCCGCCCCTCCGTCCCGCCGGCGCGGAGCACCGGGCCCGCTGCAAAGAGCCCCCGCCAGCGCGGGCCTCCTGCCAGGGACGGGCCGGGGACTCGCCGGAGGGACGCGGGCTCTCCCCACGGCGGCCGCGGGGCCCCATCGGGCTGAGGAGGGCGAGAGCGGCGCGGAACTACCGGGCGGGAGCGAGAGAGGGATGGCGGCGCCGAGCCTCGCGCGGGCCGGCGATCCCAGGCCCCGCGTTCGGGCCGGGCCTGCCCGCGCACCTGGTCCAGGTTCTCCTCGCTGCCGCTGTCCTCGGTGTCGGAGTCGATAAGGACACGGCCTTTCCGCTTCTTCACCATGGCGGAGCCGGCGGTGCCCCCTCCCCGCCCCGGCGGCGGCGGCGGCGGCGGCGGCGCTCGCACGGCCCGGCCCGGCCTGACCCGCGCCGCCCGCCCGCCCGCCCGACACAAAGGGCACCGCGCATGCGCGGCGCGCGGGGCGGGGCGAGGGCGGGGCCGCCGCCGGTGCAGTCCCCTCACGGAGCCGCGCGCTGTCCCCTCGGCCGCTCCCGCGGCGCCCGGAGCGCTGCGCACATCAAGGGTTGCACCTCGGCCGCTGCCGGGACATCGGTGGCCGCCGTCGGTGGAGCCGGCGCGGCGCGGTGCCCGTTCCTTGGCCGGCCCGGGCGCGGCGGACCCGGCGGCGGGAAGGTGAGGCGGTGTGGGCTCCGGGCTCTCTGGGTCACGGAGCAGGAGCGGCGAGGCGGCCGCTCTGCGGGGAGGGGGTTCGGCCGCCGCCCCCCCCCCCCCGTCCTCTGCCCGCCGGGCTCAGGCGTGCGGGCGGAATCCGGGCCCGGTGCCCGGGCCGCGGCGGAAGCCGAGGCCGTGCATCAGGCTGGCGCTGCACCGGCGGGCTGCTGGAGCCTTGCCGAGGGACAAAGACCGGGCTGAGGGCGAATGTATTCAAATTCTCCATTCTCTGCTCGTACTTGGGTGAAGCGATGAAGAGACGGGGTTTCTTGATCGTGAGCTTGCCTCCGATCTTGTGAAGTGCACGATAGAGCAAAATGTTAATTTATTCAGTGTAACTTCGGACATAACTTAATTAGACTGTGAGAATAACAGTAGTATATTATACAGGGAATAAAGGAATGTGAGTGACATATAGACGATATGAGTGGGGTGCCTGACTCCCATTTTTAAAAGCTCAGAGAAGCTGAATGTGTGTGACATCATTTTTGTTTTGTTCTGTGGCATGAAAAAAACAACAACAAAACAATCCCTGTTTAATTTTATAAGTAGGAGAAAATAACCTCTTCTACTGGTAAAAGCATCTCCTACTTGTAAGAGCATTGAGCAGAGTTTTCCTGAAGCCTTATTTTAAAAACCCTATTGAATTGCAGTCTTCCATGTTAAACTTCATGGTCTTTGCAAATGTCTCTGTAATCCTCAAATAGTTATATTGAGGATGTCTTGGAAGAATTATATAGTATGGCTGCTGCAGGACATCATATTTGAAAAGTCTAGTCATCTGTGTCAGATGAGATTGTAATTTCTGTCTGTGTGGCAGCAGCATTTGCCTGTTGTGAATTTGTGATTTTCACACAGGGAATAAAACTTTTTGGCTATATAGGTGTCATCTTGTTTTTGCTGGTGTTAGCCCCTAAACTTATTTACAGTGGAAGAGAAGAAGAAAAATGGACTTTGATTTCTATTTACATTTTTATTTGAAGTAGTTCACTTGGGTTTTCTTATTTGCAGGGGGAGAGGGGAAAGCATGAGGTGGAAGTCAGTAAGTAAATTCGAGCTCTGAGGAAGTGTCATTCCTGATGGTTTTTTTTTCATTCTGTTTCCCAAAGACTTGGATTTCTAGCTAATATCAGTTATAAAAGTTAGTTTCACAAGCATCTCATATGTAATTTTTGTAACCTTTTCTCTTTTTCATTAAAGGGTGAAGATCAACTACAGTAAGATAGCTCTGAATACTAGTTTTGTTGTTAACTTCCAATCTATTAATTGCCTTACTGGCCGTGAGTTCTTCTAGTTACCAGTATGGCTCTGGCTGTGATGCTGCTGAACGGTTCTTCCTTCCACAGCGGATGCTGCAGGCACAAAGTTTTGCTCTCCTTACTCGGACCTCTCCTTGGCAATTCAAAATTGTACAGCAGCTACAGGAGGCCAGGGGCAGAGCCTGAGAAAAAACCCTCTTGGCAGAATGCTGATTTCAGCTTTAAGAAGGGCATTGATCACCTAAAGACTCAGCTAAGCTTGCTGAAGAAGGAAACCCAAGATTACTTAAAAGGACCTAGAGGCCATCCAGTAAGTCAGCACTTGTTGGAACAAACAAAGGTGTTGTGGCAATTTAGGAGCCAAGAAGATTTAAATAAATGGGTTATTTCCTCTGATGTGGAGATTGGAGGGAAAAGTAAAGTTTACATCAAATTGGGCAGGAATAACCAGGCTGCTCTGCTGTATGGAACCCTCAATACAGAAGTACCTCGTGATGGGGAGACAAAATACAGTGGATATTGCAGTATGAGATCCAGACCAGTGGTGGTAAGTACAGGTCCATGTTTGCACAGCTTCTGTTACTGATTCTGAGGGTGTTTGTGGAATCCCAGTGACAGCAAGTGACCTGCTCTTTACTGCTGATCACTTTCAGGACTACTACATTTTCTCTCAGAGATGTAGTTACTGCTGAGCCTGCTTTGACCTGGAAGGAACTGAAGTTTTTTCTTCGATTTTGTTTTTCTTTCTTAGAAAAGGATGAATACATATTTGATAATTTACTTAATGTACAATAAATAGACCTGTTTGCAGCGTCCTTACAAATAAAGGATCTGGAAAGAATCTTTGTATCCAAAATTAATTGAACGTGTCATAAGTAGGATTTTTCTGGGCTTTAAATTGGTCTGTTCATCAGACTCAGTTAGGGTGAATGAACTAATTTTCTCACGGAAGCAGAAAACAGTGCTTTGAAATGTTCTTTTTAAAAGGTCTGCCTCCTACTGTACATCAGAAAAAGCAAGACAGAAATATTTGCTAGCTCAGAATTAAGCAAAGTAGACCAGAAATGGGTGTGCTTATGGTTTCACCCCTTATTTCTAAGAACCTTTTAAAGCAAAGGAGCATTTTCACACACTGAATAAAATCCTTAAATATTTAATGTGTTCTCTTGTTTGTGTCTTGGCACAAGTACTCAGGTAAAATCATTACTGGGCCAGAATTGTGGGGAGCAGATAATATGAGTAAGCAAAATCAATGGGTATATGAGAGACATATGAACACTGATTAAAATGGTGACATTGGATCAAATGAGCGGAACAACAAGTGGAGTCTTGTCCGAGTTAAACTCTCAGCACTGCTACTGACTTGTGCAAATGTGACTCAAACTTTCACCTCCTAATTCTGAAGTACTGGAGTGTATCTGTCCATCTTTATTTGAGTAGAAAGGTCAAAAGCATTAAAACCATAAAATCAAGTAGCTACAGGCTTTATATTTATATATTCATAATCTACTTATTCTGTTGCCTACGAGTTGGTAGAATGATAGCTGATAGGTGACCATAGTGCTGTGAAATAAAAGGGAAAATAAAAATTTTGGTGCTGATTTTGACTTCTTGGTAATTCTGGTGAGGAATAACCCTGCCCCTCATTGCTCCAAGTGACCTCAGTGTAGTTCTCTGAGGACTCTTGGAAATGACATCATGCAAATGACAACATCAGGATTTTTCGGATCTTTGGTAAAAATGCATTCAAGAATTAGACATGCTTGCAATATTATTATTTTACACAGTTAATGAAAAAAAAAAGTTGGAAAACATTAAATACTGCCAGTGTTCATTAGTCTTCAATTAGGAAGTTATCAAAGGAGTAGATTATTTTATTGCTTCAGTTTCCTGTTGTCACTTCTGAGTTACCTAGAACTGACCACAGAATATTGAACTTAGTGAACTACATATGTGCTGATCTGTCACGGTAGCATTTGTGTACTTGGCTGATAGGGAATTCAGTCCTAGGAAGGAGGTCCGATTTCTGATAGTTACAAGATTTGTGGCTTATAATGAAAGTGTGAATCCTCAGAGTGGCAATATTGGAATTTGTGGTCTCTAATACTGTGCTGACAGAAAGTCAGTGAGCTCAGCAGCCAGGGTGATGACAGAGTAGCTGTGTTCACTGTTACAGTAAATTCTATCTGACATAATAACAAGGGTAGTGATCAAAGCAACAATTGTCTGTTCCTCATAATGAAAGTGTCCCTCTATTAAGGAGGAATAACTCTATTTATCAATAATTTGTAGGGATCTTTTAACAGGAAGAAGTATTATGACTGGTCAAACTTCAACAGTCTGTATTTACGTGTCCGTGGTGATGGCAGACCTTGGATGGTAAACATTTATACAGACCCTTACTTCTCTCATCAAAAGGATGACCTCTACAGCTACTTCATGTTCACCCGAGGAGGCCCATACTGGGAGGAAATTAAGGTAAGCTAATGAATCTTTCAGACTAATGAGACTGCCTTGAGGTCCTGGCCAAAACATGGGAAGGGGAATTCTTGCAACATTCATAGTTTGTTTATATTGCTGTCCACTTGACGTTTTCATTATACAATAGACATGTATGTGCCTTTGGCTTGGAAGTTCCCAAAACTGGACTGGGGGAGGGTGCAAATGTTCCTCTGAATGCCTACTGTTGGTTCCTACTGGAGTAATAGGATAGATGCAGCAGTTGAAACTTAGTGGGTATTGTCTGGAACGTTCTCTGTGATAACCATTTTATCTGTAATACAAATGGGTGTAGGCTGACGTAGGATTTGTTCCATGCAACAGGATTTGCTTAACTTGCAGCCTGTCTGGAGTCAGCCAGACTTAAGTGCTGGGATTTTGTCATGTGTGACCCTTGACTCTCTGACACAAAATAATTTTAAGAAGTGTAAGTTGTGGCTTTTTTTCTGATTCAACTTAGGGATCTTTTGTAATTGTCTGATGACAATGATAGGGAGGTTTGTACATCCTTATGAATTGGTGTTGAGCACCCCATTACACCATTGTCCAATCATATGGGAATAGCCTGCTCTTCCACAGATGAGGAGCCAGGAGGATGAAAGCTGGGAGTGTCATTGCTGGCTTGGATGTTTTCCTCTCGCCCTCATCAGCCACCAGCCAGCCCTGCTTTCTTGCTCCCTCTACTTTCAGAGAAATTTTTGCATTATCCTGATGTGCTTTGCTAGAGATACTGATGGCTGAGTACAAAGTTTGCACTGTGAAATCCACAGCCTGGTGCAGATGAGCTGTCAGTATGTACCCATGCTAGAATTTCTGGTTTATGTTTTCATGTTATTGGAAGATGTTCTTGATTGAAACAGCCACCTTCTATGCTGCAGCCTTTCACTGTGTCCTGAGAGGGCAGCACTCCTTTGTGATGGCTATGGCCACCACAGGACAGGGTGGGCCTGGAGCTGGCTGTGAGTGGCCAGCTGAAAAGGTTAATATGGTCCATTTCTTTGTGCCTGTTTTATGTACCCAACTAATGCCAGTACCAGATATAGCCGAGTGTTGCTTCACTAACACGTTATTTCCTTTTCCCTAAATTTCTGTTTTATGTACTGGTGACACTAAAGTCAGGTTTTTTTTGTTTATATCAGATTCCATTCTCCAAATTCTTTCTCTCCAGTCGGGGAAGAGTCCAGGATAACCAGCATCCTGTCTGGTTAGACAAGGCAAGTTTTCTGGAGGCTTTATTTGAAATTTCTTTTGAAAAGGCATTATAAGGAACACACAGCTGCTCTGTAAAAAATTCAGAATTTCCCTCAAGATGATATTGGCCTGATATCAATAACTTACAAATTCTCTAATGTTTGTGAATTTGAAATTGAAGGGCCTCTTCATATTATAAGGCACTTATTCTCATGTGTGGTAAATGAAAACATAAAGTTGTATGTGGGGTATTTAAAAATATTTTCTAGGAGCTAAAGGGACAAATCAGTACTTGATCCAAGTATCCTCCACTGGAGCTTTGTTGATGGTTATTTTATGTGTAGCATTTGAGTGTAAAAATTATGCACTTGCAGTGTAATTTTACAAATGTATTTTAAAGAAACCCAAAAAATCAGGGAAGCAGTGTGAACGTAGTTTAAGAAATCTTAATAAAATACCTTGGTCACACACAGAATATTTGGAGTTGGAAGGGACCCACAGGGACCATCAAGTCCAACTCTTAAAGGAATGGCCCTTGTGGTACTAATGTATATTTTCCCTAGGAACCTGGAAAGGCAGAAAATAATTGTTAAATAGGAATAAAAAAGGCAGGAAACAGTCAATGTATCTAGGGCTTGCAAAGAAATAGATTCTTCAGAGCAGAGAGTTTAGGCGACTCCCATAGATTATCTGTGACAATGTGATTTGGAAAAAAAGGAGCTTTAAAAGCTCTCTGGGCTCCAAAAGCCCCGGGGCTTGCTGCTGGGGAAGGAATAGCATTGAAAGCATTAGAATGATCCAGAGATGTGTCAGTGCATTGATCTAGCTTTATTCTGTTACTTATTTATATATATTTAGACTCAAACACACTTTTTCATCTGACACATCCTAGGTATTATTTTCCTGAACTTACAGCAGTCCTTAAAATCATGGGCATTTTTCAGACCTGCACTTTCAGGAGGGCTTTGGGGCAGCTCAAGTTCATGAGGTGGCCTGCACTGGTGACTCCCCAGAGCTGTTCAGGAGGGAGATATTTTGTAACATGTGAGAGCTGAGGGAGCACTGGGGCAGGCCACAGGCTCACAGAAAGCATGCCTGAGCCACAATTTCTTATATTTAAGAACCTTATTCTAATTGGAAAACAGTGGTTAAGAACCCTGTCTTACTATTAAATTCAGTAATTAAGTTTCATGCTAGCTTAAAATTAGGTTCTAAAACGTCTGGTTTGGCATTTTCACAGAGTAGATGGTGTATCACTTATCTAGAATGATCCCTTCCATCTTTAATTGCATCTTTGTTTTTCCTATTCATGAATTAATTGTGATTTTATGAAAATGTGTTTAGAAACCAAATTATGATGAAAGTGGCTGTACAGAAACCATGAAGGATAAAAGTAGCTGTTGCCTTAGGCTTGGGCCATTTTAAATCAAGGGTTTGTTACTATAGTGGTAGAAAGGCAAATGTGGACTAATTTCCCACTGGGGTCGGTATTGGAACAGGGATAGGTAGTGAACTGTTCAAGCCTTAAAAAAGGCTGCTTTATTTTGAACACCAATTGAAAGAAGACAGCTATGAATGGTGTGTAAAATACAGAAGTGGGAGATACAACTGAGTTTGATTGTAATGTTATAAATACTGTTCTATCCTCTGTGTCTTTTAATTAGATTAGAACCCTTGGATTCAGCATTGGAGATAAAGTAGATGGTCCATTCCAGCTGGAGATTGATTTTATTGGTCTGCTAAAAGACAGAGCTCATAGAGAAGAGTTTGCCTATGAAACATATGACAAGAACACTCCAGTCTAAGTTTTGGCTGGTATCCTTTGGAAAATTCTTCAGATATTTGGTTTATTTTTATAAAATACTTCTTAATGGGGCTTTTAATAACTTGAAAAGCTTATGTAAACATCAAAGAGATAAGTGCATGAAGTGTGACAGCACTGGCATCTTTAAACTCCCAAATACAGAATCCTGTAGAGACTGTAGATAGATGGACTGCAGTTGCAATGTTCTTACAAAGTAGTAGCTCTTCCCTGGGTAAGTTTTGGCTTCTGGCTTGACCTTTACTGAAATAAAAGTATTTGACAAATTTTTTTTTTTTTGTCCAGCACTTTCATATTCTACATTGTGTTCTGTTGACAGCTGTAAAACACATGCATCTGCTAGTTTAAAACTGAAAAAGGTATGAGAATTAGTACTTTGGGGACTGGTGCTTAAATGTGACTCTGCTACTGCAATTTACTAAAGAGCAGCACCAGAAGGGGAAAAGGCAGAAGTACTGAGTTGAAAGGTTGAAATACCTAAAAGGTATTTCAAGAGAGCTTTGGCTCTTCAAGAGAGCTTAAAAAAAAAAAAAAAAAACAACAACAAAAAAAAAAAACTGCCACAATGGAAACGGGAGCTATGCTGAGGAGGCTTGACGTTTTGAGCTGTTGAGGAAAATCCTATAATGTTACAGAGCCAAGGTTGTTGGAAAGAGACAGTGCTCCAAAGGAGGGAAAGAAAAGCCCCAGCTGTCTGCTCCCTGAGGGGGCACAGCTTGGCTTACTGTGCACCATTACAGGGCAGAGCAGATCCTACTGTTGCTGTGTGCAGTTCGCCTAATGCAGCTGAGGTGTAAGAATTCACAGCCTCAACTGGTGGCACAGAACCTCAATACCTGCCTTTTTCAGAGACAGACAGTTTTCAGTAATTCAGGATAACCACTCAGCACTTGCTTTGTGAAGTATGTGTTGCAGCTGTAATGAATTTAAGTAATCAAAGCACTGACCTCTGCAGTGACCTTGTTTAAGTATACTTTAGAAATATTAAGTGTACCTGTATTTTATAGGTAAGAGAGCACAATGAAGCAAGCTGAAGCAGGATCTAATTGTGTGCAAAAGGAAAACAACAGTAAACATCTTCATTGTAGAAGGAGGATGAGGGCTGTTGATTCTAAAGATACCAAAGCAGACAGCTTTCATGGAGTGGGAGGCAGGTGAGTGGTGAGGAAAACACACAGTAAATACAAGTGTGAACAAAAAACACTGCCACAGTAAGAAAGGAGTTATACATAGTATACTAAATGATAGAGCCAGGACATATACAAAATATTTATTTCCCACATTAAATTTATTTTTAAAAATTGCTTTTTCTTGACATTGCAACATATATCTGATGCAACACTAAATTCAGTGAAACATGTAATCACAGCTGTTGAGCAAGTACAACTGCTAAACTACCTTTTACTTCTCACCCTGACAGCTTTTCTATGTATTTTTAAATGAAGAAATAACTGCTTTTAAAACCAAGGTATTGAATGTACCTCAACACAATTATAACCTATTTTAAGCATCTTGGAGATGAAAAGCAAGAGAATTTTAACATCTGTTTACTATAGAAAGGAACAAAGCCTTAACTGTTAGGAGCATTCAGGTGGTAATTTGTAAATTCAGTTGACTTTTTTCAAAAAGGTAGTTACAATTATGATATGCATTAGTTTGCCAGAGAGCTTGCATGTTTTTTCTTCTCTTTGATATTCCCTACTGTTTCATAAGCATGCAATTAGAAATGCTGAATAACTGCTGTAACAATATAAGGATTGATCTGGAGAACAGGGCAAGCAAGTACTTCCAACTCTTGTCATTTTGAACATTGTGGAACATTTTGAAGCTTGCTATCTAAAGCCTGCATTCTTGCACACAACAGGTGCATTCTGATGGACAAGTCTATCCAAAGTTGTAAGGAGGCTTCTTGAGCATCTTTTTCCACTTAACATTTTCTCCTTTAACATCTCTTAGTCAAGTAAATTAGTTAAATGAAAACATTATGAAGCAACAAGAGAGTTTTAAGGCCCTGAAAGTTTAGACCTCTCATCTCAGTGGAGAAGTTGTTCACAGAAACATTATGCTCAGAACACATTGCAAGGTCTCATTAATTACTCTCTAGCTTCCACTAGCTAAAAGCAACCTGAACCATACACAAACACAAGCCTTTACAAAACAGGAACAGTATTTACAGTGATGTCTTGATATGTCTTATTTGTCCTAACACACAGATAGACCTCTACATTTTCCAAGAGCACGAGCCCTTTTCTTCTTTCTGTCTTGCTCAAGTGACTCACGCCTTTCTTCCCTGGAGGAGGGGAAAAAAAAAAAAAAAAAAAAGAGCAACCATGTCAAGTTTCATTAAAGGTAGAGACCCCAGCAACCAAAGGAATCAGAAGCTGACCACAGCCTAACATGAGTTTAATCAGTGTGCTGCCTTTGCCATAGGCAGAGATAACAGTACTGTTATGGACCAAACCCAAAACTTCGGGCAAATACTTCTGCTCAGACATACAGGTCTAACACTCTAGGTAACATCATGTCAATATTGACAGCTTCTTCCAAGATGAAGGTAAATGTCCATACTCCAGAAGCAATACTGTTAATGGAAAACAAGTCTAAAATGCAGGACAGCCTTTTGTTGGCCTTCCTGAAATTGAACAGTCACTGGAAGGAAGAATGGCTTTAATACAAGAGTATTCTTTCCTAAACTATATTTAAATCCTAATAAGAATGAATCACCATATTTTAAGTAATACTATCCATAAAAAGACGAGTGGCGTACTAACCTTGTCTGGAGATGTGGCTGTTTGTAATTTTTCTTATGTGAACATATATTGCGAACAGCATTTTCTTTAAATTCTCCCCATGGTTTCAGTCGTCCTACAATTTAGGGGCAAAAAGAGAGACTAGTTGAATCATTTAGTAATTGTGTGCCTAACTTCTTATAATGACTTTATTCTAGCTAGCCTGTTTCTTGCTGGTTGTCTTGAAGATGAAATGCCTCTTTAAGCTGTATGATCAGTTTTGCCAGCCCATTCCCTACAAGTAGTTCTGTAGGTAGTAATAGGTGACTGTACTTAGAAGTAACACTCACCATGCAAAGTTCAGCTTCTCAACATGAAATTTAAAAAACCCACCTCTATGGTGTAAGGAATATTTCATATTTCCTGTACATACATCTATTCAGTGGAACAAAAGGATACTTGTTCTTGTATTTATGGTCTTCTTGTCATAAAATACTAATCTTCAGTAAGGAAGCTTGAAAAGCATATTTTATGAAGAAATTTAACATCAGACCACAAGGGAACCCAGGGAGAAAGGAAAAGGGACAGGAAGAGAGACTGTAAACTTTGTTCTCACTGTTTGTATCAAAGCAGCCCTGTTGGAGCAGCTGAGTGTGAGGGATGTGACCAGCACACACTGCACAGGGTCACGGTACCTTTGTGTGGCTGATACCGAAGGGGCCGAGAGAGACTTGCTTTGAGATCAAATGTCTTCTTTCCACTTGTGGGTTCTGCAGATTGAGCTCCAAATTTGAAGGGGGTAAGAACTATGAAAAGCATCAAGATACCATAATTAGATTAGCAGGAGCATCACTGTTCACAGGAAGACCACACTACAATTATCCAGACCAAAGAGCCATTAAATACCTCTGCTGCTACCTCTAAAGATAGAATTGCACACAGCTCCCTTGAAATAGGGAGGGCAAGAGTTGCAGAGTACTGGCCCTTTAGCTATGATTATACTATCAAAGAGCACATGGAGCTCCATGTGTTTTTCTAGTCCTACAAGGCAAATTGTGTTTCTCCTATGGTTCTTTGGAACAAAGTGTTTTTTCATGTTAAAGAAGCATTCTTTTGGAACAGGCCAGCTTCAGATCAACATGGAACTTTGCCTGCCCCTTAAAAATATTAGTGTTATTATACAGCAAACCAGGAAGCTCTGGGTTCTTGACTTGCATGGATACCCTGTGATGCTAAGGATGACAATGACTGGATAGCAGAGCTGTGCTGCTGCAGAGATTGTTAGTAATCAGAAGACTTCTGATTTTTCTTAATTTTAGTTCCTGAGTTGGTCAGGGTGCTGAGGCTGTTTTACTGGTTGTCCTAAAGCACAACTAGTAGCCTGATGCATGCTAACCCCACAAGGAATTCTCTGTGCAGACAGAGTGTCCCTGAATTTGCCACATGAATCTTTTTGCTACATAGTCCTTAAGGTCTAGAAGATTTTCTATCCTCTTTTCTGTAGGTAGCTAGGTACCATATGTTTAAGTTATTAAAAGTTAAGGGTTAAGTTAAAATCTAAATATTTTAGTCAAACCACTGGAAAACAAAGGAAACAAAGAAATTACTGATTCTGCAGTTTCTGGAGAACCAGTCATAAATTAGAGAAATAAATTAAAACCTGGGTCTAACATGACATTTGGTTGTTAAAAACTCGTATAATAATTCATTAAGATGAAGTCTGAAAGAACCAAATATTCACCATCCACTTTACCCTTTGATGCAGTCAGATCATTATTTCTTGCATTTCCCTTACTCTTCTTCTGACTTCTTAGTTTGCAGCCCTTTTGAGTGTCAGGTGTGCAGATCTCCATGTATGGAGACATTCTAGATGGAGTCTTGGTAAGGGAGCGTTTATGCTCATTATCTTTTGTGGCATCTGAGAACCTGAAATGTTTTAGAAATATGAAGATAAATTTAGTCACCTACAAGGAATGTGAAGCAATGTGCCAGAATATAGAAGGTCCTGCATTCTATTTTTATCACAGGTAGAAAGATTTACTGTCTGAAAGATGTTCATAGCTCATACAAAAACTGTACTACAATACCTCGCTGGTATAAAGCACTAAGTTTCAAGCCAGTGTCAATAGCCATAAGTAATATTAGAAACTACAAAGAACTGACCTTCTTGTTGTTTTGAAAAGCAAATATATTTGGATGCAATAAGCTAGTAGATTTCTTCAATAGATTTTATTTACTTTAGATATGGATTCTGTAGTAAAACATTGTGTATTTTGTTAATTTTAAAATTCAAATGAAGAAAAACCAAAAGACAACAGAATGCTAGACCTCAAAGACCTACAAGAAGCAGCAGCTAAAAATTTTGAAACACACAGATTACCTGCATACCAAGACACATACATTCCATATGTATATATACACTTTTAATTAATACCTATGGTTACTTGTATATGTGTACATGCATAAAATTCAAAACCTTGGAAAAAGATACTGAGAATAAGCTATAAGTTGGCAAGATTTAGAAAGACTGAGTAAATGTTGAAAAAGCTGTTTCTGTAGGAAAGCAAGTTCACGATCAAGCACAGCTTGCAAGGTCCATCACAGTGCAGCTTTGGACAAATGGAATTTCAGAAGCAAATCCCCAAAGTAATGTTTTGATTCACATATTGCTAGGAATCATGTAGGGCTGCAGTGAAGACATCCAAGCCCATCCAAGAGGACACTAAAAGGCAGTGCATTTTTTACATTTGTTATCTGTTGAAATCAAAAAAAGGACATTTAAAGTAAAAACAAAGCCACTAAGTTTGTAAACCTGATTTTGACCTTTGAACAGAAGACCTGCATTCCAAAGTCACATAATTATACATTATCAGACACCAATATGAGAAGTTGTATTATCTGACTTAACAATCCCACACACACTTTTGTCAGGGACAAAAAAAATCCCCAGCAGCCATGATCTTGGCATGCAAAAGTTGAAAAGTGAAGGTCATCAGAGAAAGTAACACAACCAAGGCCTGCAAACAACCACGTATTGTTAGCAATGGGACAATGTCTAATCAGAATTTCAGTCTCAGTGGAAAATTTAGGAAACTGATTAAAGTAAAAATCAATAGAATAGTTAGAAATCAGAGAAATATTAAAAATAAAGGCTGTGTTAGAAATCCAAGCAAAAGGACATTTATGAACAGGATACCATCAGGGATGTCCTTCCAATTCCTTCTTTTAAAATGTTTCTTAACCAAGACTTCAGGAAAATTATTAAGAAGTGAAGAAAACATACTGATAACAGAGGTTCATGAAGTATTAACAACTAACAGAATTAGATTACTGTGGAGGAATCATGACATATACATGACATTGTAAAAGTAAATGAGATGAGCACTGAGTAAGAGTTAATTCATTTGGCAGTTCCTCATGACTTCTGGTGCCAGCTGGGTTGCCATGTCCTAGAAGTGGTCGGCTTGTAGTGGTCAACCACAAGAGGACCCCCGCTGTGACACTGAAGGGGAGGGGAAGTAGAGGACAAAAGGAAGAAAGCACCAAAAAAAACATTGCAAGACTCACCTGGACTACTGAAGGAAGTTCTGATTTAAAAAAATTTACAGATAAATTAATTCAGATAAACAGAAACAATTAGGTTGCCTGGCAAAATAGAAAAGCTAACACAGTAACTGAAGAAAAATAATTTGCTGGATTTTGCATCAATTGGTTTTAGCAAAATTAAAGCCAGGATCTGAGAGCCTTCTAACAGACAAAAATGAAGAATGAAGAGAGTAACAGTATAGTGAGGCATAAACCACCCACAAAGCCAGGCTGAAAGTTAGTAATCAGAATTAGTCTTGCATAGGTCACCTTTGGAAGAGAAATAATGCAGCAAAATCCCAGTCAGTGTTATTTCACGCCTATCACTTCAAATAGCTTGCTGGTAGCTTTGGTTTGTTCTTTTTACCTGACATTCATTTTGGATGTTGAAAGTACAGAAGGGTGAAATGAAGACTTCTGGGTTAAAACACTCCGATTAGCAGCGTTCAGAGAACTGCGTGGTGAGCGTCGGAGGTTACTAGGAGTGGCAGTGTTGGAGAATCTGCCTCTTTCTGGATTTGGGCTGAATAAAAACCTTTTGCCGCTGGCTTGTTTCTAGGGAAAAGCAAATTCTGAGTTACCAGACTGCTGAAAATTCATCTACAAAACAGCAAAGAGGAAGGGAAGATACACAGTGAAATAGAAGCATATGGCTTCTTCAGTTTTGTCCCTTTTTTTCCCTCTTTAAAAGTATATTTTAAATTGAAGTATTTTTATTACTACTAAAATTGACCTGGCAACACATACCTTAGAATGTGGAGTATCTTTTTCTGATGCTCTTAACGGATTTGATTTTCTGGTCAGCACCTACAAATAGTAATTTGTCTGAAGTACACATTGATACAATATATGTCATGAAAAAATATAAATATAGTATTCAGGAGTTTCATTCATTGTTACTGTTTGATATAGACCTGTCAGTGCTAGAGTAACTGACCTGAACAATTCTGTGGCCATTGACATTCGTTTATACATTCACTGATACATTACTGTCACTTCTTTTTAGGCTCTACTACACTTTGTGAGAGGCCCTGTTAGCAGCTTTCACCCACGTGAGGGTGAAATACAAGAACTGAGAACACCACATACTGTATGTATTTTTAAGGAGAATCATGTGCAGCCATGGGATGATAGTTCAGACACAAGAGAAACTTAATATTTAATTCATGCACTTCGAAAAATAACCTGTCCCCTTGGTTAAGTTTTGCAGCAATTCAAACAGTTGTAAACAAAAGTTCCAGGAGATCTTTCACAAAAGTAATTGTGACAGTTATTTTTACTCAAAAACAAGGCAGTTGTTGGTTTCTACTGCTGTACATGGTTAACATGTAAAAACTCATATACCAAATAACTATATATAACTAGTTATGTAGGACTACATTAAATTTCATTGATTACAAGATTCCACTGCACATTCACATGACGAGCTACTTGCTTATCTAAAGAGACCTGGTAAGGGCTTTCACAGAAAGGGCCTGGAAATAAATGAATATGCCACCAATGGCTATCTTCCTGTGTTTTCTTACCTTGACTGCGCTGCAATTCTCATTCAGTCTTTTTTTCCTCTCAATGTAGTCAGCAATAGATTCCATTTTCTTGAACTGAGCCTCATGCATCTTCTTAAAGTCTAAGGAGTTCCAGAGATAAGATTCACAGATCTGACATGGTTCTAAGGAAGTTTAGTACTTGACAGGAGAAATTTATTACACCAATTGTTCTGGCCTCAAAGAAGTCAACACATCCCTTTAATTAAAGGCTGTAGACCTTTAATTAATTTAATAACAGCTGCCCAAATAGGACCAAAAGAATCTATTTCACCAGCTACATGGCTCGTAACCTGGTAATCTGGAGGATTATAGAATCATGGTTTGGGTTGGAAGGGGCCTTTAAAGATCATCTAACCCAACTCCCCAAATCTGCAATTAAAGATAACAATAAATACTCCTACATTTCAGATGATCTAACACATTGTAAGAAGCAATGAACATGAGCTAACGTATAGTAGTGCTGCACCATCATAGTATTTATAAAGTGAAAACTAAACAAGCAGGAGTAATAGCATGTACGTGTTCCTATTCCTTGAAAATCATTAGTGCTAGTATTGGATTGAAAAATATGTTCCATAAAACAGTTTTTTAACATACATGCCAGTCATTTATTACTATGAATTTACAAGCTGGAACAGGTACCTTGAAATGAAACATTTGAGAAACTTGGTTTTTTGCTTGCTTTTTAAAGAGAGAATATTCTTTTATTTAAGCAGAAATAGAATTTTGAATTGTAAAAGTACCAAGTCAAGTCTCTCTTTACACAGATTGAACACATCTCTTTCTAAAGATGGTAGGTTTTCTTACTTGGTGTAGTAGCTGTCATTCCCATTTTTGCAGGCCTAGATGCACGGCCTGCACGTAAAGGGATCTTCCCTCCTGCAGGATGAGCATTACCTGGTACAGTAAGATTAAATAAAATCATTATAACTCCTTTAGGATTATTTAAAGGAATCACAGAACTTTGAAATATTATTCCAAGTTTGTTTCAAAACATACTCTTATCTCCTCAAAGTGAGTGTAGATCTTAAGAAATAAAACCAGCTGGAATAGGTATGTTCTAAGTCTCTCAAAATTATTTTGATTGGTTCATCAGTAATAAGATATCTTGACAAACCACAAGCCCAGCATGAATCCTAAAGTCATATTGGGTTTGTATCCTACAATAGTAAAAATTTCTCAGGGAAAGTTTACACAAGAACTGTGGTTCTGGTAAACAAAAACTTCTAATTCACAGGCCTTGGATCTGTGTTTTTAAAATGTTGATACTAAAGAAGAAATACCTTTTTGCCAACTTTTCTGCCACTGCCTTAATTTACATGCAGAGTCCAAGTTATTTTTGCCATCTTTGCTCTCAGGTATAGTAATAAGCTCATGCTCACATTTTAATGATTTATTTTAAGAAAAAAAAAATAGGTAAAGATTTTACATTAAGTAACATTCGCATATCGACAGCAAACATTTGCATTTCTGGTCATTCACATCCCCTCAAAAGTAAACTTAGATTACCTCAATGTATTGAAACAAATCCTTATTGGAAACAAGTAATGGCATGCAGTTAAAAATAATTGTTGAAAAGTCAATTTGTCAATATTAAATGCAGGCACTTGTCACTACACCAATAGGAAGAGATGAGCACTGTACGAACTGTGAGGATAAGTGCTGCCTCAACCCAAGTATCTTAAACATACCCTATTGCTTTTGTTTTTAAAAGCAACCTTTGTGAAAAAAAACCCACATTTTTGAGTTAGTTCAAAATTATTGGTGGTCTCCCCTAAGATTGTCCTTGTAAATTCTACAGAGCAACAAGGATCTCTATCAAACTTACAGACTACATACACTGAGCCTAACAGCAAATGCAGGTGTGTCTTACTTGACAGATCCTCAACATCAAGAAAATCATCAGATTGTGTAGACAAACTCATTTCTTCATGTCAGCTGCATACACAAAGCAGCGGGGGATAAATTAATTCATACTTGCAGTGGCATCAAATTTGAACGACTAAAAATGCCACAAGATGAAAAAGTGATCCAGTGGAATACATTCAGATACTCTTAGGTAGTTCAAACAAATGAAAGGATTCTACATTCTTTTCTGCTAATTTTACTCCTGGAAAGGAAAAGTTAAGTGTTTGCCTATAGAAAAAGATAAATTAAGCACGAGGAAGCAAGTCCTCCCTTTCTTGCCACCTCTTAAAGGCCAAATAACACCTCAAGGATATTCCAAAAGACACTGATCCTTTTGGAAGAGTAAAATTCAAATAGACTCAGATCTCTGAGAACTCCCTTACTAAGAGTTCTGAAGTCAAAGCCAGCAAAATTCCTACACTGCAGAATTTGTGGATTTGTGTTACAACATGTTAAACAAGTAAACTCAAACCAGACCAATTTTCTTCTGGTATCCCCAAAACAAGGTACTGATCAACAGACATACCACAATAAAGACACAATAAAATTCTCTTTTGTTCATTCTAAGTCACATAAATTAAAGCTACTTTTATCCAATTCTCTACTTACGTTGTTCTCCCCTGCCTTCAGTAGAAGTCTTCTCCGCTTGTTTCTTCTGTCCAGTACCCATCCCTGGATTCTCAATAGCCCTCTCTTCAGTTACTTGGTTTTTGTTTTGTAATACCTTCTGTCCCTTTTTGTGCTCACCCTGAGGCATTTCATTTTCTTTCATATCAGAATCCACCTGCAATTTAAACATACTTTGTTGAACCAGTTTATTCCAACTGGATAAAGAAAGGCTGTTGTTCTGAGAACAGTGAGTCAGTGGAACAGACTACCCAGAGATGCACAGCCTTCATCCTCAAGGGTTTTCAATGCCATATTGGATGAAGCACTGTGCTCTAACCTCTTATCTGTGTCTGCTTTGATTGGAAAATTAAGCAAGAGATTTTCCAAAGTCCAAACAGAATTAACCTGTGAAATACTTAAAATGTTATTTCACAAACTTAGATATATTACAAAGTTTTGACCTGTATAGCTCTCACAGTTTAGTGTAAAGTTACCCTTGTAGATAAAGGTTATTTATTCGCAAGCAAGAATAAATTCACTGGGGACCTTCATTCTTATTGTTGTAATTTTGTGTACTGTACAATTCTCTAACAGTAAAAGATTAACATGCCTCATTTTCTCATTTCCTTCCTCTACCTCAGTAGAAGTCTTTCAGACAGTTCTTAGTTTACCTAGTGCTTGTAACTAAAAAGAAATCTACCTTCATCTCACTTTGAAGCTCTCTCCCTCAGTCACACAACCCTCACAATAAAAAAAAATTATGAGGTTTAGGCAATTGTGCAAATTCTGAATTTTTTCTGCATCAAAAAAGCAACAACAGCCTTATTTTAGATAAATTCTGAAACTAGACTAACATTCAGAATAATATAATGAACTAGTGAAAGCAGTCTTACACTCAGATAAAGTGTCTGGAATTGTATATTTCTTAGAGGAATTTATTATCTTGAAGCAATGACTAGCAAGTAATGTCTGTTTATTATGGGACAGCACATAGATAGACAAAAGTCAGTCCTACAAATACAGTAGACCAGTACCTAAATGCTTGCAGATGAATTTTTATGTGTCTATACACACACAAACACACATATATAAACTATAAATGGCAATTGAAAAGAAATCAAGTGTGCTTAAATTATGCACAGAGTAAGGGAGGACAGTCAGCACACAAAAGCATGCAATGCAAATCACCTGTTTCTCATCAGAAAGCACTGGATTTTCTTCACTGGTATTCCTTTCCTCACAGGAGTTCCTCTTTTTTCTGATTTTCTTATCTTTACCACATCTTTTTGTAATAAAACACAGTGAATCAGACATAATTTCCTCCTGATTGCTCAGTTGATCCAATTTAATGGAAGCAGATGCACTCTTTACAGGACCCTGTAGCAGAAAAATAGTGTGACTGAAAGATATCCAACACAAATATAAATTAAGTACTCCAGGAACAGTTTCAATTTTATTATTGCAAAAGTATTTTACACAGAGCATAAAGAGTAGCATGCCATGTAGCAGCATAGTAATCAATAAACTGGCACTATCTAGATTCCCCTACGTGTCAAAGCCCATCGTTTGGATACATTAAATACAATTCCTCTGATTAATTTATCATATTTAATTTTAATACAATTATAAAAGCCTAATATTTTATATTTGCAATCTAACTTGCATGTCGTCATGACCCTCCCACATTTGTGGAATACTCTTCAGCAATAGAAACAGATCTCCTTTCCTGCTTGTGAAAATTTTACAAAAGCTGACAAGGTTTACACCTGTCCCACAAACTTTTAAACAAGATTTTTAGGGGATGCACTTAAAGGGAGATATATTTTAGAAAAAAACAAATAAATTACTTTTAATCCAAAGCTTCAAAAACATTGTCACACTCAACAAAATAATTCAGCTTACAGAAAACTTTAAAAAAAAGTGAAGAAAACAAAACCCTAAGAGGCAAATAGAGGAAGTAGCACAACTGTATTGTTTTCATTATAGTGGAAGTAAATTGTAGTAGATGCAAAACACTTTCCAATTAATATCTAGTCCTCTTCTTTTAGGCATGCAAAATGAATAAAATATTTTTATATTTGGTACTGAATAGCGTCTGGAGCCAAACAAGCAAGAATTAAGATTTGTTCAGTGAAAAATGCTATTGTTCACAGAGAATAGTTTTGTACCAATGCTGAAAAATACACAGTTAATTTTGGCAGCTGGAAGGAAATCAGCTTTCACACACATAGAGGCAGCTTCAAAACTAACATTAGCATATCTATTTCCATCAGTACATAAGTACTTTAGAGTAAGGGCACTAAGAAGAAAATGGTATTTCTATTACAGTTGCCATCAGGGCCATAAACACCCTTCAGCACATGTCCCTTCTACGGGTTACAAATTAAGGTACATTTCTTAAAAGCAATGGCTGATTTATTATCTGTTACCATATTTTCCCTGTCTTCTTTTGTCCCTTCAAAGTGTTGCTTCAATGATTCCATCAATTTGTCTGCCTGAAGAGAAATTAAAAACAACACATAAACCAAACAGTCCATTAAGTCATTGAAGAGCTGCATAAGCCCAACCTGCATCCAACAAACCAGTCCAACAAAGCAGAAGAACATTTGCTGAATCCAACAGAATATGGCATACCTAGAATATTGTTCGAGTCAATCAACTAGAGAAAGTGCCTAAGACCACAGATAAATACGTAGCATATTCTCCACAGAGGCACAAAGGCAAAACTTCCCTGACTAGGTTTCTCCTGAGCTATTTTTCAGGAGGTTAATTGTTCAAGGAATGAGACAGTTCTAAGCCTCACAGTGCAGCTGAACTTGAATTAAACTTGTATCAAATTTCTGCAACTGCTTCTGTTTTGGCCATGCTACACGCAAAGTATTATTTTCATCCCTTGCATACATCCAGCAGTAAGAGTAATAAAATAACAACGAAAACACACCATCCATGAGTCAAGCTGTGGAAGACTCTTAAACACCTAAATAGACAGGTCAGCACAAAAACAACCAGAACACCCCAAAACTAACATTCTCAGAACAACCCTTAGTCCTGTGGGGACAGGGAGCTGCCTCATCCACCCCAGCCGTACATCTTTCTTTCTTTTAAGGTTTTGTACGACTTGTGCCGCTGCTGGCAGCGCCGCCCGGGAGGGGCCAGGCCGTGCCACACACACCTGCGGCTCCAGGCACGACCCTGGGGCGCCTTTAAACTTCTCGCCGTTAACCGCGCCCTCTCCTCCCTTAAGGTACTATGTTGTCACTGTTCCTCCCGCTCCGAGTCGTGGAGGAAAAAAAAAAAAACAACAACAAACAAACAAAAAAAACAAACAAAAAAAACCCCACAAAACCACCAAGCCAAACAACCAACCACAACTCCCCCCACTGGGGACAAACAGCACGGGGACACCGGCGTGGGGGAACAGCCGGGCCGGAGAGGCGGGGGCAGCCCTGAGGAACACCGGAGCCCCGCTCTCCCCTTCCTTCCCCGAGTGCCTGCCCGCATCCCGGACGGCAGCACAGCCCCCGGGGCACCCCACGCGAACGCAGCGCCGCTCCAGACCCCGGAGGGAGCGCCCCGGCAGGCCGGGGCCGCGTTCTCCTCGGCTCACGGCCGGGCACAGGAGGCACCCCAGAACCCGGAGCTTCGTGGGCAGCGCTGCGCCGCAGCCGCCCCACCTCACCCGAAGGTTGGCCCTCAGCCCCGCAGCCTTGGCGATGCGCTGGAGCTCGGCGTATTTCAGCGCTTCCAGGGGCGGCAGCGAAGCGAGCGCCATGACAGAAGCTGCGACCAGCCCGGCCCGCCGCGCGCCAACCGACAGCCCTCGCGCCGCCCCCGCCGTTCAAACTGTCCCGCCGCGCCAGCCATTGGCTGGGCCAGGGAAGGGGGCGTGTCCCAAAGGGAGCGGGGCGCGGAAGCCGCCAATGGCGACGCGATCCGCCGCGCGTGCTTACTTTCAAGCGCGATGAGGCGCTCCCGGCAGAGAAAGGCGCGCGCGGTGTGGGCTTCTGCCCAATAGCCGCGGGCGGAGAGGATTGACGCGTCCGCTAACCAATGAAAATGCAGACGTGCGAACCGCGCTCCAATTGCGAGGCTTGGAGGGCGGGCCCCGCGCCAGAACGCTCGGCGGGAAGAGATGGATGTGCGGCGGCGGCTGCAGCAGCTGTTCCAAGACCCGCAGCCCACCGGGACCATTGTGCTGGAGCGGGCGCCCGCCCCCGCCGCTACTTCCTGGATCTCTCTGTCGGCACCCCCGCCGCCTCCTCCTCCGCCGCCGCCGCCGCCGTCGTCGTCGTCTTCCTTGCCGTCGGTGCCGGCATCGCCGCCGCGGCGGCAGGGTCCGCTGCCGGAGGAGTGCGCCGTGTTCCACTGCCGCGGCTGCTGGACGGTGCTGGGCGACTCGCTGCAGCTGTGCGGGCAGGAGCCGCCGGGGCTCGGCGTCCTCGTCTGCTTCAGTCAGTGCCCCGTCGGGGGCCGAGGACGAGCGGGGTTTGGGGCGGGCAGCGGCGGCCGGGCTGGGGTTGGTCCGGGGACTCTCGGTTGCAGCGCGTCTCTCTGTGTTTCTTCACAGAAGTCACCGGCGATGTCACCTGGGAGGACTCGCTGTTGGTCGGCCTCGAGGGAGCCCTCCTGGGATGGTGCGTAGCTCCCGTATTTCCTGGCGGCGGGCGTGCCGTGAGTGGCCGCCGCGGTAAATCGTGCGGGCAGAGCTGGGCTCCGGCAAAGCCGGGAGCTCCTCCGGGCTTGTGTGAGTGGGGGTTCTGAGTGGCTTGGTAAACTCCCAAGCGACTTCTGTGCCTGTTTCACACTTAGGATAGGGCAGCCTTTTGTACGGATGTGCTTTGCGCTTGAAATCAAAAGTTTTGCTGCTCTAGCCTCTGTGGGTGGAGAGAAACATTCGAGCAATGCAGTAGGAGACAGCTTAGCTTGTAGGTCCCTTTCTTTCCTTCCCTAAACTTAAAACACCTCTGGGTTTTGTTTGGTTTGGTGGGTTTTTAGTCGGTTTGGTTTGGTTTTTCGGGGACGGGTGGCTTTTGGTTGGTTGTTTTTTCTTAATAATGGAAATTAAAAACTTGTGCTGCCCTATTCATGAACCTGCCGTTAGCAAGATTTGGTAACTCCGTCTAATGGGAAGAATGTAAAATGTCACCTGGGGGCTTACAGAACCAGCAGCTTGTTTGAATGATGTTTAAAGGCTGTTTTACAAATTACAAGCGATGCCTTATATTGAATATATATATATATTAAGGACTGGGAGCCTTTTCAATATAAGACTTGCTCTTTTCTTGACTTTTTTCCTTGTCCCTCTCTCTGCATGGGACAATAATTGTTTTATTAGAAAAAATGCATTGTTTTATCACTTAAATCATATTTCAATAGAATAGTCTAAACCACTCTGTGATAATAAGATGTGCGTTTTCTTCCTTAATAGCAACTTCACTTATTAGAGAGATTACGTCTTTCACAACATGCCCAGTTTCTTATGGTCATGTTGTTTTTTCATGTACTATTTTTTTGAGGAGGGGGCATTATTATGCCTTGGACTTTTCCCCAGCACAATGGAAGATTTGCACAAATATGCAGCATCTGTGGTTTGAAAAGCTGCTGTTTAAGAACACTTTTCCCTTTCTCTCTTTAGTGCTTATTATTTATTATCCTGTCGGTCATGTGGCTTGGCTGTGGGCTTCATTCTTCATTCTTCTGGCAGCGACCTGGCATATCTCCGAGACTTGTTCTGTTTCTTCAAGGATAGCATCATCTGGTGAGTACACTGTATTGTTGTAAATTACTGTACAAGTAGCCTACACCTAACAAAAGTGGTTTGGCTTTTGTCTGAGCATATTGGTGTGGGATTTTAATATCCTGGATGTCTAAATTTTATTGATGTGAATCCCTTTGATTTGCCTTGCACCACTTGAGTGTCCTCGTGCAATGTAAGGCTTTACTTGTGTGCAATACTGAAATATCTTCAGTTCCAGATTCATTTGGCTAATGTAAGCTATCTGTGATAGGTTGAGGACTTGACTATAGAAGCAGTAAATTACTTATAGGTGGTGATGAGAGGATTTTGATTGCAAAGTAAAACCATTGTTAAGTTTTGCATATTTTCATAATTAGTTTTGGCAACAACCTTGTATCTGCTTTAAGATCATCTTAAATTATCTGTCTAAATAATGCAGCTATAGCTTTTTTAACTGTTTTTCCTGTGTTTTTTTCCCTCTGCCCTTTTCTTTTCCAGTTACCTTGTAAAAAAACAAAGGATTATAGAAGCTTCTAAGGTGAATTTTCCACCTGTGACCTTAAAGGAACACATGCAGAAAGTAAGATTTCCACAGTAATGGAAAATACTTTTAAATTGCTGATAATTTTGGACACTAATTCAAAAACATTGATACAAATGTGGGGTTTTTAAGTGCCCAAGACTGAGGAAATGCTGCCTTATGTGACAATAACTGACTCAGTGCATGAGATGTGGAACATTTTCTAAGATCCCTAAACTGCAAAATATACCCAGTTCTAGCTAAATTTTGGCAAAACTTTGTTATCCTTTTATCTCTACACTTTGCAAAGACAAAACCCCCCAAGAATCGTTTATACAGACTTGGCCTAAGTATTACGACTTGTGTGGTCATTGTTGAAGAATTTAAAAATAGAATTTTTTTTTATTTGAAAGGGATTTTTAAAGAGTTATATCTTTATGTCTGTGTAAGCTCAAAGCACCATGGCAGTATTTGTACTCTGAGACAACTCTAGGAGCTCCCTCCTGTTTTGGTGTTCAAATTGGATGTTCTTATCTGTAACCTGACTAGTTTTTGTTAGTTAATTGCCTGTGCCTTAGTGCAAAAAAGTTAGTTGTGTGTAGGGGACAGCCAGCATACCCAGTGTTTATGTTTATTTGTTTTTTACTTTGGGTTTGAGTTTAGGTTTTAGTTTCTCTTTTAATGGGCCTTTGACATTTCTGAAGTTTGGTCCTGTTTTGAGTCATCTTCCAGTGTCTGTAAAATCAAGAGTGTTTTTACAGGTCAGGTGAGGCTGATGCAAAAATCTTATCCAGTTAAAACTTCTGAAGTCGAAGTAAAAATACATGATTGAAGTAAAAGTATGGTAGCACTTCATTGCAAACACAAATTATGTGCCTGTAGAGAGTTTTCTTGTTGACTAGAACAAGCTCAAGCATCAGGCCTTTGCTTTTTGAGACATAATGTCCACATGTATTCCTAAGATAATGATGAAACAGTTTGTCCATATAGGGTTAAAGAAGGTCTCTGGCTATGTGAAAACTTAACTAGGAAAGATCAGATTCATCATAGTAAAACTGTATCATAGTAAAACTCCATCTCCTTAAATAGTTATTTCTATTATGTCCCTGGAAGGGCTGATACTGGCACACATTCATCCATCTCCTTGTAGTAGTGCAGTTTGTAGTGCAGCCCTCTGATCTGGGTGCTGGTTTTATCAGTACTAAACATGCAGTATAGAGATCAAGCCCTCTCTATTTTTCCATCTTCAAAGTGAGCTGCTCTTTAGCCACTTAAAGTGGGGTGCAGGTCCTTCAAAGATCCGAT
This sequence comes from Cinclus cinclus, assembly GCF_963662255.1. NCBI lineage: Eukaryota > Metazoa > Chordata > Aves > Passeriformes > Cinclidae > Cinclus > Cinclus cinclus. Next base: position 25,430,453 of record NC_085051.1, on the reverse strand, counting down.
GTTAGGACTGGTTTTACTAATTTTAACACTCTTAATTTCTCTTTTTTTCTAGGTGAAAGAACATCTTGTGGACTTCAACAGTCGCATAGAATTAGTGATAAGGAAGCTGGAGAAACTGGAACAAAATAATTATGCAACAGAATGGCAAAACTCTTCAACAGAAGCAGATGACCTAGTATCAGGATATGCAAGAGTTAATGCCAACTAATACTCCTTTTCAAGAAGTGCTGGAGCTGTTTCTGCATCTCTGCTGAGTTTGGTCATTACAAAGACATAATACACCTGACCAGGTTTGAGTGTTGATCTGTCACTTTATCTGTGTGTGGAAAGAACTGATGATGAAGTACATCCCTCCAGGGGAACACCTGAAAATCTGACATGCTGAAGTTATGTTTGGAAGACTGAATAGCTCACCCATGCAGCACATCACTCTCTGAGGCTGTTTAAGTGTGGGTTTGTTTTTTCTAATGACTTCAGGGGGAAAACCACCCTTGTAAATACTTGTCAGGTTTCTGGAGCTATGTAAGATATACTTAACAAGGTGATGATATTCAAGAGCTGCCATTACAAACTGAACATTCTTAAGAGACCTAAAGCTCCTTTCCTGCCTTTTAATACAGACACAGTGTTAACGACAGCCTTGGTTTTAATGGCAGCTAGTTTTTGGTCAAGTGGCTCCTTAGCCACATCTGATATGTGAGCCACTGATAAATGGACTCCTGAATAGTTTTCATGTTTACTTGTGCATGCTGCCTGCAAAAGCAGCAGATAAGCACATCACAGGTGCTGCAGTGTTCTTAGTGCATGAGTCTGGATGGCATCATGAAGGCAGAACACAAGGTTTTGGATTTCTGGTCAAGGGCAATCCACATGCCTGCCATGTCTGCTGAAGGGCAGCCCTAGGAAAAGGACTGAGTCAAATTCTGCCAGCTAAGGCTGTGAAAAAGTGCCTTGAACAGATTTGAGCATTTCTTTCTGGAATGTCAGCTATGAAACCAAGAAGCAGTCTTCTACACAATCCTGGAAGCAATGTTTTCCTGCAAGTTATGATTTGCCTGTTGCCTTCAACTGGCCAGTTAAGATATTTCATAAAAAATACCTCTCACGGCTCATGGTCATTCCTCTCTGTTGAAAATTGGTTCTGCTTATTTCCAAACGTTTAGAAAATAATTTTACATTAAAGAAAGTACTACTTACACTTTGTTAGTGGGAGAGAATATTCCTAATTCTTGTTCTTGGAAGATTAAGGGCCCTTTTCCTCTCTCTTTTGCTGTTTAAAGGGCTAATGTTTTTCCCTAAGGGAATAATGAACTTTATGGAAAGTTTAGTAGTTCTCTGTAGTAGTCTATAGAGGATTCTATTTACTTGATCGATTTAATTCCAGTGATTTAAATTGCCTTCTCCTTCCATATATATGACCAGCAGGTTGCAGACCTCATTGCTGCTGCTGCCAATTCTGTGTTTTGTCCTATTTGTAAAATAACTCAAAATGGGCTTGGAGCAGAGGGGACAAAACTGACTGTAAGGCACCTGAGAGGTTTTAGGTGGGTAGCTGGTGCTTAGGCTAGTACTAATGCTCACTGTGCTGCTTTCTGTTTGGGAGCTCTCTATGGGCTTGGTTCGTTGTGGTAAGCAAAACCAGAGTATCAACAGTCATTCTGCAAGGGGAGGAGGGACTCTCACAAATTCTGATACCACCACTGAAGTACTTCCTTAGTCCTTGTGTTGTTGCACAAGTATAAGAAATGTGATTGAAAATGGGACTATTTTATTTTGCCCTTTCATTCCGGTTTCTGCATTGAGACTGATTCTTGCTACTTTGTATCTCTACTATGAACAATGCTAAATTGTTTTGTTGCATTAGTGTTAATCTCTAAAAGAAAAAGAAAGCTGTCAATTACGTTTTTGTATTATATTTAAAGTCATAAAAAAGGAACTTGTTAAATAAAGGCTGAAATTCAGAAATTCATATTGTGCAAATCATTGCCAATATTACTTCTTTTCCTTTGACTGATTTTGCAGAAAGAAAAACATCACTTCCTCTTCCTTCAGTCCTCACTTGTTATGAAGCATCAAAGTAATGGTTCCTCAAATTATATTACTTAGCATGAATTCAAATAAATAGTGAGTATGTGCTGAAAAATAGCTGATAAATTTTTAAACTGCATTTCTGTAATCTTTGAAACTGGGAGGACCTCTGCCAACCACAGAAGAAATTTTTCATAAGTGTAGTCATCAAAACAATAAACAATACATAAATAAAACAGTTTCCTGAGGGGCCTTATTATTTTTAGGCAATCAATACAAGCAACAGAGGGTTTTGCTACCCTCTAAAACAGCCCTTGAAGCTCCTAACTGGTAAGTTATGCATCTTAGAATGAGTGAAATAGCAATTTTTGTTTAGCTGTCTAAGTCAAAAGCTCTTGTGCCTGAAGTTTGCTGGGAGAGCTGACCCCAAAGCAGATATCCAGCATATATGAATTCAGCTCAAGTTGTTAAATTTTGACAAAGCTACAGCAACTACACCTCAGAAGTGGAGTGGAATGTAATTTGTCTTCTGAACAGATGACACATCCATTTTTAGTGCATTCTCAGCCTGTGCTGCTTTATTGCTAAAAAAATTTGTATACAGGTGCAGAGTTTCCAGGTTCATTTTTAAACAGTTCCTCTTTACAGTGTCAAAAGAATAAAATATTATCTTGAAATCCTCAAAGATGCATAGATATAAAAGCAAGCTGCCTTTTGGAAAAAAATCAGAATTTGCAGGGAGACATTCTTTCACTGTTACCATGTAAAACATGTGCAATGGGAGTACATAATTCATAGTCACACCAATAATTTCCTCCACTAATTCATGCAAGAATGCTATCAGAAGTTCAGTATAAGTATTCTTTAGCCTATTAAGTGCTAAAGTAATTTTTAGGAATTTATATCTAATACTTCTCCCTTGCTGTTACAATTTTCAAAAGGAAAATAACTTCACTGACATCCTGAAGTAGCTTATTCCCCAGGTTATACTGAAGGGAAATACGAAGGATACAATGGCTTACTCATTACAAAAAATATTTAACAGACTTTAAAATCATGCATAGTGTTCTAAAGAATTAAAAATGACCGTGGTTAACCACTGAGTGAAATTTGTCTTAGAAATTTTGTTTCTTGAAGAAGTCGGCTCAAAGACTTTTATTCAGTTTAACTTGTGATATCATGGAATAGTTCTCTTACAATATCCCTATATTCATTTGGCAATCCTTACATATCTAAAAAGAGCATTAATGGGCAAAACCACAATTCCCATTCTAAACCCAAAACACAGAATGAATGTGTTAGGAATGATTGGCTATGAAGTATGAATAGGAGTTAACTTGACACATCTTTTCTTCCTCCAAGACATTTCTTTTTACTTAAGAGAGAGTACTGAGCCTCTGTACATGGAGAACTGTTCTGCACAAGTTAAGCCCACAAAATTAAGCTAAACTACAAGTATGGAATTCTGCAATAAAAAGCCAGTATTCTACATATTTAATGACAGGTTTAAAGTTGGAAAAGTATTAGTGATGTAGGCTATGCCACACATTCTCTTATTTTCAAACTGCCAGCAGAAATTGAATGCATTATCCACTAAGAGACTTGAATTACAGAGAACACACTAAGAGTTTACAGAAAGGTGGCACCCAAATTCCCTTTTATTTAATAAGTGAAATAAAGAAAAAAAGACAATTGCAACCTCTGTTGCAGAAGATGAAGACCTTCGGTGATCAAATCTCATTTTCTGTTTTTAAAAATCTCTTTAAAGAACTTAAAAAATGTACAAGATTATCAGTATTTTCAGATTCATTCCTGCGGATGCCATTATTGCTGGCTGATACCAGTATGCTTCAGTACAGCTGCCTATGTGGCTAGTGTTACCTGAAAATACTGTCTATTAAAAAGCTATTCAACACCTGAAAAATATGTACTGTGCTTTTTAATTTCAGTCTTCTCCAAATAATTTCTCTCACCACACTCAAGCTTATTACCTACAGTCTGGCAAATACTACACTCAAATTGAGTCTGTGGCTTCTGTTACTTGTTTGTTGGCTTGGGTTTTGGGGTGATTTTTTTGTGGGTTTGGTTTTTTTCCTTCCCACCAGTTGGTCCCCCTGCACTGTAAGAAACTCTGCACCCTTTTCCTTGCTACAGCTGCAGCAGGTGAGAAACCTCATCTCGCCTCTAAACATGCTTAGTTCATGCCCTGCTTTTTACATGCTTAGGACAGTGACATGAACCAGACAAGAGGTTATAAAGGCGAGTTCTGCTGATCCTGGTTCCTGATTTACAGTTTTGGTGCCATGCTTCTGTCCCTATCTATACATTCTGCCCCCATCTCTACAGAGGCAGCACATTCTCTAAAAAAACTTAAAATCTGAGAATCAAAGCAGGAAGTTCAAGCTATTGGTATATTAATTCCTATTGCTTCATTATGTATAAATGCATATCTCAATTAACTGGTAATAACTACATTACACTAGACATTTTGAATCATGCATAATTAGAATACTAGCTCTAAGATTTGGTTTGTGGGCCTGTGCTGCTTTCCTTCAGTTTCTCCATGCAGTTCTTCATGCCTAAGGCATTACAAACTGCCTGCCTTTCGTTTGATCTGCAAACACACTCATTTGGAGGGGAAGTGGAGAGAAGCAGACAGGATTTACATAGGACACACTGAACAGAAAGTTACCTTCTCTCTTTAACTTTAGATGGGGTAAAGTCTTGGGACTTTTTCTGTATTATAACCCAGTACATAGGCTCAGAGACAGAAACAAGGTCTGCTGACATCATGAACACTGACACTTTCTCTAAAACACAGGAGGAAGTGTAGAGACTGAAAGGGAACAGACATTAGAATCCATGGTTAGTGTTCTGCACTGTTGAACAAGACAGCCTGGTTCAACTGTTGGCTTTTGTGTGCCAGTCAAAGTGCTACAGGGGCAAAATGCTGGATCATTCTGTGAAAGAAATCCAGTGGAATCTAACTTGAACTGTCATTCTGCAGCTCTGTACCTGACCAGCAAGCAGGACTATTAGTATTGGAGGAAGACCAGCCAGTTTCCTAAGGATGCAAGAAGCGGTAATTTCTAAGATTTGTTATACATCAAAATTTGTTCTAGCTTCAGTATTTTTCTCCTTTTCTGTCCCCCCAAAAAACAGACTGACAGCTCTTGACAATGTAATCCTTGTATAAAGCATCAGTATCCTCAATCTCAGTACAATTTCTTCTCACTATCAAGAAGTGTTTGCAATACTTTCTTTTTTCTCCTGAATTTGACAATTACCCTCAGTTTCAGAAGGGACCAACACGAGTACAGTCTAGACCTTCTGCAGCAGCACTACCGCTTATACAAACAGAATATATTTGTATCATCTGGGTTTAGTACTGCTAAAGGAGGAATGTCTATACTGGTCATTATACCTTTGATATACCACACTTGGGTGTGGTAGTACCTGAAGCTCCCACATAGGTTTAGAAGCTGTTAAATCAAGGACATTGAAGAAAAAGTCATGCCACAGTACAAGAGCTGAAAGGCAAAGGGATTCCTTTTGTTACTGTGAATAGTAATTCCTAGTCCAGAAGCCCACAGAATTCAGATCATTATTAAAAGCCTGAACTGGGAAGTATATGTAGTAGCTTGCCTGGCTATGTGAGTCTTTATTTCCTCCTCCCTTTTCTGAGTGGATATACCCTTCAAGAACTCTGTTCAGCCACAAAGTTCATACTTCTGAAGCATGAACGTGGCTTCGTTTTCATTATAATTTCATTATTATGTAAATGTACTTGCTGACCACAGACCACAGTAAATTCCTCATTTCTCTAATGTAATCAGAGAGCAATCATATGAAGGTCCCCTATGGCCAGCTTCCAATTTTATCAAAAATTCAATAGTTGGAATTTAAGCTGATTACAGACTTTCAGATCAATTAGCTTTTCATAAGCATATTACATATTAGCCAATTTAGACATTCTCATGCTTATCCTGCTACTTTATACCGTAAAAATGCTCACAGCCCTCACAGTTCCATTATCAATTTATGAAGAGCCTAAGTGTTTCACCCCCATGCTTTAAAAACACAAGAAGCTTCCATTAAGCTGGAAGTCACAGTCTACTTCAGCTTTCCAGAAGAAATGCAGCCAAATTGTTCTAAACCTCTGATCAAGTAAATTGTTCAGAATACATTACTATTGGGCCATACTGTATCTAGAGATGAGGTATCTACACTGAAAACTGTCAGCTAGGAACAGTTTAGAACTCCTGTGGCTCATTTATGCAACCCTTTGATAGCAAGTAATCTGCTGGATGCAGATCTACAGGTATAGATCAATACCCCTTTGTTTTACCAGAGGCTTCACAGTACTTTCCTCTGCAAAACTTCAGGCATTAACTGAAATCAATGATGGTCTGAAACAGCATTTAGCAAAGCTGAAATTATTTTCTGCTGTAACATCTTTAGAGTTCTACAGTTGTGCTTGGCATGTACAAATATTTTGAGTGTCAAGTGCTCACTAATGTTTTTAATTTATGTTGTTTTTTTTTTTTTAAGACTAACTCAGATTGGTCTTCATAAGCAAAGAAAACAGAAAGTACTTCCCACCACAAAAGTTTCTAACTTTAGAATCCAGTTCTCTTCACAATACAGTATTAGGAAAAGTTTAATTTCTCAGAGAAACAGAGCAAGTGCTAGGCTACAAAAACAGAAAAAAAATTACAGGGAAACTTCAGCTATCCTTTCAAAGAGAACTGCCTGCCCTTCCCCCAGCACCCACTGGCAGTGCTTTAGACGTGGTGAAGCTAATTTTTCTTTTTTTAATATATACATCAAGTTCCTTAACTTAGTATTCAAGTTGCAAATTCCCTCCAATGAGAGGAACATAAGAAGAATTCGCCCTTCTTCTCAGGAAGACTCTTCACACAACTCCCTGCAGCACAGAGCGCCACAAACTTATTTGGTTATTACCCACTTATTCTACTGTACAGTCTTGCTAATGCAAGTTATTTACTATCACATGCAAAACAGTTATTGCTACTAAAGTTCTATTTTCTTATTAAATCATCTTATGGCTTTGTTTGCATCAGGGATTCTTCCCCCTACATACTGTGCTATTTTGCATTCCAGTTTCAGAGGTATTTTTCAATTGATTCTCCCAAGCACTAAACTACTTTATTCAATGGTACAGCTATGTCCATTTAGAATTGAGCCTGACTCTTAGCACAGGTCCCCCAGAGCTCTGCTGTAAATGGCCCACCTATCCAATTTTCTCAGAAATTTATTAGATGCAGAGGGTTGTTTGGTTGGTTTTGTTGGGGTTTTTTTTCCCTGTTACATACATTAACTCTGCCTGGATTACTGTCATTGCACAGAAGTACATGCTTCTTGATTAGTTACTTTAAAGATATATCGTACCAAAATTACAAAACCAAGCTTCCCATTCCCTCCCTCCCCCTAATGGCCATTTACAGGCAGGTCTCAGGAAAAAAAAAAGATGCAGTATCCTCTCTAAGCTAAAAGAGAGAAATGGGTGAAGAGCAGCACTGGTATCAAACACAAGACTTCTTCCTAGGAAATCAGAGGATGCCATCCACAGAGCAATGCACATCTCAAGAATTATACCAGTCTCCTATTTGACCAGTTCAAGCTGCCCATTGAGTGCTAAATCAATTTTACTTCCCTGGTCTAAACTTTCCTTCTTGAAAAAAGCAGAGGGAGAGAGAGAAATCATTAAAATTGAATTTAGAGCTGGAAAGCAAAACTAGAAGTTACCTAAAATACAAGATATTGAATTCTCAATAATACAGGGGTGGGGAATCTCTGATCCATTGGCTAGAGACAGCCTGCTGCACACATACAGGCTACAACATCATTTTCCAACAGCCTTTGACCTTAATAATATTCTGTCTTATTAAGATGTATGTAAATGCAGGATCCACCAAAGTTATTTTAAGATTCAATAGGACTTCAGCCAAAAAGGTTCCCCATTCCTGCAATAATGGATAAAAGTCTTCTACGCATAATTAGCACATCACATTTTGCAACTATTAACTTATCACACAATGAGGATGTTTTACTAGCTATAATAATCATATAAACAGATCTGAAAAAAAGATTACTTAACAGAATTTGTAAATGATCTGAAGGTAAGAGATGCTTAGAGAATGCACACAAACTCCTTAGCATATTCATAATTTTCTGAGTATATCACAGGATGGGTAATAAATGGTCCAATAAAATTGAAAATTAAAGAAAACACCAACAAAGATTAAAAAGAATCACACTGGTAGAGGTGAGAATTATGGATGCTTGCATACTCTATCTTACTGCTACAGCTGGACAGACAGACAAATATCAAAAGTCAACTATGATTCTATGAAGCCCATTAAGTGAATGAGTTCCATTTCTAAGGATAGCATTGCCATTGTCAAAGGGAGGATACTGCATGTTTAGACCATGTTTGTGACATTTCTATTGTATCCTTTCTAGTGTTAATTACATTATCATCACTGTTTACTAATAAATTTGTCACTCGGAAACTGTAAAAATACTACTAGGCTCATGCACTGATCCTAACATGGCACTACAGTTTGCTACAAAGCACTAATGCTTATGGAACTATACACATCTCAAAATGGAAGACATTGGTGATTTTGTTGTTTTCAAACAACTTGTAACATCATTTTGTCCACAAGTATTAAAATATATATATGTATATATATATATATATATATATATGAGCTATTGCACATGCCCCTTGTTTTTGTAATCTTTCACGTGGGAAGATTTCCAACCAACATAAAGAAAAAGTGGAGCAAGAAAAAGTGAGTCAGATGAAGCAGCATTTCCAAACACAGCAGTTCTTTAAAGGTGCTGGCCAGGAAAGTACAGCAATTGGGGTCTTCTGGGCATGCACTACTGGAGTATTATTTCTGTGAAAGCCACAGATCCTTAACCTAATAAAATCCTGATGTTCTAAAATTAAACTTGAAAACCAATTTTTTTATACTGTCATGAGTAGGAGTCAAGAAAAGAAATCAGTAATTCTACTTTTTTGTTACAATGCCAGGTTACAAAATATTGAGGTTAAGGAGCTTAGATTATCAGGTCTCTAGTCAGACAAACTTGCAATTTTTGTACATGTCCACAGAAAACAAAAATACCTTCCTGTCCCCCACGTATTTTGTCATCAAGCTATGCAAGAAACACCTGCTATCTCTAACATCAGAGGGATAAGTATGGACAGAAGGAAGAAAGAAAATTCCCAGATCTAAAATCAGACATTTCTTATACCACATACTTCCCACCCACTGTAATCCTATGATACTGACAGTATCTTCCATCACTTAGAGATGGATCCTGCTTCTACAGACATCTCCATTAAATCCTATTGACTTCAAAGTAAGGAGGCCCTTAAAGGAAGTGTGCTTTTCTAGTTGCCTCCAAGGCCAGAAAGTTCAGACCATATTCAGCAAAGAAATCCTAAGTCAGGCCAAGCTGGCGGCTGCCTCATCAAGCTCAATGTTAACTCTTTATCACACAGCTCACCACAATATTACCATTTTAGAGCCCCTCTGCTCATTGAAGTTGGCATTACTTTGATATGCAGTGTCCTGCCCACCACTCTTAAGCTTAGATGTCTGCTCTTTGCTTCATGGAAACAAAAAATGGGTAAAGCTGTCATTAAATCCTATTGTTACAAAACAAGTCTAAACAGAGACATTACTTGGAGGATTAGGATCAACATCAATGCTTGTCCTCACTCTGCTATGGAACTTGGTTTCATAAAATGTCACCACATTTTTGATATTAGAATACTGCCCTGGTAATCTATCACCAAGATTTAAGAAGGATTTCAACTGTTTGCTCTTTCAGCCATTTTCAGGCTATCTGGCTCTCTCCAGCAGTTTCCTAAAAGGAAACACAGAACAAAACAAGAAATGTAGAACACCTCCCCAACTGTTTTAGCATCTCCCATATTTTTAGCTAGCAAATCACATTTTCTAAATCACAAGCTTGGAATAAGGTGCACTAAGAAGAGTTTCAGATTTGAGGTGGAATATAATACATATCCCAATTCTGGTAGCTTTTTGCCAAAAATCTTACTTGTTATAGATAATCCCATAGCAGGGAGCATGTAAACAGTATATGCTCCCATCTCAGAATGACAGAAAACATTTTATATAATTACAAATTACGTAGATGAAGAATCTTGTGTAAACATAAAAACCACCAGATTTGTGCCTTAGTTTGGGAAGGAATAGAAGAGCCAGAAAAAGGACTGTATTAAGTATTTCTGCTCTCAACTCACCCCTCTTACGTGGCTAACATTCCATTCTCTTGGGCCTATTTCTACCTAGATGACGGAAACATACAGGTCCTTTCAGTTCTCAGTCATGAAAGAATCAAAAACCAAGATTCCATCAGCAGTAGGGAAATCTGAAACTGTGTCAAGAACTGCAACTTTACAGCTCTGGTCTCTTCCATCCCATCAGAAGTTAATTTCTATAATAAAGAAAGATGTTCTGCCCATCTCTTCTGCTGTAGAGTGGTCTTGTTCCTTTTGATGCTAAGGATTCATAAAAAGCCTGAGGAAGGGAATGATTTAATGCAAACCTAGTCATTATCCTAGTCATTACCCCAGAGGCCTTCAAAGCTTCCTTTTTCTTTGCTAAAAATGAAATGATGCAGAGTAATTTCTTCTTCAGGTGAAAGCTCTTCATATCCTGCACTTACAGAGGTTCACACATCCAAACATACACTTTGATCACAGATACACAGTATAGACAAGGTAATTCTGTATTTGTTCTTGTGCATTAGCTGCTTTTTGTGAGTTGACATCTATCTACAAAGTCAAGCCTGGGACCTGGGCTAGAAAATACCTGTATGAGATGCCCCTAGTTGTTCGATAGGTTTCTTCCTCACATCAGAGCAGAAAATGTTCTGTTATTCGTGCTGCAACTTTTCATCTATATCAGGTCAGTCTGACACAGTAAAGCATGCAGACACTTTATCTGCTAGGAATTCCAATTTGACACAGCGAAGTACTTAACCTTCCTAAAATTAAGAAGGAAATACCAGTGAAAAACACCAGCTTCCACTTGCATCTGATTACAAAGTATTTTTCATTTTAAAATAGAATGCAGAAAACTGAATGAAGAGCTGGCACAGAAGACATTTTTTCAGAAAAACAAATGCTGATTTCTGTTACTCTGCTTCTGAGTTTTGATAAAACAGTGGGCTATTTCTGTGGGGGAAGTCATCTGGTGAATCAAACGTTTGGTGAGATGATTCAAACAGAAGTGGACAGATCTTTGTTTGTTCAGCTCCATGGAAATGAAGGACAGGTTTTGCTTGCTAGAAGAGAAACATCTGCATTTTATAGCGCTGGAGTAAGTAAGAGGACCACCTTCTTAGGAGAGGATCTGGAATTCCAAATTAAAAAACAGGGAAAGTAGTTTAGGAATCCGAGTAAAATACATTCAACATTAAAATGCCCACAGTTCACTACTTTAAAAGCTTGACTCTGATGGACAAAATTATCTGGATTCACCAACTGCAATAATCCCTTGGTCTGTAAGATTTTATATCTAACTTTAGATGTCTATAAGCTAGCTAAGAAAACACTTCAGAAATGCTGAACTATAAATTTACTCAGAAGTGATGCAGCTAAAAATACACCACTGTTAATTAGCTGTGGGGCTTCAACCATGTCTCCAACACAGAGCATGACAACGACAAGGTAGCAGCAGAGTGCACAGGGCAGAGAGAGCACATGCACTCTGCTCTAGCAGGTCACAGCTCAAGGAGATGTCAAGAACTGTCACCCAACGAATCATGAAACTGTCAGTGCTGGAGAGGAAAAGAGCATTTATGACAGTTTTAAGATCACATACAATAGGTTCTTACTTTTACTCATTTTTCCCCACTTATCCACAGCATAGACAAATTTCAGTAACTCATCTTTTCACCATTTCCTGGCCTTCTAACAGTGATACTTACCGGATACTACCTAGTCACAGCAGCTGTTAAGACATGGTATTTTTGCATTAAGTTGGAAGCTAACATGGGTGCACTCCTGCATAGGTATTACCAGAAATGTTTATTGCCATTCTCTTGCACTAAAATAAGAGATCCAAAATAGAGGAAAAAAAGAAAAAAAAATCTTTTTCATATACAAGAACATGAGAATAGCTAACCTCTTCCTCTCTTCTCCCTGTCTTTCTCATTTTAATTACCTTACCCATTCTGTTGATCGAGTCCAAAAATAGTCCTCTGGTGACATTTTTCAGCTCCTATGTTAGAAGCAGAGAGTAGAGCATGGAAATGAAAAATGGAAATGGAAATACAGTACATGTCATTATCAATATCACTCTTGAGTCACTCATATTTCAGCTGATCATTGGGTTGACCATCAACACTCGACTGTTGGGAAAGTCTTATTCTTATGAAGATGTGGAAAAATAGACCTGGAGAGCAGCAATAGAACATGCCAAAGGTTTGTGACAGAGCTGAGAACAGAATACAGCCCTTTGCTGCACACCTTAACTACCAGAATACCTTCATTTCATTTACTGGGAAAAAACAAATCAAAACTACAGAAGCTTATTGTAATCTTAGAAATTCTGAACGTACTTTTTTCCTATTCCATAATTTACAGTTAGATATTTTATCATTCTTCCATTCTTCTATAATTCAACAAATAACACTTTTAAGATAATGATTCTAAGTTAATACAATGACACAACTTGTCTTAGCAGAGCAAATTACATCACAGGACAGGGATTTTATGATTTTCAAAGCATTTACTCTTGATAGTCAAATCAGTATTTCTTTAAGGTGAAGTCCAAGCTGAAAGCTTGCACTGTGGCAACATTACAGTTCTCTGAAAGCACACAGCAACAAATTAAAATCTCAATGACAGATTTCTTAGGTCAGGGAAAAGGCAACTAAATCAGCCAACAATTTGTAAGCTAAGTACCTTATATTTAGTACCTCGATAACCTTACAATTGTACTTACCATTTTTTATCATTCCACATCCTCTTCAGCAAGCTTAAAAAGAAAGAGATGAATAAACAAAATTAATTTTGCATCTAGGAACCAACTCAGATCATGTATGATTATCTGCACAAGGCACAAAAGATTAGTTGTACCTTCCATGAACCAGGTAACATTTTTAACCTAACACATGCTGATGTTATTTTGCAAATTATCAGATATACCCCCTCCTCTAGTTTAAATCAAGAGAATTGGACCCAAGTGTGGAAGAGCCAGGACACACAAACTTTAAATAAGAGCAAGCACACATTTCAGTTTCATGGGAACTGACATGGACACATATTCAGTATCCAGTAAGGCCAGGAACTCTTTCACATTAATAATAAACTACAGTAGTGAGGACGCGGAGCTGACAACCTAACTGGAAGAATAATGGATTGCTATAAGTAGAACTATCTTGTCAAACAGAACCTACACTGTTCAAGATTCCTCAGCAAAGTATTACTAGCTTCCATATTCCTGCACAACACAGCATTTCTACAAGCACCATGCACCTGGACCTTCAGAAAAGCCCCAGTCATCAGACAATCCCTATTTCAGGGTAGTTACTGTGTTCCCATGTTATCAATTCTGACCCTTCCTACTCCAATTTTCCCTCAAGAACCAGCCAAGTACTATGGGAGTTTGAGACATTGAGGAACCAACAGCAAATACTTCACAAAAGAATTAACTTGAAAAGGAACAGTTACCAGGATTGGTAGTTAATTGGCAATAATCCCAAACTGCCTTGTCAAAATACAAACTACATAATAGAAACCAGACCAATCTTTGAAAAGCTGGATCTTCTTTCACTAAGACTATGAATTAGCTAAACACTAAAGCAAGTCTTTTTAAAAAGCAGCTGGTGGCATTTAAAGCAACTCAAGCAAAGGAATGGCTCATCCAACACTGAAATTCAGTTAGCTTTAACCTACTTTTTTAACAAGTTCACTGACTTTAAATGTTCCAGTTTTTAACTACTCTGCTTGATACACTCTCTAGCTGACTTTCATCAATTATGTGAGCACAGAGTTCACAGCAGTCCAACAGAACTTGCAAATGAACTGGATAAACATCAAGGTTATTGAAAATGAGCAGGCACTGAGACTGATGGTGATGTTATCAACTTTTCAGAAAAAGCCAGTGGACATTACAAAGAAAAAAAAATGCTACTGTTCTTGTTCCATACCTTACTGAACACACAATCAATTGATGTGGAGCGAGAAGGAACTGTGAAAGCTCAACACTGCCTACATGACTCCTTCTTCATTAAAAATTCATAAAGTATTATTTTCATTAAGTCTTGACCTATTGTCCATTCATTTTTTTTGCTCTACCATAACTAAAGATCAGTTTCCATGTACTTTAGATCTCACAATCAGATAGGTGCCTGTATCCAAGAAGTCCACTAACTTCAGGAATTCCAAAGCCAAAAAGAGATGAAGAAGTATCTCACAAATAAATTTACCCGCAAAACTCTAATACTTGTCTTCTCATATATATTAACATACTGTATTACCAATCCACTAGTATGGGCAAAAAAACCCAAAACACAGAAGTTGGTCTTCTGACATAATCAGCACACTGGAATTGGAGACTATACTAATATAATAGTACACAGCTATATAATCAACTTTCACTACACCCCCCACGCTCTGTTTTAAGGTACAACAAAAACTGAGATCCATCAGGTCTGGCTTTCCAAAATACTATCTTTGCCTCTTACACAGAAACAAATGCTCCAGGAGATGAGCAGAATTAAAAGGACTCAGAAGATGATTCCTCTCCTCTTGTCTAGAGACTGAGAAGTATGAGTAAGTGAGGAAGGAAAGACCTACAAACAGGTTTATACAAAAAGACCAAAACACAAAAAACTGGAAGTATAGTGGAGACCTATGGAGATAGAGAAAGCAAAATTAGCCCTACACATCACAAGTCACCTAGGGTTTTTCCCATGGCTTAAAAACTGCCAAATTTAACCTGGAAAGTGGACAATGACAAATTATTGGATTATAAACACAAGTACATCAAGAACAGCTTATAGTCTGGCAAAATTAACTGTCTTTGTGCTCTTTTCACCTTCTAGGCAACTTTGAACTAGGCATCTAAATGCAAGCTACAAGACAAAGACAAGAAGTTGTAAAAGAAAGTCTAAAACTGCAGAAAGAATGGGTGTGCCTGAGTGTGGAGGCACCAAATGCAACACTGAGCAGGAACTGGGCTCTAAGGGGCTTATGTTAGCAGGTCACATCCCCCTGCCACTTCAGAAGACATCCAGATCTGGAGATAACACTGATAACCCACAGAGTCAAAACAATGTAGAGACACAGGCCAATGTCCCCTCCAATAGAGTACACAAAGGCACATCTGTAGCCTAGAATGGTTGCCAGCCTAGGAAGAGGCCAGGAGACAGTAAGGACCTGTCAGGTGATGTCCCACGTCAACAAAGGCTGCCAGACTGCTGGATCCATGCTCACCTGCTGTAGAGACATCTCAGGCACCACCCAAACTCCACCTTAATTTTTTTGTTTCACCCTGTACTTTTAAATAAAACCCCTTTCCTCTTTCACCAGGTTTCCAATGCACATTTACTTCATTGCTGGTACAATGTTGTAATGGTACTTCCTACCACGCACAGAAACCAGGCAAAACTGCTTAAAAGATGAGCTTCCAATTCTGTGATCCACACACTGTAGGACTGTGCTCTAGGAATACTGTTCAGACAAAGAAACAACCTTTCTTCCACACTCTGTTTTAGAAAAATCCTCTTCTTTTTTCTAATCCCCTGAAGACTCTGCAGGTTTTGCATCTTGCACTCACATAACCGCTGGCATGTCAGGACTGATTTCAAACACTGCTCCTTTTTTAGTTTTTAAGAATGAACGTGGGAGGTGTTCAAGTGATACTCCAGATTCTTCACAAACTTGGTCAGGACTTTTTTAGCCTTGGCAGGCCCACAACTTTTGACACCCATGAATAAGAGGTGACCATGAGATGTACAGCCTATTCATGGAAATTTTCACACTGCAGACTCGCAGCCCTGTGGGCAAGATTGTAAAGCAATGCATGTTGATTTGACATACACCAGAGCAACAGGAAATTCTGATATTATTTTTTAAGATATTAGTTCTCACAGCTCTTGTGCACTGAAAGCAATTAAGAATAAATATTAATCCGTATTAATTTCTTACTGCTAAAGTAGTGTACAATTTCACACAAAAGCAAGCTGATTGCTTATCATTCTTCTCGTGATAGTATAAAACAATTATCTTTATATGTAGTATGCCAAAGACAAATCCCCTGGCATATTGTAAAAGTTCATACACAGACACATAAATAGGAATATTCATCAGTAGCAGCACACTGTGTCTTAATGTTCTGCTGCTCCTAGGCTGCTATTCCTGTTACTACATGAGTAATGCTGCACATGAAAATCAGTAAAATGTTCCTTAGGAAAAATTTCTCCTAAGTAGCTACTGCTTTCAGAACTAATTATGACAGACATGCTTATATTTCGTTTGAGTTATTTCACCAGTTACAAACAGCTACATCACTATTAGGTCATGCGTGCTAACACACCATGTCTCCACAAAATCTAAAGCTGTACATCTCATTTAACCACTTCAATTTTTTTCTTTTACCTGACATGCAGACTGAAAATGCAGTCACAATTCCATGATGAACTAGAGATTTTAAGCACTGCTATCAAATATAGAACACAAGGACTCTCATGCTTGTGACACTAAGAAGTGCTCGTTCCCTCACCTTTTTTTCTTCAAATTTAAACTAAGAACCATTCTCTAGCACAAAATACCACGAACAATTTTGAAGAATTCAGGGCATACCTGGCCTGCATGGGACTAACTTGGAAAGAAGAGATAGTGGGTTTAACAATAGTTTCACATGTTTCATGGTGTGTTAAATTCTTTTTACCTTATTATCAACGACCATATGAATTTATATGAGTAAACCAAATTCCATTATAATTTCTCCAATTTCCACAGAACTTGTTTTGCAGGGCGGATTATTTGTACCTTCTGGTTTTGTCAAACAACTAGGAAGCCATTCCCTTTATGCACTCCCGTGTCAGCGCTACAGACATCATAAAAGGATATAACCATTCAGATCAGCAGAATTCATCCAGCCCACAGATCGCATGAATAAGAACGGTAACAGCAGCGTAGCTGTATTCAGCGCTGAGCTTGTAGCCAGACATGCGAAGCCTCGTTTCAGATGACAAATTTCGGTTTCCCTTCCCCACGTCGCTGCCAGCCGCAGCTGTCCCCAGTCGGCCGCGGGGTACGGCTGTGCAGGAACAGGCTCTCCCGCTCGGCCATCTGCTGCAGCCCGGCGCCGGAGCTGCAGGACGCCCTCGTCTCCAGCGCCGAAGTTGCTGGGACTTTTAGGGCGGCGAGCGAGTCGGACCGGCACGGTTCCGGCTCCGGCTCCGGTCCGTCCCCACACGGTCACCGGCCTGCTCCTCGCTCGGGGCTGGCGCGGCGACGGCGGCCAGCCAGCCGCTCCCACTGCTCGGCCCGGCGCCGCGGGAACGAGCCCGAGCCCGGGCCCAGCCCAATCACGGGGCAGGACGGGGAAGCGGGTACGCGGGCGCTCGGTCCCAGCCCAGTCCAGGATCCGGCACCAGGCTCCAGGCTGGACGCGGCCGCTGTTCCCGCCGCACTCACCTGAGCGCGGCCGAGGCCGCGGGGACGCGGCCGGCCCGGCCCCTCCGCCTCCTCCGCCCCTCACTCCGCCATCTTCCCCTCCTTCCCCCGGCCTCCCGGCGGGGGCTCGCTGCGCCCGGCCCCGCCCACTCGGCCGCGAGCCTATTGGGTACCGTGCCTGTCCTCCGTTTTGGCGAGGATTGGCCAGCGGCGCCGTCCATCACGGGACTGGCCTCCCGCCTCCAAGGGGACCCTCTTCTGATTGGCCCCGGGGAGAGCAAGGGGAAGGGATTGGCTCGGGCGGCGCGAGCGGGACTGGCCCGGGGCGAGTCCTCCGCTGACCTCCACGGGGATTTAAAGGGGCAGGCCCGCGCCGGCGTTCGGTCTGGGTCCGGCGGTCGGTCTCGGTCCGGCGGTCCTACAGCACCTGGTGAGCTCACCGAGCAGCGTGGTTGCCCCGAAAGGCAGCATTCAGTCGTTCTGCCTTCAGTCGTTCTACGGGGTTCGTGTCATACTCAAAAATAATTATTTTTTAAATGTTTCTTTTTTAGCAGCGGTAATTTTGCGCTTGAAGCTGACGGGTGGATGTATTGAAGAGTGTGAAGAGGAGTACGCACCCATTCAGAAAAATCTGGAGAAACACCCCCGTCTCACCGTGATTCATCCCAGATTACTACAAGCCCTTTCGCTCGAAATCATAACACGTGTGTTAAAACATTTAATACAACACTTTTCTGCCGCATCACGTTTAAGAGCAGACTGGAACGAAACACTTTTGCTAACTTCAATACTACACACGCGTTATATTCACAACCAAAGCTCCAGTTTCAAAGAACCAAAACCAGGTTTTTATGTTCCATTGTAAAGAAAATAAGATCAGTTTTACTCCTGCTCTCCATGAGTCAAATCCTGTATTTTAATTATTCTCTTTTCCCAGAGCTGTTGTCAAGCTAAGGGGCCTGCAGGTTTTGGTACTGATTAGATATCAAACCTATTTCTGCTTTCTACAGTCTTCACCATACTCTGGTAACCGGTTGCAGCCACGTATTTTCTGCAGCCAAGCCTCCAGCCACTCCCAAACCCAGGGCTGCAGATTTGAAGAGACTATCCCTCAGTAGACTAGAGAATGGTTCATCTGTAGTTAAAATACCGTCCCTTATACTACTTTTTCAAAAGACAAAAGCAAAATATGTAGTAGCTCTGTCTTTGAACTGCCAACACCTTCACCTTCAAGAGGACCTGGTCTCAAGACAAAATACATCTAGTAAGTAACCAGGTATGCTAAAAATACTACTTTTGTGGAAATACGCTTCTATCTTTAGAGCTTAGATTTGAACAATTTTAAATTTAACAAATTTAAGAACTCAGGTCTCTAAAACTCCTTTTTACTGTCCACCACCTTTTAAATGAGATGTTGTATATACAGTTTTTGGAATATTGAGTAAGATAGTTATTTACATGTGATTTATTCTGTTAATGGCAAAGTTAGATTCTGATAGTTGAAGATTTTATTTTTTTTTTTGTAGGAAGGTTGGTTATTCTTTGACTGACTGTGTTTTGGGGGTTTTTTCAGTACATCTGTTAGACCATTTGTGTTCACCTTCAAGCACATTAGCAAAAACATCTGACATCTGAGGTGAGAGCTTGTAGGAACAAATGTCACAAACAAGCCCTGTGTGTCCTCTTTTGGAGCTCATGCTTTGCACTGGCTTCTGCCAGCAGAATAAAGGATTATCAATACTCTGAAAACAAGGTCAGTTAGAAGAAACTGATCTGTAAGGCCTGCTAGCACCATTCTTACTGGTATTTAGCTTTTCCAGTAATTAAAGGATAGTTGGTTGCCATACAGGAAGAGCTGGGAGATGGTTTGGTTTAGGGTTTTGTTTATACAGTGGAAGGTTTATTTATGGATTGATAAATACAATATCCAGTCTCACTGGGACAATAAGGCACAACTGAGGTTACAACTATAGTGTCAGAAGACAGCATCTACTTCTAAGCAAATCACAAAGCCTATGAGCACTTTTTACTTTTCACTAGCACTGTTACATTCCTGTTTTACAGGAGGCGGTTATAGAAGTCTAATGTTTCTTTCTCATACAGAGTGGAGGTTTTTACTTTACATTTCTTTCTGGAACTGGGCTGCACTCTGCAAAACTACAAAGTGCAATATTTAACTTTGAATTTAACTTCCAAGTCTCTGAAGGATTTTTTATCTTGCAACAAAAGTGATGATTAAAAGAACTGAGAAAAAATGAAATGCACATTTGACAGTAGTTTTGAGACTGCTAAGTATTTATAGAAACGATAACACATGTGTTGTTACAGAGAAGCAGTTATAACACCGATTCTTCAATAAAGAAGCTCCCGGGGTTTTTTGGTTTTACTGGAAGGATCTCCCAGATTGTGGAATGCTCCAGCTGAACTACACAAAATCATTTGTCAATCTAGCCACAGAAAGCCGTTACTATTGAACCTTCAAGGATTTCAATCTCTTAAATTTATCAGCATTACATTAATAGTATTAATCATCTTACACTTACAAAGAGATTTTTATAGAAATACATTCTGAAATATCTGGGATAATATGATCTTTCCCAAATTGTATTCTTATGCCAGACCTTTCTTAAATACAGCTACCATCCTCAACACAAATATAACAGACCAAAACTTTCATACTGGAAAATATAAATAATCACTCATTATGCAGGCTACTATAACTGGGGAAAAAAAACCCTATGAAATCATGAAAGTCTCACGATTTTGTGTTTCATTACACTATTACCAGGGAACAGTTTCAGAACCACACATCCAGATTTTGGCATGACTGATTCTCTTGCATTTTGTACACTGGTAAACAAATTTACACTTTCAGAGGCAAATCCACCCTGAGGAGGGGAGGCATCCTAGATGAAAACAATCTGGAGAGGTCACTTCATCGTCTACTCGCTGTCAAGCCTGTGAGCTATGCAAAGGAAAGAAACAAATATCTGCGTCTGCTACTAGAACAGTTCAAGTGACATAGTGCAGATTTTCTATTCCTTTTGAGAACACCACAGCCTGTCCCCACCATCGATTCTACTATTGTTCCTGTGAATTCATTACACAAATAAAATCTATTCACAGTACTTGAAAGTACTCTAAGCTATCATCATGCATTTGTGCTAGTTGTACAATGAAGCCATAGAAACTGAGAAGTTCTCAAATAAAAGGCAGATTTAGAAGCATTGAAGAAACAAATCTGTATGTAAAGAGCCAAATAGGAAAGGGGCAAAAATATTTTTTTTTAAAAAGGCAGCTATAATGTGGTAAAAGTGTATAATTATCAATGCACCTAGTATCTGAGTAGATGCTTGTCTCCAAAATGTTTCAGAGGGCACTTCTGTGGCATGTTCCCATTTTTCCATTCTCAGATTCAGAGCTCAGAAGAATCAGTTTGTATATTAAACAGTAGTGTATAAGGAGAGACTTTTACTGAAACAGTAGTGCAGGAGACAATATAAAGGCCAAAAAACCCAGGATGGACAACATTTAAAAAAGCTCCTTTTCCAAGTTGCATGGCAGCTATTTCCCTTTGTTCCTGTTGCACAGGGAATGTTCAGATTGGTAGAACGAATCAGGGAGAAGTTGGAGATGTACTGTATATGCACCAGTAGCAATACTCTGGGGTATGGTGCTAAGGAGAAAATGAAGTTCTATTCATTACGTAGCTGGAGTAGAAAGGAATAGGCTCTCCATCCATCAGTGAAGGAATCGAATGCTCATTTTCTGCTCTACATCCACCTTCTCCAAAACCTGCAATAAAATTGAGAAACAGCTACTTAAGTTACTGTACATCTCTCCTACAAGGCTTTTTATTCTAGTATTGAGGAAATGGGCAGGAGCATGGGATGCCTTCAATTCAGCATGCCAGTCCTTCATCTAGATAGAGTCTGCTGTTTCTCACTGTGGGCTAAGGCCAGTCCAAGGGAAGGAACTTTAGCCATCAAAGCCGCAAGAAGGCTGTCGATCACAATGTCACTAATGTGGTTTTAGTCTGCCAACAGCACAGAAAGGCCTGGATTTCCAAAACTGGATTGTGTGGTAATTCCCAGCCAGGAAAAACAAGGGAAAAGAGTAGAGAAAGGGACATGAGCAATCACTGAAGAGCAAAAATCAAGACCACAGCACTACTACAGTAGATGATTATAGAACTGGGGTGGCAAGTTCATTCACTAAATTGCTATTAACACTGAGGAATGAAGACATGACTGTGCTGCAGGCTGTGTCAGGCATTAGACTTCAGTGCTCCAAGATGAGAGAAATTTGGGTTTGAAGAGACCTCTGGAAATCTTTTTGTCCGATCCTTCAATTCCTTCTTAAAGCAGGACCTGCTAAATCAGGTTGCTCAGGGCCTTGTCCTGGTTAAGCTTTAAATATTTCCATGGAAGGGATTTCTGTATCTTCCAGAAGCTATGACCATCCTCTTGGTAAAAAGTTTTCCACGTTGCAACTTGTTTCTGTCCTTTTTTTGTCATCTCCAAGATGACAAAAACTAGGTAAGTCTAGTTCCTCTTGTCAAAAACATCCCATTAGGCAGATGAAATTGTTCTGCTATCTAATGGCTCCCTAGAATTACCTATTTCGGATTATCAGAATACATAGTTCTAAGTACCAGAGCTAGGAACCTGAACACCACTATTAGTTGTGTTGATAACAGATGAAATCTACAAATGAAAGCTGACAAATGTTAATGCAGCAGAATAATGAATCTGTTCTAACTCTGCTAGTCAGGCTGCTCCTGTAGAAAGAAGCAGTTGCAAAACAAAAAGTGAAAATTCTTCAGTATATTCAGGGCTGTAGCTTTATGTAGGAGTATAAAGAAAGATGTGGACCAATTATTAGCACCCTGACAGTATTTTAAGAAAGCACAAGACATGACTAATAAAAGGATGCAAAAGCTAGCAGAAGGCTTGGCCCAAATGCAGGCACAACTATTTAAATTACTTCCTCTCTGTTCCCGTTTGTATTTGTCTGAATAACTTGCTCACTACTGAGCTGTTTCATTTAGTCAATGAAAACATAGTTTACAAACCTTTACAAATTCTGCAAAGGAGATGGCACTATCTCCATCTTGATCAGCTTCCTGGATTGTCCTGTCAGCAATGCTGCCCAGCTGTTCATCAGAAATATTTACACCAACCATCATCCGTAATACCTGTAGCATACACAATAACCATCACTGACATAGGAACAGAAGTATTCTTAGTGCTTTATTTTTGTATGCACTGTCAAAATAACACAACACAAGATGTTCACTGAAGTAATTTCTAGCCAGACTTCTGTGGTCCTTTGTACACTAAGTCTTTCAGAAAATACAGCATCTTTTGCATCAACCATTGACAAAGCATCATGCTTTTTCACTAGGCAGCAGGAAGAAGCAGAAGCAAGAGAAAACTTTTGGAACGAGAATGAGTAATTTTGTCCAATGCTTCTACTTTTTCCCCCTGAAAACATATCAGCATTTGATTGAATATCTGCTGTCTGAGATATTTGCCTACAGGAATCTTGAAAGTACAGTCCAGTGACAACTGCTGTTACCCTCCACATTCAGTAAAGCATTTTCTGAGCAGATAGAAGAGGGCAGCTCCAGTCAAAAGCAAACCTTTTTCTTACATCAGGAACCACAAATTGCCATGTGTACTTCCCAGGATTAGTAGCATGTAATTACTCCTAGCACAAGCCTAGTTTCATACAAATGTACCACTGATGAACTTTGATTACCTTTGCTGTAATTTCAGTAAGTTTTATTCTATAGAAAGGATGCACAGAGGATCAGGCAAACAACCTAATCTATCTCAGTGACTGTCCTTTTGAAATCCTTTTAGGAGCATCTTTGAAAGTTATAGAAGGTAGTTCTTAAGGGGATTCATGTATTTGTTGAATACTTAGGTGTCACTTCAAACAGGATCTGCTGAACGTACCAAATAAGAATAAAGTCCCATACAATATAAAGCTTTAAGGAAAAGGTAAGCAAAGCCACCACAATACTCCAGCAGTTCTGAGAAAACTGTTGCAACTCCCCTCTTCTAAGTGGGTATGAAGTCACAGAGAACATCATGACTGAGTCATTCAAAGCAGCCCTGTGCTATTTACCTGGAGAAGCTCATCTCTGGAAATCTTGTCATCTTTATCTAGATCGTATAATCGAAAAGCAACTACAGGGGAGGAAGAAAGAAAGAAAGAAGGAGCAGTTGAATTCAAGTGTCATTGTCTTTCTTCATAACAATAGATTGATTTGAAAGAAAAACAACAAAACTAAGTACTTGTAAATTATTTTAAGAGAATTAGCTTAACATTTTAATTTACCATAAAATTCATGCTCAGTTCCATAGTATTATTACCACACACAGAGGAACGGGATTATTGCTAACAGTGGAAAAATTTTATGTTCACAAGCACTCTGCTTGCAGGATATTTCCTCAAAACCCCAAGTCATGGAAGAATAATTATCACTAGAATACATAAAATCCTATCATTTCAGAGCCAACAATTTTTACATTACCCTTCATTATCTTTGCCTATAATTCTGGATGAGATGACAAAAATTTTAAGTACTCTGAGGACTGTTGCCAATTTTGATTAGCAAGAAGGAGCATTCTGCTCATATACTATAGGCAGACATCCAAATACTTAAGAAAATGCTCAGCTGAAGGTGGGGAATAAACACTGTATTATATGGAAGAACTGGAGAAATAAGCAGAAAAGCTCTTTCATGTATGGAATGTGGCTTCTAAATCTGAAATAATTCTGAATACAAACAATTTTGAAGCACTTCTGAAACATTTTGCAAAGTATATATATTACTCAAGAGTCAACCAATTCCACCAAATTCTGATACAACAATTGCTCAATTGTTGACATTCTGCACAGATAAGTTTCTGAGTAAATTAAAAAAAAAAAAAATCAGTATTAGAAGAGATCATTCCACAGGAAATAACTGTGCAGAAGATCCCAAGCCCCTTTCCTGAGGGAAAAAGCCCCTTTCCTGTTTTTCCTGAGTAACCCAAACTCAACCAAAAAGATGACAGAAAAATAATTGATTTAATAGAAGGGTTCACATTTCTTACAGTGGAGCTTGTTACTTCTACTGTTCAGTGGTTCTGGTCCGTTCTGGTCTTTGCTCTTTTCGTTATCTTCTATGGGTCGGAAGTGGGCTAGTGTCCTCATGAATCCACGGAAATTCACCTGGTCCTCTCTGCATAAGCATTTCAGTAGGTCAGTTTTTGGCATACCTTATACAGGCTCTTCATTTCAGTAAAGAAGACTATTAATATCTGAAGCATCAAACCATGTGAACTCTTCCATTCCCACCTCCCCAGGGTTTGGCTGCCTATGCTCTTCCAAGCTGGGATTGTGCTGTTATGAAGTATGATGTGTTAAAAAAAAAAAAAAAAAGATGTGACAAGTCTTACTGAGGGCTCTCCTTCCCTTACATGCAAAGTCTGTTTAAGCTGAAGCCCTGACCCATGCTGCTGCTATGGCCAAATGTAGCAATGCATCTTGCTGATCTGGACCCTGATTCCCTGGATTGACTTGATACTAGTTTCAGCACTGTCAAGCGCTGGACTGTTGGTTGACCTGACAACAGTCACTGGACATGCTGGCTTTTGTGTTCAGGTGTGTGCCCTTCTTCGGCAAGTACATCACCCCTTCCAGATTTGCTGACGCCCTTGGCTCCTGCCTGTGGGGCTGTCATTGCTCACTGTTCTCTGACAAAGAGCTCTCTTCTCCAATTTCTGTGGGAACAGGATATGTAAGCCATGCCTGGTTTTAGCTGATATGACAACCTGATTAAACAATTCAGTCTCCATCAATCAGTAGTGACAACTGTGTTCAAGGGGAGAAGCAGATTCCATAGAACAATCCAGAGAGTATAACGAAGAGAGACAATACTGAGAATTTGATCATCTCTTTGGATTTGTGTTAGAAGCATCATAATCTATATCTTAAATGTAATAAAAACCTAAAATCAACCAACCAAAAGAGCCAATCTAATAGCAATGGTGCACTTACTATATCAGATACAGTAAGACCAAATTAGTTAATTGTAATGCTACTTTACACAGAATAGTGTTGATACAAGTTTGCTTTAAGAACCAAAGTCCATACACAGCCTGTAACTTCTTCAAAAGTGTTCATTAGTTTAGGAAGAAGAGTGGAAAACTGACAGAACCCTGAGTTTGTCAATAAATAAAGCACCAAAAAGGTTTGTAAAGTCGTAAATTATTTCTCATTAGAGAATTAAAATATGCGGAGGAAACTATCACTAGTGCACACACACTGCAGGGCAAATTTGAAGTGGTCAGTTATTAGTAAAGTCTGTGCTTTAATTATCATCATTCACTCCTAAGAAAACTTCTGACAAACTACACTATTTGTGCCTGCTCACAAATTCAGTTTGTTGAAACTCACCCTTCTGGAAAGAAGGCGTTGATTATCCTGTCTCCAAGTGGATTGATGGCAAGCTCTGGAATCCGCTGGAAGTCTTCACGGCTAAGTAAAGCAAGAACACAACAAGTCAGCTTAAAGTTGAAGTCAGAGAAGAAGTTGCTTAAAAAGAATTCACAGTAAAACATCCATGGAATTCTTTTTCTTCAGCAAGACTTGGTGATTTTGAAAATGTAACTTTTTAAATTATGTTTTCTTTATGACTAATGGCACAAAATAAAGCAAGAGACAATGCCAAGCCTATACTGCATTACAAACTATCAGTGCTCATTTATCATGTTAACATTTCTCAGACACTAACATAATTTGTGCTAGAAACCTTACTGTAATGATGTCAGCTACAGTTTGCAATGTAAGAAAAGGAAAGCTTCTCACGTTGCTTTGAAAGAAATTATGGCTCCAATATATAAATATCGATTGGGGGTTTTTAATAATAATTTTGGTACATAATCGTATGAATTGTCATGACTTTTCCAAACTGCCTCATTTCAGATTCTGGAAGAATACCATGCTTTTCCATGTATACTACAGGTCATTAACATTAGTTCTAATAATTTTTTTTGTTTGTTTATACAGTAAATCTGTATTTTACAATAAATGCCAAATTTCAGATTATTTTAGCTTCAACCAAACAATACTCCAATTTTAAACTGGCAAATTTACACTTCTACAGGCACCTGTACACCAGATATAATTTCACCAGTAGAGGCAAATACTCACTGCTCTTGCCAGCCATTCTCTTTTCTGGTCATGATTGTATGTACACAGTACAATATAAACACAGTTATGCTTACATTGTTATTCTTCTGATCTGAACGACATCATGAGTTGTACTGCATACACATTTTAGAACAGTATGACATGAGCACAGGCTTCATTTTCCTATTAGAACTGCACTAGTATGTTCTCTATTCTTTCAACCTAATAGACTGTCAGTGACAGGAAGGTGGGTAATCTTGGTGTGACCAAGGCAGACACACCAGATGTGTCTTAGTGAGCAGATTTGATTGATTATTTTTCCTTACAATAGAAAACAACAACTTACCAGTTAGCACAAGATGTACTTCATAATCATCTAGATTTTAAGTTGCAAACAGCAAGGGGGTTAAGCTGTAAAAAATTCCCACCCTATTCTGGACGCATAAGTTGACATTTCCTGCCTAATCACCAGAAGTACTGGCAGTTCCTTTCAAGTCAAATGCACTCCTGCTGGTTTTGAAGTTGGGGTCAAAGTCTCAAACTTGGTTACTGAATGTTTGCTACTTCTGAAAACTATGCTCTCTCTTAACTGGCAACAAAGTCTGACTCATGACATCATTAAAAACTGGCTTACTAAAATAAACACAAACAAATTTTGAGATTATTTAAACATAAAACCTTTTATAATGCTGTGATATCAAAGACAGGGTAAAAAAAGAAATTGCCTGATTTTATCACCAGTCTAGCTCAGGAAAGGCAGAGAAGCAAGAAATTCTAGTTTTAAATGTATTCTAAAGCACTTTTTGCACCCAGTCACCACCACAGCATTGCTAAGACTCCTAATTACAGTGCATCTGTTACAACATGGTTAAACTGTCTGACCTTCTAACAGAACGACCAGACCTTATTTTTTAAGTTATCCCAGCAAACTTCTACTCTGAACAGGTCAGTGTTATTTTTAATAGGCAAAGTTAACATCTGTTTAGCATGATCAGCTTGTTACCAGACCCTTCAGGACTGCTACATTTTAAGCTATTGCTGAAGGGCAAAGTATGCATTAGTGATTTAAGCAGGAGATGCAGTGATGTGGAAAGCCTATGTCCTAATAACAATATTTTAACAGCAGAACTTCAATGTCAATGCTAACTTTATAACCTAAAAGCAGCAGCTGCCCTCTCTTTCATGGAGAGCAAAATCCTAATGCTTCAGAAATTTTACTTGCTCATGATGACTTTTTAGTATTCAGCCTCAGTAGACACTTGGCATTTCAGCCTCCAGTGATTCTGTTTTCTAACAGGAGATTAACAATTAACCACAAATAACTCCCCAGTTTCAAATCTATTTGTTCTGTCATTATCAGGGTTTCAGTACAGCACTTTTACTTATTAAGAGCACATTACTGAGTGAGTGTTATAACTGAAATAGCTGTAACTGCCATAAAAGCAAATGAATGTGAGGTAAGTTATTCTCCACTTTATAAAGCTAAGCTTTCCTGCAGTCATTGGGGACCAACTTCACCTGGCTGAAGCTGGCACTTAAAATAAATTTAATAACCTCTATGGGCAACAAGGCTCTTCCAAGGTATCTTCCCATTAACCTGGCTCCTATGAAATCTTTGCTTAAATGCAACAGACAAAGCAACCTTTAACTGTATGCGAACATTATACAGGCCAGCCATTTAATACATATGCCAGTGTATTTCCAACTAGATGTAATATGCAGGGAAGAATTTCTAGATTCTAAGCAAGACAAGTATTCCCTCCAAGGCACAGAGCAGATCCCTACTGTAAAGATGGTTCTGTCTTACCCCCAAAGCCTACAAGACCTTTTTTTCCCTTCCGTTTCTGATTGTTCATTCTTCTGTTACTTCTAGATGGTAGCAAAACACTATTCCCTCACCAGGGATGAGGAGGGGTATCTAGAGCTGACGGAAAGTAAAATAGTGGAAAGGAAAAAAAACCCACATATATGTGCATCAGAAGTGGTAGAGGAAAGATGCCCAGATGATACAGGTAACAAGAAATTACCTGAAGAAGAGAAATAATTAAAAGCAGAAAGGTGTATCATGCAAGTTGGCCAAAAAGACTTAAGAGGTTACTGCTGAAGTAGTTCCATTGCTGCCTTCCCTTGATAACATCAGCTTTGTCTTTCACCTAACCTTTTGGTGTTCTTAAGTATCCCCATAAAAAACTCCCTGCCTTCCTCCTCTCCAATTAGCTTTCTGTTGAGTTCACAACTTGAGGCAGTTCAAAAACTTCAAAAAATCTAAAAGCACCGCAGCTGACAATGAAGTGCTGGAAGCATGGAGAAGTTATGGGGAAAGTATACCAATATCCCCCACCTTCAGGATTGTGTCATCCATCTCACCTAACTCCATCCTTACACATACTCTACACATATGTTAAATGTTGCTTAACTATCACAGCACTAATTGGTTTATAAACATAAGGCCAAGAAGTATGCAAAAAGGTGATAATTAGATGAGCAATAAGGAAGGAAAGAAAAAAGGCAGCATGCATAAAGTGTGGTTGAAGATGCAAGCATAGACTATTCTCGTACCCTGTCTTTTCCAATCCAAACCCATATCCTTCCTGTCTTTTCTATTTTAGATAAAGCTAAAAATGCTTTGCATTTTCTTGAGCAAAAGTAAAGAATTCCACATTCAGAGAGCTATAGCTTTTTTGTAATCTTGCAGTATCCATTTGAACTAAGAAGAACAAGCCTGACATCCTTCCAGACCCAGATGGTTCAGTCAGCTGACAAAGACTGACAGATGGCCTGGCTGGCTCATGTTACCCTTCTCTCAGGATCAGTCTTTCTGAAGTTCTCCAGCAGACACATGTGAATGGCTTTCATAAACATGAGACATACATAAACAGCTTAGTGTGTCTATTCTCTGTAGCTCCAACTTTCAGAACATTTTCCCTTCCTTCCTTCCTTCTTCCATGCTTACCAGGCTTATACCAATTTCTGTACAGTAAAAACTACTTCTCAAGTGCTTAACCTATCTTTTCCCCACTGCCCAAGAAACTACTGTTAAGTGGGAGGTTCCATACAAAAGTTACATGAGAAGATAGCAGTTTAGATAAGTACCTCCTTTTATAGCTCTCTACATGTCTGTCCAGAGCTACTTACTAGCAGATAAACTGGAACAAAGGTATTCTTGTGTGGTGTACGCTACAGTACCAGCCCAGTAGGGAGACTCACTAAGCAATCACATACTTACCCTGTTCATGCTATACTATTTCCTCATGTTAGAAATCAGTATGTAAGTAAGGAAACATGCACACTGTCTTCCTCCTGAGCTATAGTTAGGATGTAGACAGAACAAGTTTGTTCCAGATTTCATAATTTAGATGTAGCTATGGACAACCAAGGGTATCAATCTTTTGTTTTGGCAACTCAGCATGTCGCAATACTGAAGTCAAAGTTGAGAAAAGAATTTTCAAGAACAGTTTTGTCCTGTCTTTTCCAACAGTTTTGTTGAGATGCTGCAAGTTTGAGGGAACTTATTTATTTTGTTTAGAAAAAGTGAAGCTAAGGAAAAATACAATTTTTTTTCTACACTTTTAAAGAAAGGTGAAGGCAAGCCTGACATTTTTACCTTTACAGGTAAAAATGGCCATAGCCTCTTAAAAGAATAAATATGTGAGAGGAAAAAAAAAGCAAAAACCAAAAACTTTTTGAAAACCAAGTTTTGTCTTTATCAATAATCATCTCTAATATTTAATTTCTGTAACTCTTTAAAAACAAAGTGCCTTGAAATTGCACATAGGTACACTGGATACAAACATCTGGCTATGAAATATCCCTGAATTTGATTATATAGTTCCAGAGCTATCAGGATTAATCATTAATCATCATCTACCAGATCTTCTGTACAAAGAGTTCTTTTATTGCTCTTCTTCAGAAGGGTAGTACACATTTAAAGATTTTTTTTATGCCATGAAGAACTGACTAACATTTCTTTTCCTAATCATGGTCACACAAGTGATTTTGTCATGTTTGATTTGTAAGTCAAAGGTACAAGTCATCCTTACGGAAACAATTCATCTTGCTCACAGGAAACAAACAGAAGACATACCCTCTAAACTGTTTGGTGGGAGTAAGCAAGTGATAACTTCTTCTTAGTTGTCTTAAAGCAGCAAGTTCTCTTTGATACGTATCTCAGAAACCAACATCTACGACCTTCCAAGCTGTAGTTCTTGCTGTCTCCTCAGACTTTATTTTTTAGGAAGTAGTTTTCCATTTCCATTTTCCATTGCTTAAACTTAATAGTGTCTACATTTTGTAGGCACCAGAACAAGGTTAAAAATTGAATGCCACTCTTAAGTCAGACATGTTTGAGAGTGGGCTATGCTTAGGGGCCACGACTGCAAGTTAAGGGATCATAATACACACAATTGCTGGGATTTTCCAAACCACCTCCACTTCCTTTCCTAAGTACCACATGATTATCAGTAATGGAAGTCTACCTCCTCCTGATGCATAACACTGTGAAACTGAGCATTGTGCAACAGACATTCACAGCATATTTAATCAATTACTACTCCTCTTACATAAACTGAATACAATCACTTTGGACTTTATGCAAACATATGGATTGAATCAGTGAATTTAGTGTTGGAGGAGAACACACAAGAATTGAGGAAGAACATGTCCTAGGTTAAATTCTGCTAGACTAATCCAGTAGCCATCACCCTTACTCATCAACGAATATTAAACTCACATATAAAGATTGAAATGGCTGTTAATTTTCTTTTTCCAAATAATTTTAAACATAAAGACTATTAACCTTATCCACAATCTCATCAGTTAATCTCTACATCAGAACTGCCAATGCTATAATTTATATAATGCATTGGTTTTAGTGTCAGAGTGAGCTTTTGAAACTTCCTACATATCCCATCCAAAGTCAATTTTTTACATGCACAATCCATTTAGTCATCCCTTCAGCTATGCAAGTCTAGAAATTTACAGTACAGTCACAGTCCAAATCACTGGAGTCAATCAGCTTCAAAAGCTACCCAAGGCAAAAGGGGAGGAAGAGTATTTTTAACCCAAAATAATCACCCTGTAGTCCAGTTTACCATACAATTCTACATCCAATTACTTAAATGATGAGAAGTCAGCAGTTTGTGGCACCAGAAGGAACTTTCCTTCCTTCAGGAAAGGAAATTGCAGTAAGCCCAAAGTACTGCCAAAGACCATGTATCTTGCAACTTGTCACTTTGATCTTTTAAGAGGTGATTCCAGCATTACAGTTAGGTTGGTTTTTAGGTAGGTCTATAGCTTTTCTGGGTTTATAGTGCATCCTACAGTCATATTTTAAAAGATCACATACAAAACCTCAGGTGATGCCTGAATCACTGAATTTGACTGGGATAGAGCTGCTCTGAAAGAAATGAAGATATTATACCATAACATGGCTCTTATGGAGCCAGATCTCATGTTACACTACTGCAATGTCCCTTTCCCCTTCCTACTGTCTCCTGCATTCTTCTCCAGATTTCCTGTGCACTGTGGCTATATGGTGAATAGGAAACAAAATTCATGAGAGTAGGGAAGGCCACAGAATGACAGCAGGCAGAGATATTTTAACAGGCCATCATCTGACCAGTTTACCTTTCGGTTGAGAATACTCTTTCCAGCAGACTTGGTCCGTCAAAATGAAAAATACTCTGCAACTGAAGACTCATCTTTATTTGACTAAGCTGTAAGAAACCAGCTTACTTCTGTAGTTTTTGAATTGTAGATAAGAAACAAACACTAAAGAACTTAGAATGTCCTGCACTACCACTTTAAATAATAGCATGTTTGTTTAGTTAGAGTGACTTGGTTCCAGCTCTTTTTTTATTTTTGAGCATACTAATAGATATGGGTGTTCAACAAGAGGTGCAGAGTTAAGTAAATGGACTGCAGATACAAGTAGTGTTTAAAGACACTGGCTATCAGAAACAAGTAAGTATAGATCTTTTCTCTTATGAAAGCCAGGATAAAGATAACACAGCAGAACCATTCTCATAAAAAACAGTAGCAGCATCATATAAAGAAAGGTAAGAAATAACAATCTAAAAGTGTTGCCACACAATTCTGAACAGTTTT
This sequence comes from Cinclus cinclus, assembly GCF_963662255.1. Taxonomy (NCBI): domain Eukaryota; kingdom Metazoa; phylum Chordata; class Aves; order Passeriformes; family Cinclidae; genus Cinclus; species Cinclus cinclus. The sequence continues at coordinate 25,397,431 of NC_085051.1, read as the reverse complement.
ATAAGACTTTGAATACCAAATCTGAACTTTCTCCTATTAACTACTACAAACCTTCAACACTACAATGAAGACAGTTGGTACTTAGAGCACCTCTGTTCAACAATTGAACCTTTCCTGTAGACAGTAGGTATGAAAGAACTTGCTACAACAGCCTCAGTGATTCACCAATGAGAAAACACACAGACATCCTGCAACAGCAAGCCACCAATACAGATGTGTCAATGCAAGTACATCTGAATTACCCACCTTAGAGTGCCATTTTCTCCTTTGTCCAGGCTGGTGAAGCGACTGTACAGGCGGGTGATTTGACTGTGGGAGACTGAAGAAAAAAATAAAGATGACAAATTAGCATGTCAATGATTCCTCACAGGAGCAGACCTCATTACACTGAACTGAGCTGTTGCCAGAAGCTTTGTTCAAAAAAGAGTTCAAACAGAACCAGTTACATTGAAAGCACATGACAATGAGCATTTAGGGACTTTGTGAGCTATAAATCATAGTTTAATATTCAAGAATCTTCAAATTAGATCATTCTTCAAATATCTGTAACTCTTGTCTTTTACCCATTCCTATTTTTGATCTTTAACAATTTTTTTGTTGTCTGACTCAGTAAATGTCAATTAAAAAGAAAAAAATATTTGATGCACAGTTCCACTTTATTTCCTTTAATTCCTTTATGGCTTGAAATAATCTGGACACAGCCTACACTGATGACCTCTATATAACTTACAACACTAAAGACCCGTGCTATAGTACCTTTTCTTTCTCTTTTGCTTAGCTCTACTCCCATTGTCTTTTTATCACCTAAAGATGAAGAGTGAACTCAGTTTCTCTGTATCTGGAAAGTGGTCAGAGAGCCTTTAATTTTTACTTTACTTTTCTTCCTTTACAGGACTGCTGAAATCTGAACATTTTGGGGTTCAGAGAGTAAGAGAATAACCTGACTTGGAAGGGACCCAGAAGGATCATTGGAGTCCAGCTTCTGGCCCTGCACAGCACCATCCCCAAGAATCACACCATGTGCCTGAGAGCATTGCCCAAACAATCTGTGAACTCTGTCAGGCTGGTGCTGTGACCACTTTCCTGGGGAGCCTGTTCCAGTGCCCAGTCATTCTCTGGGTGAAGAACCTTGTCCTAATATCCAACCTAAACCTCTCTTGTCAGAGTTTCATGCTTTTCCCTCAGGTCCTTATCACTGGTCACCAGAGAGCAGAGATGAGGAAGGCTTTGTTCCAGAACTTGGAGCCAAAGATAAATATATTATTAAATTTGATAGTATTTTTTAGATCCTGCATTAATCCAGGAATACTTTGGTGCCTAGCCCTCTGTCAAGATCTCTCTGCCTTCAACAAAGTCAACAACTCCTCCCAATTTAGTGCCATTGGCAAACTTACTTAGTATGCTTTCAAGTCCTGCATCCAAATAGTTTACAAAGATGTTAAGGAGAACCAGCCCTGAAATAGAGCCCTGCAGAACCTTATTTGTGACCAGTCAGCAGCCTGGTGTTACCCCATTCACTGTAACCCTTTGCACCACACCTGGAAGCCAATTGCTCACAAAATTAATTTCCAGGCTTCCAGGACATGGAATTAAAAATTAAAAAGCTTATTTCTAAAGAAATTTGAGGAGTAGGGATACAAGCAAGCAGAAAATTATTTCAGACTTTAAATCTGCAGTTTGAAACACAAATTACAAAGGCAGTATCAAGTTCAGTAAAACTGTGTCAATATTACCAAGGTACTAGACAACTCAAGATATTAGACAACTACATCTTTAGTCTGTGATATGAGTGGGATAAACCTATATGGAACAGCAATTCCTTTAACACTGAAAGAATGCTTGTCCTGGTTTCAGCTGGGACAAAGTTGATTTTCTTCTTCGTAACTGGTACAGTGCTGTGGGTTTTGGATTTCATAGGAGAATAATGTTGACAACACACTGTTCTTTTGGCTGTTGCTAAGTAGTGCTTACCCTAAGCCAAGGGCTTCTCAGCTTCCCAGGCTCTGCCCAGCAAGGAGGTGCACATAAAGATGAGTGAGCACAGGCAGAACAGCTGATCCAAACTGGCCATAGGGATCTTCTGTACCACAGAACATCATGTCTAGTGTATACTGAGGAAATTGGCCAGGAGGGGCCAAACACTGTTTGGGGACAGGCTGAGCATTGGTCAACAGGGGTGAGTAGTTGTTCTGTGTGCTTGTCTTTCTTGGCTTTTATTTCCCTTTCTATCCCCTTTTCATTACAATTAGCATTATCATTGTTATCAATAACATTTAAAAATTATTACTATTATATTTTACTTTAAGTATTAAACAGTTCTTATCTCAACAAATGAGTTTTACCTCCCCTCTCCCCCAGCTTCTTCTCCTGCCTTGACAGGGAGTAAGCAAGCACGTGTGGTACTTAGTTGTCAGCTGAGGTTAATACACAACAAAGCCCAACAGGAGATCTTGGCTTTTCAGTCTCTTCTGATGAAGTTAATAAATACATGAAATAAGACTGAGTTGAATGTTAATGTTTACTCAGTAAAGGCATGATTGTCTACAATGTTAAACTAGGACTTAATGTAATTTTCTGATGTAGTAGTTTAAAAAGCCTTCACCAGGTCATGCACAATGCTTCTTTTACTAGCTCAAACTTATTTGGGAAGATGTTGCACAGTACTTTTTTGATCTGTGACAAATGAGGCAAATTTCTTTTTTCATGTTTGTTCTTTCTTTCTCGAGGCTATTTGTTTAGGTTCAACAGTTCCCACCTTCAGCATGACCTGCCAGCAACTGGGTTTTCACATACACACCTCACCCCCCAGCCTTCCTGTCTCCCCAGTACCTTTCATTCTTTGCATAGGATTGGGCAATTTGCTCAGTTTCACCTAAGGCAACTTCTCTACAATCAGACTGGGCAGTTTGTTCTCTTTCAAGTCAAGCAACAAACACAGAAAACAAGTATCAGTACTCTAAAGTCTTCAAATTTCTGCATTTCTGATTTAATGTTTTAGAGACCAAAACAACAACTAATGGTGAAAACAGAAGGCTGAAGTTAGATTTCCTATTAGAAGCCCCATACTCCCACTCCTCCCTGTAAACAAAGAAGGTGATGAGAATTCTACTCAGCTACGATTCCCAAACTGAGGTCAACATCTCCATTTTTGGAAGACCTTTGTAACAGCTAGTATGTGAGAAATAGTGCGTAGCTGTTGACAGGAGAAAAGCTATTTTCATTAACGTCATACTAGACAAAAAGCATATCATAGTTCTGTGATAAAGGAAGATGATTCAGGTTCACCACTGTGTTCTGACATAATTTCCTTCTGGCTCTCATCCCTCACAAAAGCTGTGTCACTGGATATTTTTCAGTGCATCTGCAAACAAACAAAGATTCTCCTGAATACCACAGGAGAATTAAGATCTGCAATTTGTGACTGCTTTTTGAAAATCCAAGGTTAAGGCTTAAAACTAGGCTGAAATACCATTTTATCTATATTGCTACCCCACTAAGGTAGTTCTAAAAATTTAGGGTCGAGATCTCTAAATTAAGAGTTGCTCCCTCTATTTTCCTTATGTTAAATCATTGTAAAGTTTTTAGCAATTAGACCTTCTTGTCTACAACAGTAGCATAAACTCATATATTTATATACTTAGAAAAATATATAAATATCCACCAGAAAAATCTATTATCTGCTACCATGCAAACTTTTTTTTTTCCTAGATTTAGGTATGAGCATTAGTTTACTATTAATCCTTAGGTAGGGTGCTTCAAAGAATGGATACAAATATTTTGAATACTGTTACGTTCCAATGGCTTTCAAAAGCTTGCAACAGAATGGGGCAAGCAACATCTTGGGCCTCTCATCTTTTTTTCAATAGTTGTTACTGAAATATCAGAACAATTAGAATGACTTCAAGGTGTTTTCATGCTCAGACTTCAAAATGTTTCTATGCAAAGCACACAATTTCCAGACAACATCATGTGAGATTTAGGACTGTCAACTTCAGGCTTTGCACCAGCTGCTGGGAACCTGATGCATTACCTATGCAGATGTCTCTGAACTTATGCTACAAAGTGCTTTTCACTACCACAAAAAAACCCCAGAATTTCAATCCAAGCAAATTTCATTCAGGAGATTGTGTCATTGCATGGCTTTTGAAAGACTATGCTTCAGGTGCCCTAAAAGACATGTTCTTCATCTGTTCTGCAAAAGAATATTAATATACAGTTTCTCACTTATGTCAGTATCATTAGCTATTCAGTTTTGTGCTACATGAAATTGAGCAGAAGTTATATAATTCCACAGCTGAACTCAATCAAATTGTTTAAGTATTCTACTCAGTGCTACACACCTACCCCAGACGAACTGTAGAACTACATTTCACAGTAAAGAGGCCAAAAAGAATCCTTGGGAGCACTTATCAGACCACCAGTTCAAGATGGACTTGTAATGCTGCCAGATTTTTTCATGTCTACAAAGACCCTTTCTCAAACTCTTCAGTAGCTAAAGTACCATCAGCATCACATTTCCAACAGACCACAGCAGTCTATTCAGTAACACTAGCTTAGCATTCTGCCTGTGAACTTTCATCCAGATAACCAGTGGGTTATTTTGGGTTTTTTTCCCCACCTTGTATAAACTTTTCACCTATATGAAGTGTGTATAACAGTGCTAACAGCTTGGTGGAATTTTCCATCTACCCAGAGAATTATAAAAAGCAGAGAAAAATCACATTCCTGAACTACAGTTACAGACTAGGGAGAAGAAGAAAATTATTGATAAAGTCAATGAGACACACTGTGATTATTTACAAGCAAGCATGAGTCAGAGATTAGCAATGGTTGATTAACAAAATGGTATTACTTATAAAACTAACTAGATAAAAACATGGGAAAATGAACGGACCTAGCGTCACAAAGCTGAACACACCAGTCACAGCTTTGATCACCCTCTGATAATACAAGAAAAGCATTTAGAGGCTAACTAGAGTCAAGTGGATTTATTGCTTAGGATGCCTATACAGCCATCTTAACGGTATTTATTTAACTATCACATAAGTAAACTTTTAGGAATAAAACACCACAGACAACAGATCAAGTAGCAGCATGAGAAAAAATGTAAAACCTTCTGGAAAAATATTCCAGATTTCGGGTTTGGGTTTTGAAGCATCTTTATAAATGAGAAGAGGCTACCTTTACTCCACAATCTTTGTGATTAAAAATTTTTAAAAAGTCACAGAAAGTTACTGCTGGATAAGTAGACTTTGACATTCCTGCTTTTTTATCACAGCCTTCCTGTAGGTTTTCATGACAGATGGAAAAAGGATCATGGAAACTATGCTAACTCACTCAGCCTGCCACTACACTAGCACCAGTGACATCTTAATAATTTTCTACTCCTTTTCTGTAGCCACTAATTTTACTGACACAAATAAACTAACACTTAAGAAGCATATATGATACCATTTATATTGGAAAGAAAACTGAAGAAAGCATTTTCAAGTAGCAAGAACAGATCAGAAAGCATATCCAGAAGAAAAACTGTCAGCTGGGCACAGCATGTTGACCTGAGAAGTTTCCTCGGAAACAAACAGCAAAGTGATACTTATAATGTTATGACCTCTGCTCCCCAGCTAGTTAGGAGGGCATCCTCCCTTTATTATTTTTAGGTATTTGCTAGAACCCTCAGGCAACCATTTTATCAGGCAAATTAACAACACTGGAGTTTCAGCTTCTCTAAAGTATTTTATGTTTATGGAGAACAACTCAATCAAATACTGTAGGGTAAAGTATCTAAATATTAGAGTCCAGCTTAAACAGTGCTCTCCCAGTTGCTGACTAGTACAGGAATTTTCACTTCTTTTTAGTTAATAATGCTTACCTCTCACAAATTACATTACTTCCTTTATGGTTTAAATGCCACTCAGCATTCACTCTGAATGCCCTTACGGCAACTTTAGCACTAGCCCACGAAACAAATAACACCTGGGAAAAAAAATATTACTATCCAACGACAGTTTCTTTGGGTTAAAAACTGAGAGAAACTCCAGCACCAGACATCGAGACAGACAACTCTTCAAAATCCAAGGAGTTACCTCCGACCGAATACAATACACACCAAGAGCACTGCTTCCCTTCTATCCCACTGGGATCTCGCTGCAGCTATCGGCAGCGGTGGGGGGAACCGAGAGGCGCTTCCCAGGTTTCCGCGGGCCTGCCAGACATGTCCGGCCCCGGGGGCTGCGGGTGGCCGGGACCGGGCACTGCCCCGACGCGAACAACGCGGCCGCGCCGGGCAGGGCCCCCCCGGCCGGAGGGACAGCGGACGGCCCCGCTCCGGCCGCCGATCCCGCCGCACTTCCCTTCCCGCCCCGCCGCACTCGGGCCCCCGCACTCACAGCCCGTCTCCTTCTTGATCTCCTCGATCTCCTCGTCCCGCAGCAAAGTGGACGCCCGGGAACCCATCGCCGCCGCTGGGCCCGAGGGGAAGGGAAGGGAGAGGCCGGGGGAAGAGTTACGCAGCCGAACAGCAGTGACGGCGGTGCCGCAGCCGCCCCCGGCACAGGCCCGAGCGCGGCCGCCCCCTGCTCTGAGGCGGAAGGCGAGCTCGCACCGACTGCCACGGCCCCGCCCGGCCCGGCCCGGCCCCGCCCGCCCCTCGCACTCCCGGCGGCCGCCCACGGCCCCGCGCGCACGCGTGTGGAGAGCCCCTGGGCCGCGCCCGGCGGGACGGCGGCCGCCGAATGTAACTGCGTTGTTGGTTCTTCGCCGAGGTAGTAGCGAGTAGCAAGTCCTACGGTCTTGCCTTGTTTTGCAAATCGCTGAATCACAGAACGGGTGAGGTTGGAAGGGGCTGCAGTGGGTCAAGTAGTCCAGCCTCCCTGCTCAAGTAGGGTCATCCTACAGCACATGGCACAGGATCCCATCCAGATGATTCTTGAATATCTCCAGTGAGGGAGACTCCACAACCTCTCTGGGTAGCCTGTTCCAGTGCACGGTCGCCCACGCAGTAAAGAAGTTTCTGCTCGTGTTCAGTTGGAACTTCCTGTGCATCCATTTGTGTCCATTGCCTCTTGTCCTGCTGCTTGGCACCACTGAGGAGAGCGTGGCTCCATCCTCTGACATCTTCCCTTCAGATACTGATAGACATTGAACAAGTCCACACTCAGTCATCTCTTCCCGAGGCTGAACAGGCCCAGCCCCCTCAGCCTTTCCACATAAGAGAGATGCTCCGGTTGACCATTCATCCTCCTTGCACTCCACTGGTTGCTCCAGGAGCTCCACCTCTCTTGTACAGAAGAAACAAGAACTGAGCACACCACTTCTGATTCCGTCTCACCAGGGCTGAGCAGAGAGGCAGATCTCCTCCCTGGACCTGCTGGCAATGATCTTCCTGATGCAGGCCAGGACACCATTGGCCTTCTTGGCCACAAGTGCACTGCTGGCTCAGGAGCACTTTGTTGTCCACCAGAACCCCCAGGTCCCTCCCAGCAGAGCTGCTCTCCAGCAGGTCAGTGGTAATGACAAGCTTTTACCCCAAAGAGTGGAACCTGATGTATGTCTGTATTTTTTTTACCCTCATTCATGTCAGTGAAAAACTTAGAAACTGGCAGAAGCACTCCAGGATTAAGGATAATTTTTGGTCATGGAATAGGCAATGGTGAGGCTTTGCTTACTGCATTTTGGAGCAGGGAGGTCCTGTCCACCTGTAGTTCAGCATTTTAAATCCTTTTTTTGGGTCACATCTGAATTATCCAGTTTCATTTTTTCTCCTAAAATCAGTAGGCATTAGAGTGGTGTATAAATCACACGTCTTTTGTTCCCCGATTATCTATAAGCAAAATATTAGTAACAACTCACTTTGAAAAGGTCTTGGAACTGCATTGCATTAAAGCTTACTGGTTAAATAACAATGGTTAATGTCCAATGAGACTGCTAACGAAAGTAACTACTCCAAAGGTAATCAGCTGAGATAAGAGTGCCCCCTGTTTACATCCTGAAGGTAAATTCATTGTATATGTTTTATATATGCAAGACTTTCCCTCATGAACTGTGCTGGGAAGTTAAAATGCTTAGAGTTCATGTTAACTTGGTCTTATTTTTATTCACACAGGCAAAAACATATCTATTAAATGATCTGTTTGTCTGAGGCTCCTTCACTAATGGCATAAATATGGGATTATTTAAGAAAAACATTTCTAATGTATAAAGGTCTGTGCATTTGGCACAGATTTAGAAGATTGGCAACTACTTTGCTTAGGGGATAAGAGCAAAGTGCAGAGGGGCAGCTAGTTAGAAGTCATCTACTGGATTTACCAAGTGATTAACTTACTCCATTCTGCCTTTTTTTTTATGTACTTGGTTTATTCTATAGGTAATAGTCTGTGAGTTAATTAGTTGTAGTTCAATACTGACTTTGTTTCTGATGAGATGCTTACATCATTAGACTTAACTAGTCTTTAACAAGTGTCCAAACGTTGCTTTTGAGCACTATAATATAAATTGTTTCTATCGTTGAATTAACCAGATTCAGAGAAGGGAACAGCAATGCTTTTTGAGTGTATTGAAATGCTTCCTTCCTTTCACAGGAGGAGAAGGGATGGGATGTACTTGCTGTACTTACAATGAGTAACTCAACTTTCAAACTGCCAAGTTTTTCCTCAGCTCTGAAGAGGTGAACAAGGTGGTGGGTATAAGGCTTCTTCCAAGGTAAAAGGCTCCTCCAAGCTATTATTTACAAGTATTCTCTCTCATATTTCTCTTTATCTTGTTTGTTTGTTTGTTTTGTTTTGTTGTTGGTTGGTTGGTTTTGGTTTTGATTTTTGCTTCCCAGTAGTGTTCCTTGGTAAAAGAATTTCCTTGGTTTGTTTCCTTGTCAGCTTGTAGTTTTAGGGAGAATCTCCTATGAGCATTACACATGTGGTGGAATAGTTCCAGAACAATTGCAGAGGGAAATAAGAGTTATATAGATGCTCTCAAAACATTTATAAGTGTGTCTTCAGAAAACTAGTAAAAATATATTTCAAATTCCTGCTCCTAGATGGCTTCATTTTGAGTCTTCTCACAAGACCACTATTTGAATAGTTTATTCTTCCTTATGGTCCTGTGATGTTACCATTTTTTATGATTTTAATTACTTCTGTTTGACAGTAAAGTGTCAGTGATGCAACTGATCTTTTAATATTGGTGAGCTTGTATAATTGTTCTCCAATTACTGTACTTAACTAATGGATCAGATACTATTGATTCAGGGTAAAGACAGATATTTAATTTACATGGTTCTTGGGCTCTGGTTAGGTACTTCATTCTTTGTACCTTGAACTCCAGTTTACCTTAAGATTGTTGCTGATCTTTGCAGTGAACATCTGTTCAAGTTCTGTTTTCACCTTATATTTTCAGAATAAATGTGAAATTTTATCTGAGATAAGGGTTTTTTTTTGTTTTTTTTTTTTGTTTTTTTTTTTTTGTTTTTTTTTTTTTTTGTTTTTTTTTTTTTTTGTTGGGCAGCTTCAGGATCTTCTGTAAGAACCATGCAGGCTAAATTGAGTTGCTTCATATGCAGCACTTAATTTTCTGAACAGAGGCAGAGGGTATTGCATGAAATATTTCTCTTTCGCATTTCACCAGTGTGGGCATTTTAATAATGTTTAATAACTTCTGTGTTAAATTTGGTTGTCTTGCTTGCTCAGGTGCACTTTAAGCAGTTGAAGTGAACAAACAAGCAGACACATAACCAAGCAGATTGTGGCCCATGGAGTTCTCCCTGTTTCCTTAGAGAGCCATCTCAGGGCCTCAGATAGCTCAAAATATTCCCTCTGAGGTAATGTGGATATTAGCCAAGCAATGGACTTAGTCTTTGTCAGACAGCATTTTTCCCAGAGATTGTTATCTCTTGGTTTGTCTGTATCAGAACAGGATGTATTCTGAGAGAACAATGGTAAAGGAAAGGTAGGTACAGAGCTTGTTATCTGCAGACCTCGGAAGGAAACAGGCCTGCTTTCCAAAATGTTTATCCTGTAGCTCTTACCAACTATAAAAGTGGCTGAGCAGCACAACTGATCTTTTGAAGAAATAAAAGTGCTTCAGCCAGTGAACATTCCTCTTGGTGACTAATTTAATCTTATACTTGTTCCTGAAATGTACGTGGCATGATAGATAACTCAAAGCTCAGTAAGATTACTGCCCTTTGGATTTGTTCTGGCTGTCAGGCATGGTTCTGGTTGTGTGGTTCCTGCTCTGGCATGTATACAGGTACATACCTATACAGGCACAGATCCAAAACCAGCTCATTCTGTTCGCACAGAATGGTAACAAGAGTGCAAGGCTATAGGCTATAGGCTTAAGAAAAGTTAGTTGCATTTACCTGGGTAGTGGGAGAGAAAATAGAATCACAGAATGGTTTGGGTAGGAAGGGACCTTCAAGATCATCTAGTTCTAGAGACACCTTGCATTAGACCAGGTTGCTCAGAGCCCCACCAGCCCAGATCTGAACGATTCCAAGGACAGGACATCCACATCTCCTTTTATATAAAATATATGGTTTGGTAATTTTACAATAGTCTGCTGTTTGTATATTCTCCACAGCTGAGATGCTAAGTGTCTCAGCTATTTCACTGTCCATTCACTTTATATTTAACAATTCAAATACCAAAGCACAGGAGTAAAAAAAAAATGAGCAAAGGTTTGATGTGATCTGTCTGTTAGTTTTGTCTTTGCAACAATCTTTTCCCTTCCCTAGCCGAACCTGGAAATTAGGGTGCATTCTGTTTTTAGTGCACGTAATATTTTAAGCTGAAACCTTTTCGTTTTATTGTGTATCATAATGACAAAAAGTAGTGCTGCAGTTCAGTTTTAAACAGCCAGTTTTTTTTTTTTGTCAAATAGCAGAGCTGGGGTCATGCTCTAGACTGTAGGCATTTAAACGAGACAGTTCATGCTTCAAGTCATGCGTGGCTGCCACTGTGTCTCAGACTGTCTCTTTTACCAGTAGAGTGTCCTTCAGTGTCTTGGATGCACAGGTACCCTTCAAAGGAATTCTGGTTGGGAACAAAAATTTACCAAGAAAAACTTCAGGGCATTCTCTCAGGGAAGGTAAACATTACTGGAATGTTCAACAACATGAACATTCTAGTTGTTGAACCGTGTAAATATTGTGGCTTTGTTCTAGCTAGAAAGAAACTGCAGGCAGGGCTGATAGAATCTTGTGTAGACCCATTTTAAAAGGTAGTTGCTACCCAATGACAGCAGCAGGTTTAATGTGCTTTTTTTTAAAAAAAAGATGTATTACCTGTTCTTGATCAAACTTGGAACAACCTGAGGCTACTGTGACTTAAGCAGGAGCCAGGTCAGCTTGTGCATTATGTTCTTTGTTCTTTCTGCCCCTTGCACAAGTGTAGAGACAGATTCAAATACAGGCATCCAGCACTGATGGGAAACATCTGCTGGTAAAAGCAGAGGTGAAAATGAGGGAACAGGCCAAGTTATCACAAAAATCTGATTTTGCTGGTGTTGGCCCTGGTGGTAGGGTGGTTGATATGTGACTAACAGGAAAATTAAGAGCCTTTTGAAGAGAAGAAAGTAACACAATGGCTATGATCCTTCATAATGGGCATGGGCATGTTATACAGAATTACGTATGACTTGTGCATGCATACATACTAACTTTTCTTGTCATAGATATGACTGCCTGTAGTAACTCCTCAAAGCCCTAAACTGGGCTAATTTGTAATTTTTATGGCACAGGTTTCTTTCAGTTACTTTCTAATCTTAGTTTGGCCTTTTGCCCTTAAAAATTATGTTATTTCGTTACAGATCAAGTATCAGTCAGCATTAAGTCTTGACTATAAGAAAAAGGGAGAGCTGAAAATTCCCACTGGCACTCCCAAAGGTTAGAACATGTAACAGAAACAGTGGAAATAATTAACCAGAGCTACCCACGCTAGGATCCAAGGTACAGAATTGCACTCATTGTTCTGTTGTCTTGGTATGAGCTGCCATGCCTTCTTTCCTCTCACTGATAATTCTCTAGGCTTGGAGATGCAATTACTCTGATTCCTTGGCCTGAATCCTACTTCTAATGGAAGTAAGTGACTGACATAGTCTGATTTTGGGTACCCTGTGGTCTACTTGATATTGTGGAATTCAGCTGTTTTGTCTTCTACTCTGTACTGCTGGAAAAATAACTGGGAGGTGCTTCTGAGCTAATTCTCACAGATGCTTTTTGTGAAGCACTTCGTAGAGACAGCTTCTCAGTGTTGTTAAATTGGGAACAAGCACAAGTGAGACTCTGCATAAAAAATGCAGCAATGGAATTAAGAACCTTGGTTTACATGGAAACCTGCCTGCATTATTCAAAAAATATTATCCCTGTTTTTGGCCAGTGGCTGCAACAATTTATTCCTTGCAATAAGTAAACTAATATAATTAACACACCATTTAGAGTGTAATGGTGTTCTGATGTTCACTGTCTTCCCCACTGATATTCTTATAATATTTAAAAAATCACCTCTTGAAGTAACTTCTAATAAAGCTTGTGGAAGTTTGATGCTATTTTACATCTGACTTCCTTGTGGGCAGGGGTTGTGTACCTGTTGGGCTCTAGCAGCCGAAAGAGATGCATAGTGAGCAGGCAACTGGCTGTTGTCAGTGCTTACATCCCTAACATTGCTTTCTGGGGATCCTCACACTCTGAAACTCCTGCTTATTGTAAAATGCGGGTTGCATATCTGTGTACTACCAAAGTAAACACTGCAATTCTTCCTAAAGGTGTGTGCTGAAAAAAATACGGAATATTTGACAGCTTGAGAGAGACTTTCCATAAAACAGAAGTCCATGAGTCTATGAGTTAGGATTTAACCATAAAATATACAAGTGAAGAACTCACTGCTGCTACCTAATTCCACGGATCAATGCAAACGGATAAAAAGGATGAAACCAGGAACAGGAACAAGCAAACACCATGCCATGCAGTTGCTGCTGGAGGCTGTTGCCTGCTATCCTTCTGGTTCTGTGTGTTGTCAAAGATGAGTCATACTGGCAAAATCAGTTTATAGGCAAAAGGTTTATGACAACTTACCTATTCTTTCATTATGTTTTCCTTATCTTGCATCATTATTTTAGGTTTTGGATAAAAGGCAAAACTAAGCATCCTGAGAAAGTATCACTGTATGTTTACTCTCTTCTGATACTAATAGTACTGGGCTAGAAGGAGTAATAGACAAATACAACATAAAACTTACATAAGTCAATTTAAAAACCTAATCTACCCTTTTACATAACAGCTTTAAGGAGTCAGATTGCTAGCTCTGCAACTGCATGCAGTCAGAATGGTGATTAATTTGCATAAAAAGCATACTTTACTTCTAATATGCAACCCCACTGTCAGACCTCCACATTCTTTGCCTTGGATTAATGGACATTGGTCATGGCATATTGATCCCTTCCATCACAGGTTGCTGATGCTTTGCAGGTTTTCTGCAGTTCTCAGTGACAGCTTGTGGCTTCCTTCTGCAGCCTGTCTGCTCATTAAGGGTGAAGATACCTTCCAGTGGGATGGCATCATGAAGTGCAGACAGCAGGTGACTTCAGGGAGTGATTCAATGAGGCACCTTCTGAAGACTCAGTTGTTAGCTGTCCTTTGCCCATCTTGAGATGTTTCTGTGAGGTTCTTTTTTAAGAGCAAGGCAGTAAGCAGTGATTAAATTGCTGTAGTTAAGGACATTTTGTAACACTGCCTTGAGAGACAGGTGCAAGCATTAGTTGGCATCAGCTTATGCTGGTATTTCCTAATAGCTCATTTGAAATTCAGGTTTTGAAGAACCAAAAAGATTGTATAATACAGGCTAAATATAACTTGGGTGGGAAAATGTTCTGGGTATCTTAATATTTTTGACTCATTCTGAAACCCAGTTTCAACAGAGCAAATTGCTTAAAATGAATCCTGAGTCAAATGGGGAAAAGGGGAACTTTTATTGACAGCACTATTAGAATGAAATAATTCTTGTGCAGTTCAGCAAACAAATTATCATTCTCTATTTTCCTTGGTTGTGTTAATCTTTCAGATGGGAACAAGCAAGGGAAAACTTGATGGGTTAAGAACTTCTAAGATTTGGGGAACACAAACTTGATAAAATAGACTGCTTCATATGGAGGGGACCTACGAGCAGGTAATCCAACTGCCTGACCAGTTCATAGTTGGTCAAGTTAAAGCCTGGTATTTAGGACATTGTCCAAAGGCCTCTTGAATACTGTCAGGCTTGGGGCATCGACCACCTCTCTAGGAAGTTTGTTCCAGTGTTTGACCACCATCTCAGCCAAGAAATGTTTCCTAATATCCAGACTAAGCCTTCCCTGTGCAGCTTTGAACCATTCCCACATGTCCTGTCACTGGATACCAGGGAGAAGAGCTCAGCACCTTCTTCTCCACTGACCAGCTGGTGATGCTGTGTTTGATGCATCCTAGGATGCCAGGGCACACTGCTGACTTCACTGAGCCTGCTGGCAATCAGATCTCTGTCTGCAAGGCTGCTTTCCAGCCATTCTCCCAATATATATTTGTGTCCAGTGTTATTCCATCCTAGATGCAGAATCTGACATTTCAGCTTGGAAAATTTAATCCCATTAACTGTAGCCCAATGCTCCAATCTATGTAGAAACCTCTCTAAGGCCTCTTGTCCCTCAAGAGTAAGCAACACCTCCCAGTTTGGTACCATCTGCAAACTTGCTAATGGTGCATTCAACTCCTGCATCCAGATTGTCAATAAGTATACGGAACAGAGCAGGCTCTGGAATTGAACAAGAGCTGGTGAAAGGTCTGGAGCAGAATTCCTATGAGGAGCAGCTAAGGGAGCTGGGGTTGTTTAGTGGGAAGAAAAGGAAGCTCAGAGGGGACTTTATTGCTCTCTACAAGTACCTGAAAGGAGGTTGTAGTGAGGTGGGGATTGGTCTCTTTTCTCTGGTAACAAGCAGCAGAAGAGGAAATGGCCTCAGGTTATGCCAGGGGAGGTTTAGATTGGATATAAGGAAAAGCTGCTTCGAGGAAAGGGTGGTCAGGCATTGGAACAGGCTGTCTGGGAAAGTGGTGTAGTCGCCATCCCTAAAGGTAATTTGGCATTTAGGGATGTGGTTTAGTGGTGGGCTTGTCAGTGATAGCTTAACAGTTGGACTTGATCTTTGAGGGTTTTCCCAAGCTAAATGATTCTATGAGTCTATCATTTTGCTGGGATTTTTAATCACATAACCTTGCTTTTTTGTGCTGGGAAGGGGTTGAGGTGGGGTGAGAAGACTTCCAAGGAAGCTATTAAATAAGGATAATAAATACTTAATGAGACCTCACTATACAGGCAAGATTTTTTACTGAATAGGAACAAGAGCATTTTTCTCCTTCATTCTGGTCTTTTAACTTCCTCGGTAAATACAAGTGGGTTTGTGTTGCCTGCTCATAGACTTAAAATCTTTTTCAAAAGCCTGGATTAAATGTTATTTGATATTGCTATGAAAGCTACTCAGTGAAACCTCTAATTCGAACACAGCTTTATTTTTATGTAAGTTTTAGAATTCCAGTAATGTCTCTCAAAATTTCTGTTTTGAGAATTCTGTACAGCAAACTTGAACCAAATGACAACACGCCTTCCTTAGTACCAGATCAAATCATCCTATTGCCCCGAAGACTAAAAGTGGAAAATGACCATGTAATATGCATGCAGTAAGTACACCAGTGTAAACCACTCTGTAGTGCAGTTTTGCCCAGGGTATCGTGGTCATGCTGTTTCACTGGGGCGTATTTTCATGTTCTTCTGTTTTCAGTTGTGATTGCTGATGATGTTCCTATCCCTAGCTGCTTCCCCAGCTCCCTTCTTGGGAGGCAGTTTTTTTGCCTTTAGGTCTTTTATCTTAGCTCTTACTAATCCAACCTAGTTTCAGAGATAGATGAGAGAGGATCTAGCATTAAATACTGGAATAGGTGTGTGTTGGGTTTTTTTTGGTTCGTGTTTTTGTTGGTTGGTTTTTTTGCTGTTTGGTTTTTGGGTTTTTTAAGGAAGCAATCCGTCCTTCCAAACTTCTGCTTCTCTAACCAACACAGGCTTGTACACAGATGGTCTTAGATACTGAAAGCATTCAGTTACACTGAAAATAAATATCAACATCAGGAAATATGTTGTAAACTGTGTCAGTCTATGATGAAAAGCTTTCTTAATTTTGTCCAACTTAAATAACTGTCTTGGAACAGAGTACATTTTCTTCTTAGTAACTAGTACAGTGCTGTGGTTTTTGGATTCAGTATGAGAACACTGTTGACAACACACGGATGACTTGGTTGTTACTCAGTAGTGCTTACCCTAAACTGAGGGCTTTTTGATTTTCCATGCTCTGCCATGAGGAGCTGCACAAAAAGGTGGGAGTATGGCCAGGACAGGTGATCCAAACTGGCCAAAGGGATATTCCATACCATCATAGAACACCATGCCCAGTATTTAAACCAAAGGAGTTACCTGGAAGGGAGCTGACAGCTGCTCAATGATGGCACATTTTGTATCACTTTTTCTATTGGATTTTATTTCTCTCTCTCCCTCCATTTATTATTATTATATTATTGTATATTTTTTTAATTATTAAACTATTCTTATCTCAACCCACAAGGTTTATGTTTTCTTTCCAGTTCTCCTCCCTACCACAATGGGGGTTAAGGGGAGGGACCATACAGCTGCATGGTATTTAATTTGTGGCTGGGATTGCACCACAACAATAACTGGTTTCATCTGCATTGGGATACACAGAAGAATCCTGATATATGGTTCTTGAGACCCTTCCTAGCTTCTCTGCTTACAACATTTGTTCAGAAAGCTACATACCTTCTGCTGCTCCACTCATCTCTAATGGGTAACTTGATGTCTGACCTAACAGCTTATTTAAATGCTTATTGGACTGGGTCTGGAGAGCACCTTGTGCCCAAAGGTAGGTATGTCTTTGATTATTTCTCTGGTCGGTGATTGGATCTAAGGCTCTGATGCATAAACTCTGGAGGACTCAGTTAGGGAAGCTTCCTTTTCTGAAGCTGTACACCCTGCTTTATGCTACATACCTTGTTTCCTGTGTGCAGCAGCAGAAGTGCTGGTGCCTGTATCTACCTAGCTCCATTTCCTGTTAGTTCAGTAGCAGAACCCACCCCACATTTGCCTAGTGGATGGTGAATTGCAGCTCTTAAAACATGAGCACAGTCACCTGCATCTTCTGTTCACTCTCCTCAGAGCCTGAGAACCATGGGGCTCAACAGGGGCTGTGTACATGTCTGAAGATATGAAGAGCAACAGGCAGATGTAAAGTGCTGGTACCTGGAGCTCACAGAGTTACTTTGTTTAGGTAAGAGTGTTTGGTCCCCACATTTGTTCTATTTTTCTCCTCATCTGTCAACATTACTGCTGAGCTGGTTTGCATACACTGTCTGTTTCTGAGTAATGTTTGTTGACCAAAGATTTTTATTTATATAAAAGCATGACTGAGTTATCTGATCATCCTCATTTATTCTCACAATTGTTATCTTAAAAAAAAAAAAAAAGTGAAAAATCAAATAAAGTATCATTTTTATCTGTGGTTACATAGAAACAGTAGTAGTGTATGCTCAGGTACCTTGGAGTGGCCAGATAGTGGACACTTCTGTACTTGCTTGTTAATTTTTAAAGCAGAAAGTAGGAGAAATGAGATTTTTGGTGAAAGAGCTGGAATTACTGCACTACTGGAAAGAACAGCTCAGTGCAAAACCAAAAAAGTAGTGGTATTGCTGTAGTCTTTTTTCTGTGTGCTCAATGAAATTGTGAGGGCTTGCACTAATCATGTAAGATATTGTTGGTATTAAATTTGGGTGCAAAGTGCATGGTCAAACATCCTCATTCATCAGAAAGAGACCAAACTGACATGATTAAATCCGTTTAGTGCCTCATTTTTGCAGTTGTAAATGTCTTGAAGTATTTATTAGGAAAAGAGAATGCAGCTCTATCTTCATGAAAAAAAAATGTATTTTTCTTTGCCCTGGTTTGACAAAGCACTGAATCACAGACTTGAATCCCTTGGGAATTACTTAAGGGCTCAGAGCTGTAAATCCCATTATTGAGGATTTAGGAGTAGATTAGATAACCACAAGAGGTCATAGTTGCTTCACAGATATAAGAGAGGAGGTCATATTTGAAAATCTTTTCTCCTTAGAGGAAAGCTGCCAAAAAAGAAGGTTGTTCCTAGTTCATGGGAAAAAAAGTGAGCTTGACATGTGAATTTCCAATGTGAAATGCATGTGAAAAGTAGGCATGACACAAGAGAAAAGAACAGTTTGTTAAAGGGAAAAGAGTACAAATTCTGCTTTGTATTGGGCTACTTGTAAAATTTTTAAAGTGGTTCTCAGCTTGCTGAAGACAATCCTTTTGCAAACCCATCTATTCCATAAGATTAGCCAAGGAATTAATTTGATCCTGGGTATTTCAAATGGTCTTTTGAAGATCGATTTGATATCTCATCTGGTTATCATAATTCCTTCATTCTAAAGCAGTTGCCTTCTGAAGTAACTGCTTTAGTAACCTAGTATGGGTAGTAAAAGTAGCCATTTTCACTGTCATTTCACTGTTAATAATTTTCTGTTGTTTCTATATTTTGTGAATAGATCACACAAATAAAAGTTTCTTCTACTTAATTTAAAATCTGTTTGCAATATATATTTAAACTCCAAATATGGAGTGGCAAAATACCAGAATCACTTTCTGACTAAATGTACAGCTCCTACTAGGGTCACATCATCTTTCTGTTTTTCAGCATATTCAGGGGTGCTTGATTTGAGTCTTCTGCATGACTGCATGTACCTGTGTCCAATTTACAACAGTAAAGTATTGCCCGTGGCTCACAGCAGCCAAAAGAGATAATGCAACATTCTTGGTGATGTAGTACTGGCAGAAGAGGGCAAATAAGAAAATAGAGAAAAAAGTAATAAAAATGAAAGAAATAAAAAGAAAGGCATCTCATTGATCCTGATGTTTTTGGAAAGATATGTTGACACTTTCTGTGGTTTCCTGTGTCATCACCTGCAAGTGGTAGTTGAGTTTTCTGAATGGTGGATGCTCCCTCCTAAGTGCCCTCCTCAGCTCCCTGACTTCTTACCCACAAACCAGATGCAAAGCAGTGACCTCTGATCCTCAGTGCTTCATTACTGAAACCCTCAGCTTCCCTCTTCTGTGTCTTTCAGAAACTGATAATCTTCCTTACCACTGAGGGGGAGCAGTGAACACAAATTTCCCACCTTCAAAGTCTTGGCAGTTCCTGCATTTTCAGTGTAACTGTCTGCCAGCCCTAATTTTCTTAAGCAGAGACCGAGGAAAAACCTGTTTCTATTTCTCTGCAGCTCTGTCATTAGAAAAGAGCTAGTAAAGGAGCTGCTACATGTGCTACATTTTTAACCCTCCTTGTGGATTTACACTGATGGTTGTTAGGTACTTGGAAATGCAGACATGTTCTCATGTTTAGGACTTAAATTCAAAGAAGCAGACACCTGTGAACCCATTGGGGTACAGAAGCAAATATTTTCCTAGAAGTGCAGAGTCCTCTTGTTGAAGAGGTGCCAGTTCAGTTGAAGAGCTCTGGTACCACAGAGCTGTGTACCACACCCATGTGCACCACAGTTGATATCCCCAGTGCACTCATGGTAAAGCTGCAGTTGATAAGGTGCTGTGCTGTATGTGATAGCAGGATTGTTGTGTTCCATTGGCTAATTACAGAGGGAGCTCGTCCCTGGTTCTAACAAAACTATGTTTTTTCCTATGTATTGATTTCTCTCCTGTTTCTTTTTCCTTATTAGCCTCCTTGCATGGAGCTGCCAGAGGAGCTGTGTCAGCTGGCAGACATGCAGAAACTGAGAAAGGAGAAAGCAATAGAGGACTACAGAATTAATGAGGGTGGTCTTTTGATCAAACCAGCCATGGAATTTAATAGAGAGAAACAATTGACAGAAGGATAGAAACTACAGAGATGATAGGTATTCCTGTCCCACCAGAGAAAAAAAAAAAAAAAAAAAAGGCAGCATCTTAAACCCCATCCTTCAAGGACGTACTTTGTCAAAGCAGAGCTTGAAAATCAAATTCATGTGGTAAAATCTGTGGCAGGACCTAAAACTGACCTCAAGTGGACTGTATTAATTTAATTTCTGACACAGGTGATTTGATGATCTTAGATTGGGTGTTTGGAGACATCCAAGTAAAAAAAGGGGCTATGCCTCTTGCAGAGGTGTCAAAAAAAAGCTTCTGACTTTACAATGACAGGTAATTCAACATTCCATTGCTGAATGGAAATAATGATGTCTTTTGGAGGAAATTCCTGCTGAGTCTGACTGTTCTTCTCTAGGTTTGTTTTTGAGATCCATTTTTCAAAGAGCTATTTTTGATTTTAAAAGAGTGACTTTTATTTTTCTTGCATTGTTAACAGACCACTTTCTTAAACTGTATTGGTTGTTTTGTTACCTGTTGCAGGTATGTAAATACTCATTAGAGCACCTTCCCACTGGAAGTTGCAGACTACCACCGCCATTGTTTGCCAGCACTGCTGCATCCAGCTCACGAGGATAAGGCTAAAACACCACTGTGCTATGTGGTGTGTGTAAAAAGCAGTTTAGGAGCTGTAAGCAAAATAAGGTGTTAAGACAAAACTACTGCTCTGCCACAGGACAAAATCAATGTAGGCCATGGCTCAGTCTCAGAACAAGTTTTCTGACATATTGGTGAACACTGCTGAATGTAGAATAGGGAAGAATTGGAAAAGGTCAAAGGTCACTGTGCAAACCAGACTGCAGTCCAAGAACAATCTGGACATCAGGCTGCAAAGGTGGGAATGACACCAGCTTGGAAGGGATGTGACATCTGCATGTGAGTACATGTCGCTACCTGTTGGAGTTAGTTTTCTTTGGATGTAAATCGGTGTGACTGTGTTTATGATGTATCTGCACATTTTAAAAAAATATATTTTTAGGTGAAACATGTTGATTTTCTGGTGTGTTGGGTATTTTTACCTCTCCCCACAAAGTACTAGATTGGCATTATTTAAATAGGTCATTATTTGAAACCGTAAGTCAGACTTGCTCACTTCTCAGAGTGACAGAAACACTGGCAAGGTTTTCTCTTTGGCATTTAACTGAAGGAAGATTTTTCCAAGCAGTGATGGGTTATCACAGATCAGTGGTGTACAATGTGGAACACGCAGGCTCTTCTGTCAGAGATCAAGAGCACTTACATTATATTTCCACAACCAAAAACATCTGGGTCCAGCCAGTCCTCTTACCAGACAGAAAATGGTGATACATCAGGTAAGGGAAGAAGGGAGGCAAGAGGAGCTAAGAGATGAAGGCATCAAGTCTGGGATATAGAAGTGTGGTATGGAATGTCTCTACAGGATACAAAGTGATTGCTGAGGCCACCCTTCTTGATAAGAGACTGAGCTGCTTTCTCAGCCTCTTCCAAGGACTAAATGTCTGACTGGAATGACATTATCATGGAATAAGGATTTCCAGAGGGGGACTTCACAGTCTAATTGCATCTGTGCCACTATAATGATTCAAGTAGTAAAACGTTCTTGGTAAATATAAGTACCACTTTCCCTTTGGTTCCTTTTGGGAATGGAGTTGTCACTCACTGATGTACAAGATTGAAAATTACTATTTTCATAAACAAGCAAAAAGGGCTTATTTTATAATGGTCCATCAGCCATAGAATGATGCTGTTCAGTGCCAGCTCTGTTTGTCTGAGTGTGGTACTAACATGTAACCAAATCATACTCACTTCCTAAGCAACACAATTCCCAGCTGAAATTAAGGATACAATTAGCATCACTAGTTAAGGACTACTCTAGTGAAGTTTTACTGGAGCAGCAGCAATGGTCTTACTTTTATATCCTAGCAACTGTGTGGTGGATTAAGCCCAGCTGGCAACTGAGCACCATGAAGCTGCTCCCTCCTACCTTGCCCCAGTGGAATGAGGCAAAGAACCAAAAGTAAAACTCATAGTTTAAGAACCGTTTAATAACTGAAAACAAAGTAAAATATAGCAATAAAGTAAATAATGATTAAAAGGGAAAGTAAAGCAAGTGATGCACAATACAATTGCTCACCCCATGCTGACCAATGTCAGATCCCCTTACTGAATCCAGATCGGCCTCACTTCCAGGTAGCTCCCCACAGTTATACTGGGCATGATGTCCTATGGTATGGAATATTCCTCTGGTCAGTTCAGGTCAGCTGTCCTGGCTGTGCACCCTCCCAAGATTTTTTTTTCTTCTTAGTGGCAGAGGATGAGGCACAATAAAAAAGTCCTTGACTCAGGAAAACACGATTTAGCAAAAGTCAGAATATCAGGTTTTTTTTTTTATTCTGAATGCAAAACTCAGCACTGTCCCACCTACTGAGGAATTAAGTCCATTCCAGACAAAACCAGGACACTGGTACCTACTGAGCGCTGAAGTGACACGTCTTAGTAGCGAAATACAGATTTTTATCGCTATGCAGTAGGTCATCTGGATTAATTATCCACTAAAGGATCTGCTCTAAGTGTACTAGCTAATGGGTTTTGGAAGTCACCAGTGCTGAACAGCTGACGTCCACACCGTATTTACGGTGCAAAGCATCTTCGCAATTAACCTTCAGGCCTATTTCGTCCAGAGCTCCTCTGATGCAACTCTTAGTGCATGACAAAGCGAAAGCGGCAGAACGCACGTAGCCTCACCAAATGCCCCCACACGTTACCGCTGACGGCGCCCCGGTTCCAGCGCCGCCAGCCCCTCACCGCTCGCGTCAGCTGCGGGGGCTGTCAAGCCGGCACAAGCTCAAGCACACGCACAGCACCGGCTCCCCACCTGCCCCGGGCCCAGGCGTGACAACGAGGGGACCCCGGGGCTCCGAGTGGCGCCGGGCCCAACCCGCGCCCGCCGGAGCGCCTCAAGGACGAGCGCGCGTCACTTCCGGGACGCACCCGCCTCCCTCGCGCCAGCATCGCGAGACCCCGCCCCGCCTCGCGCGAGACTCGCTGGCTCACCCGGCCGCCTGGCCGAGTCCCTTCGGCAATTTCCGTCACAGCCAGACCCTACCAATCGACCGAAGGAGCGCATCGATGAGCAAGGGCCCCCCGCGCAGCCCCTGCGGGGCCGAGCCTGCGGTGCGGACGTGGGGTCCGTACAGCGGCCACGGTGACGCGGGCGGGGCGGCGGGGCCCCGACGCGGGGCCGGGGCGGCGGGGCGGCATGCAGGGTTCGATTGATCAGGCCTGGGCATGGCGCCTCTCCTCCCCCCCGCCATGGCTCCCCGTGTCCCTGCTCCTCTCCTCTCAGTGAGCGAAAGTGGCCGCCGCCGCCGTCCCAGCGCCCGCAGCCGCCGCCTCCTCCTCAGCACCAGCGCGGGCGCCATCTTGGTGAGGCAGGAGCCGGGAGCGCCCCGCGGCAAGAGACAAGCAACGCCAGCCCCGGCAACGCGGGGCGAGAGGCCGGGTGGAGCAAGCGGGGGAGCGAGCCCGGGAGACACCCCCAGCCCCCCGCCGCCGCCGCCGCGTCGCCGCCGGGCCCGCTACCCAGGTGAGCCACCGCGGCCACTGCGCAAGGGCACGCCGGGCCGGGGCTACTGGAGGCGGCAGTGGGGGCGCCGGTTGGGCAGGCCGCGGCTTCATCCCCCGCGCCGACCGGCGGCCGTAGCAGCCGGGCCTCTTCTTAAAGAGACAGGCCCCTTCCCCGCCCTGCCCGCCGGATGCGCCTCGCGGTACCGGCGGCCGTGAAGCCGCCGTTCGTTACCCCCCAGCCCCCGTCCAGAGCGGCGGCCGGGCCCCGCCAGGCGCGGCGGGAGCTGGGCGGGGGGGGGCGGGGGGGGGGGGGGGGCTTCGGCGGGGTGGGGGGGGCGGCGGCGCTGTCGCGCACCTGCGGGCGCACGTGCGGGTGGTGGCGCGTGCGCGCGGGGGGGAGCGCGCCGGGGGGGGGGCGCGGCGGGGAGCGCGCGGCGAGGGCGGCGGCGCGGCCGGGTCGGGAGCGCCGCGTCACCGGCGGGAGCGCGCGCCCCCCGCCGCCTGCGGGGGGCGCGCCTGCGGGAACGCGCCCGCCGCTCCCCCGCCCCCATCCCCCCCGGTGCCGTCAGAGCGCGGCCTCCGCCCCGCAATCGACCCGGGAGCCGCGGCAGGGCCGGGCCGGGCCAGGCCGCCCCTGTGCGTGAGGCCGCGTGGCGCGTTGCTGCCCGCAGAGCCCGGCGGGGCGGGGCCCGGGGCTGCCCCAGCGCTCCCGGAATAGCCACCGGCACCTGCAGGAAGGGGCCGCCTGCCAGACTCGTGGCGTTGTTGATAGAAAGTGCCTCCCCGGTGCCCACGAAACGTAATTGAGTGCTGTGTTCGCGCTGGTGAATGCGCACTTATCTAAAGCTAGGCTTTAAAGTCTGCTCCTGTTTGCAAACAGGTAGCCTAGTGCAATTCTGTGTGACTCAGAGCAATTTCTGTTCATGGTTTAGCGTTGTACACTCTTTACCCTGTTGCCGGTCTTCTGTGGAGGATTTTCCCCTCTGCCGTGTTGCAGATAAAAATAAATTACTTCAAGGTTTTTTGCTTTTGCGTGAAGTAAATGGTGCAAGTCAAATTAATTTTTTATAGTGAAATGTGTATAGTTCAGATTTAAGTTTCCTCTCTTACAAACAAATCTACTGCATGGATTTGTGCAACACATCTGATATGCCCGTATGTGTGTGACTAACACATTTTTTTACTTACACTAATCGTTTGTGTTGTCACTCCTTTAGTGGATATGTATAAGAGTGTCATGACAGGGAGAGGTTGGTAAGATAGGGAAAACTACACTAAAACAGAGCTGTAGCTTGAACCTTTTTCTATGGCTAAAGGGTATTGCCTGTAATTCTTTTCTTGTGTATGTTTCACATGTATATTGTTGAAGTTGCTAAAAATACTGCCTCCAAATTCTTGATGGTTCAAATGAGCAACTTTTGTTCCATTTGGGTATAACTTAATAAGCTGTAAATTCTGTAATAAGCATGCTTTTGGACAGGCTAGACTACATGCTAGAGATTGGTTTAGATGGCAGGTCCTCTTAGGGCTTTTTTTGGACATAGTTCCCTTATTGTGGTCTGGGGTGGAGAGACTAAAAACCAAACAAAACTGTAAATATCCATGCAGTTGTTATTTTGTGTACACAGAATGTCAAAGCGCGAGGGTAACTTGGTGCTGCTGTGTAGAGCAGAGAGTATAAATGCATTGTCAGAGGCCTCCATTAATACTATTAACTGCTCTTTTGGGACAAGAATTATTATAATTGAACAATTACATAGTTAGGTTTGTTTTTTTGCTAGTTTAAATATGGAAGCAGGGCTCTGACATGCCAACTTTTGTGTTCGGTATGTTTGGAGGTATTCTGCTGTTTACTACATCAGTGCTTCTGATATACTGCTGTATAGTTTTTCTGTTAAGTAATTAATTAGGCCCTACCTATAACTGTTTTCTTTTTGGGAGTTGGAAAACCCAGAGCCAGTGCCTCATTGGCTCTTCTCTGTATTTAAAAGTGATTAAAAGGTGGAACACAGATCACTGAAATGCTGTCTCATTCCTTGTAACACAATATGAAACCTTACCACAAAAGCAGAACATCAAAGTAAAGCGTCTAGTTTAGCTACGTTTCATTACTCAGAAAAGCAGCTAAAATGGCTTTTTAAAATTTTAAACTCAAATGGTGTGAACTCAGAGTTCACTTGTATATGCATTAATTTTACTTGTTCAACTTGAGGTTAGTGGAGGGCTTTAGGTTCATAAGAAATACCATATTTGCTTTTTGAAAAGCCATAATGTCTTACACATCCCAGTTACATTTAAGACACTGCCTTAAAAAAACCCTGTATAGGAATTATATTTTGCTCTAAAACATGGTCTATAGCTCTGGGAAATTGTTGTTAGTGTAACTATACATTTACCAAAGCAAGCTAAAATGTGAGTGGGGAAAGGAGAGGATGTAATTCTCCTTCAAGCAAAATAGTTCTTCAAGTTTTTTGTACCACCACAATTTTCTCAATTAGAGATTATATACATATGAAGAAGTCTGACAAAAATATGCCTAGCTGTTATTGCTGTGTTAGTCCATGTTTTCCACACAGACCTTGATGGAGTGAATATTCTGTTCCGAGATATATATTTGTGTCAGGATTTATTCTGAAGATGTTACTACTGGAAAATCTCACAGTGTTAAGTATTCTGCTGCTCCAGTGAGACCTGTATGTCTCAATTCCATATTTCTTCAAGAAGGAAAAGTATTTTAGGGGTTTGCATAAGTTTAGAAAATCTGTCTTAATAAATTGGCGTCAAATTGCAAAGCACAAAAAACCTATGTATGGGAAAAACCCAGAAAACTGGTAAAATTGCAAGGCAGCTAAGGTGGCCTAGATGATTATATTTTTGCCCAGTTTTTAATCCTGCTATGGATAAAGCTTTTAATGCTATTAATAAATGAGGAATACATACTTTCTGTGATTTCAGGCTTTTGTTCACATGGATGTTTTGTCACACAGTGATGGGATGGAGTAAAGAAAAGAAGCTACTTCTGTGGGTTGAAATACTGGAACAAATATTAGTGCTCACCTGCCAGCTGGTCACACTTCATATCCATTCACTTAGTGTGTGGCTGGCAGGACTCAATTATTTTTACCTCCCTGATTTGCCTTCCTAGGAAGAGGTACTGTGCATCAGCTGCAATCCTGTGCCTTTTACTTGCATGGCAGCTTGTGTTTGTGTATGTGCCCTCAGCAAGAGTGGTTATCATTATTTACTGTGATGGATGATGTTAGTCATGAAGAGCAGAAAAACTAATCCTCTGGGCCTTATCTGAAGTGTAGAGGTGGCAGCAGCTGAATGGAAAAACCACAAGAAACTCATGGATGAAAAAGTACTGCTTCAAATAGCTCTGCAAAGCAAAGCCCATCCAGCCCATCCAGCCCATCCAGGCACAAGCGGCACATTTTGCACTTAGTGCTTATGGGGTTCCTGTTTGATGCCAGTAAGAAAAGCTTTTTGGGTGTCCATTCAGAAATACGCCATGGATGTTTGTTTAAGTTGGGAGAATCTACTTTTAAAGCTAAGTTGCTTCAGGAGACCATGGTTTTGCTGTTTGGTTGGTGCAGGTCAGTGGGCAAAAAATTTAGAAACCTCTTTGTAAAACCTAACTCTTCTCAGGAGATGTCCTTGGAGGATTCTTCTCCAGTGCAGGATGTTTACTTACTGACTGGATGCTATAAATGGGCAGACTTGAGACAACAAGAGAGAGGGAAGAAATCCCACACCTACATTAACATTGAACTAAGCAATGTGATTTAAAGCAGGATAAGGAAGGCTCTTTCAAAAATGAGCTTGGATATTAAAAATACAATTATTATGAAGGTTATTTGCATGAAGTTACTACATTCCTGTTATTTTACCTGTACTTTTAATAATTTAGTGGTCCATATGATACAGTTAAATGGCTTAAGTGTGAACTTCTGATTAAGAATGCTAGAAGATTCAAAGTGCCAGCCTGGCAGTGCAGAAGCTATTTATTTCCAAATGCTGATTTTATAAACCGTTTGAACTCTGGGGGAGAGGAAGGTAGAAGACAAATAGCTATGGAATTTGATACTGAAACTTAACAAAAAATTGGTATATATCAGTAAGAAAGGCACAAGGATTACTCTGCAGCTTCTGCTCATTTTGTCCCTGTGACGTGTATTTACCTAAAGTTACCACCAGTAATGAAATCATTTTGAAAATCTGTGTTTTGCCCTTAAACTGAGGCAAAAGGATAGATTTGTTTCAAAAATGTCAGAGAAAGGTGGTATGAATGTCATCACCATGTAAATCTACCAAAAGAGTATGTTGGTGATGTCGTAAAGGGTTACATACAGTAGTGGATCAGGCTGTGTGCCTTTCATTTGTTTGTTCCTATCTTCTCTCACTTCAGTGTTCAATCAGTTTTTGCTATTGGAAATCTTTGTTAAAAGCTAGAGTGGAAGTGAAAGAATGAAGAATTATCTGTCACTTAGCTTTCTGTATTATTACTTGATCAGCAGAGGAGCACTCTTGACTGTCAGCATATAAATAAATGAAAGGCTGAATTAATTGTCTGAGTTATTCACTATTCAGTATACTTGTGTAACATTTACTAAATTTCTTTTGGGCATTGTAAATATATTTTAAGGATATTGTTAGGCTCTCCTGTGCTTATTTGTGTATTTGGTAGGCAGGACACAGACTAGCAACTGTTTTGAGAACAAGAGTAATTAATGTGTTATGTACAGCCTTGTGGAACAATTAAAATAGGAAGACAAGCAAAATCATGTCCTTTTATATGGGTGAAACGTAGGGTAGTTATACTATGTCAGGTCAAGGAGGACTTATATTAAGTGTGGAAGTGGAAAGTTGAGTTTTGGGAATGTGGTTTTCTGCAAAGAGCAGACAGGTGAAAGATGCTGTGTTCTGAGTTAACTGTGTTAATATAATACATGCCCTTGTTGATGGATACATTTTGAAATGGAATGAGAAAAGGAATCACCCTACTTCTTTTGCTATGATACTAGGGAGAGATTTTTGCTCTTGTAATATATGTAATTTTTATTAGTGCTCATATGAAAAGGAAAACCCCTTTCACCTTCAAGGTATTCTTTTCTACCACCTCATGGATGATCTCTTCCATTAGAGGCATAAATTTCATCTTTCCTCTCATTTTTAACCCCTTTACTTAATTTCTTCACAGGAAGGGTTTCCAAACATTGGAACAGGCTGCCCAGGCAAGAGGTTGAGTCACTGTTCCTGGAGGTATTTAAAAGGTGTGTGGATGTAGTACTTGGGGACATAGTTTAGCGGTGGACTTGGCAGCATTGGATTAGCAGCTAGACTTGATGATCTTAGAGGTGTTTCCCAGCCTAAATGATTTTGTGGTTCATGGCCCTCTCTCTTGGAAGACAGTTCTTGATTTTAGTTTTTTTGTTTGGTTGATTTGGTTTCAAATGCCTGTTAAGCACTATGACACAGATGAAAGTTCCTTGGAAAATGTACATCTTAATAGCCTTATCATAGGGAAAGCTTTCAGGTGATGCCAAGTTCTGCTGGACATGAGTATTTGATGACAGAGGTCAGTCATTCAATTGCTGTCAGGTATGCAAAGACCTAATATGTAGAAAGCTTCAGTCTAAAAATGATTTTATCACAGAGCTGTTACCTTCTCTAACAAATTCTGGTGTGTTATTGGTTATTCTCTGTGGGTGAGGATGTTAACTCAAGACCCAGTATTAAATAAGAAATAATACAATTTGCTCTTGTTCAAGCACAGCCGTTAGTCTTAAGATGAGAATCACTTATCATAGTTTATTGTAACTTTGGAGTTCTGAATCTGTTCTGTAATTTTGGAGGATAAAAAGTTTAAAGAAGGTTAGATGCTGGGTTTTGGGTCTGTATATGTGAAGAGAGAACAACTTGAAGATTGGATGCTCAATCTGTATGTTCACTTATATAAGCATGAAACAATTTAGTCACTGATTTAATAATTAAACAAATATAAAATGTCATTCAATCAATAAATGTGAAGTTTCCTTCAGGTTTTATAGTATTTTTAAGAAGCCATAGAAACCTGAAGAATCCTTCAGAAGAACAATTAATCTATGTCTGTCTGGTTTTAATTTGAGCAACTTGTTCTAGTGAGAGGTGTCCCTGTCTATGGCAGGGGTTGGAACTAGATGTTCTCTAAGGGCCTTTCCAACCTAAACCATTCTGTGATTTTTTTGTCCTTCACCAGAAGTAAAAGCTTGAGATATTTATTGATTTGTTTGTAAGTATTTAAGATCTTGACAGCACTTTCATTTACGCAGTAACAGCTCTGACTTTGGAAATCATGTACCTTTCACACTATTATTGTAACAATGATAGCATCTTTTATAGTCAAAGAAAAGTAAAATTTGACATGACAGAGCTACTGTTGTAACAGCTGTTATGAAGTCCTTTGTAGTTGAAGGAGGAGAAAACTACAGTTGATAGAAATAAAGTGTTTTGATACCTTTGTTTCTAGAGTGTGTATTATGCAAATATTGCAGGAGGGTGCATTTAGCTTTATTAGGACTCTTAAATGCAGAGCAAAAGAATAAAATGAGGTGGACAGTTTTTACTAGTTGAGAAACATAATGCTAGAATACGTTCTATATTTGTAAGTATTAAAAAATATATTGCAAATTGCTTTTTGTGTGTTATTTTTTAATAACAGTTGCACTTTAGAATGAAAGGGTTTTTGTTCAAGTATTTGTAGCTTGTTTGCCAGCAGGTAACAGCTATATTTTCAATACTGAAAGAATAGCATTGCTTTAAGGTAAAGGAGAAATATTACAAGTAATCAATAGGCTATGGCTGTGAACTGAATGGTAAAAAAACAGAGGAACAATATTTTAAGTAGTTCTTCCTTTTTGGAGTCAGTTATTATATATATTATACATACCCTCTTTTCGGGGTTAAACCTGTTATATTTAATAACAATGAAAGCTTACTTTACATGCTTGAGGACTGTCTTCATAATACTTTGAATTTCTATATCACCACTTGGATTATCATATCATACTAGGTTAAAACAGTGCTTGTTCCTATCAAACAACAGTCACAAAATCATAAACCAGAAGACTAAGAATCTAGTTTTTGGCTGTGGTAGTACTATGGTGGAAAGTTGCATGGCAGTTTCTGTTTACTATCTGTATTAACTGCAACCTAAGCTTTTGCCTAGAATTGCCTTGGTAGATCTGTCTGCTCCCCAGCTTTGCTCCTTTCAGAGGAGTTGTGGTGCTGATGGCCGTTGTTTCCTTCTACAGCTGTGTGTTCAGAGGCACCTGTGCATGAGGAGAAGTTTGTTCTATGGCCTCAGAGCTGGGTGCCAGGGAGGATGGCAGCTGCTCAGAGCTGGCAAAACCCCTCTATCTGCAATACCTGGAAAAAGCTCTTCAACTGGATCAGTTCTTACGACAGACGTCTGCCATCTTTAACAGGAGTATATCCAGGTACCAAAAGCTTTTCTGCTTTCCCATGGGAGTGCCAAGGAAAGGCATTTTTATTATATTGTTCCTAGCCAACACCATATTAAGAATTTATCAGTTACCTGTTCATTAGAAACTCTTCTGCTTCAGGGGAGGAGAGGTTGCTTGGATTGTTCAGCCTAGAGAAATCTAAAAAATACTATTACATTTAATAATAAATCTAGCATTAGCTTTGAGTTCTGAAACAAAGCCTTTCTGATTTTTTCTCTCTGGTGACCACTGACAGGACCTGAGGGAATGGCATGAAGTTTTGTTAGGGGAGATTTAGGTGGGATATTAGGGAAAGGTTCTCTATCCACAGGATGGTTGGGCACTGGAACAGGCTCCTCAGGGAAGTGGTCACAGCACCAGCCTGACTGAATTCAAGAAACATTTGGACAACACTCTCAGGCACATGGTGTGATTTTTGGGGACTCTCCTGTGCAGAGCCAGGAGTTGGACTTAAAGATTTTTGTAACTCCCTTCCAACTTGGGATATTCTATGATTGTATAAAAGATTTTGGACTGTGCTTCTCTCAGTTCACAGTGAGAATACAGTGTGTTACCAGCTCATGTATGAATTAGTACAATATTTTAAAGCTCTTTTTTGTAGCTAAGTGGCCAAAACGTTCTTTGTCTGCAGAAAGTAGGGTGAGGAAGTCCTAAGTAGATTTTCAGGGATACTTACAGCCTTTAATCATAAAGAAAATGGAAAGACTATTGTTAGATGCAGAATTTGTGGAAATTGTAGCAATGAGGCATAAGTGTGTGTTTCTGTCCCAAAACAATTACATATTTAATTTCATCAGTGTTTTGGAATTGTAGAGTTACAGAACTGGTAACTGAAACACATAACAGATATATTTACAAGCATGTAATAAAACCCACAACAAGATTAGAAAAGGTATATCTACATTTCTCACATGTCCCAATAAGTGTGACAATATTGTGCTTCAGATTGACTTGCATAGTTCATGCTTCTAACACTAGATGCCTAGTTAAAGACTGGAGCTGAGGTTGACAGCATACTCAGGCTCATCTCATGATTAACTGTTGCTAATGGGTTAATGGGAAGTTACTGACAGCATTATTTCTAATGTGTAGAATTACATCTGAAGCTGTCTCAATTCTCAAACCTTTAGACAAATGCCCATATGTAAGAAAGCTGGTTGGGCATCTTCTCTTTTGAATGTTTTCCTGTTGTTGTCACTGTACTATGGATCTTCTTGCAGTGATGAAAGTGAAGATGGATTGGATGACAATTCTTTGCTGCCTCAGTCTGGGGATCCCCTGATGCAAGTTAAGGAAGAGCCTTCAGACTCGTTGCTTGGAGAGACTTCTGGGGCAGGGAATTCTGGGATGCTGAACACACATTCCCTGAATGGAGTACTCCAGCCAGGTAGGCATGTACTGGGTTGAATCTCTGCTTTCTTTGGGTTAGTCTGGAAAAGCATTATTTCTTAAGAACTTTATTTTTTATTTTTTCTCTAAACAGAACCAAAATCTGAAAAGGGGAGCTTGTATAATTTTTCCAAACTGAAGAAAAGCAGAAAGTGGCTGAAGGTAAGAATATTGGAAAGAAATGCAGCTGTTATGGGATCTGTGAGTAGAGTTACCCACCTAGCTGTTCTCAGTCACTTGCAGAAAGCTTGGGTGGCAATGTTGATCTGCTGGAGGGCAGGAAGGCTCTGTATAAGGATCTGGACAGGTTGGATCAAGGGCCAAGGCCAATTGCATGAGCTTCAATAAGGCAAAGTATCAGGTCCTGCACTTTGGTCACAACAACCCCATGAAGCCCTGGGGGAAGAGTGGCTGGAAAGCTGCCCAGCAGAAAAGGACCTGGGGTGCTGGCTGACAGCAGCTGAACATGAGCCAGCGTGTATTTCCAGGTGGCCAAGAAGGCCAATGGCATCTTGGCCTGTATCAGCAATAGCGTGGCCAGCAGGAGCAGGGCAGTGCTTGTCTCCCTGTACTCAGCAGTGGTGAGGCCACACCTTGAGTGCTGTGTCCAGTTTGGGCCTTTCACTATGAGAAAGACATTGAGGTGCTGGAGCATGTCCAGAGAAGGGCAGTGGAGCTGGGGAAGGCTCTGGAGCACAAGTCTTAGGAGCAGCTGAGGGAGCTGGGGGTATTAAGCCTGGAGAAAAGGAGGTTTGTGGGGGACTTCACTGCTCTCTACAGCTCCCTGAAGAGAAATTGTAGTGAGGTGAGGATGAGTCTTTTCTCCCAACTAACAGGCAATAGGGCAAGAGAAATGGCCTGAAGTTGTGCCAGGGGAGGTTTAGGTTGTTTATTAATAAAATTTTCTTCACTGGGAAGGATGGTCAGGCATTATAACAGGCTGCCCAGGGAAGTGTTGGAATCACCCTCCCTGGAGGTGTCAAAAAGGCATGTGGATGTGGCACATGGGAATGTGGTTTAGTGGTGGACTTGGCAGTTAGTTAACATTCAGAATGTGAATTTTAGTACACTGTCCAAATTAAACTGATCTACTATAAAATTTATTAAACCGAGATTTGGGACTCAACTGAAAAGTTGTTTGTAAGTTGAACTCAGTACAAGGTCTCAGTGATGATGGCAGAAGAGAGCAGAATGGTGGCTTTATGCTGCCTTTGCATTTTCACTGTACTGTAGCCATCTCAAGTTAGCAAAAACATGCTGCCAAGAGTTCGAACAAGAGCCAAACTTGCGGAAACTGATGCAGGTAGAAGTGGTGGAATACCAGGACAAACTACAGACGGGGTAGGGAAGCACCTGCAAACTGCACATTGCAAAATACCCCTGCTGTTATCCTGGCTATTCTCACTGCTGCTTTTCTGAGATCACAAAGAGATTAAGTGGACTAAAATTATTTACCTACCACAAACTAACAGAAAACACCTTTCCTCCAAATCAGAGTATGTGTATTGAGTTCACTGCTGCACAGGTACATGCCTCAGAAAACTGATTTTCTATGAGGCATTTTAGATGGACACTTTGTAGGTGCTAAGTATCATTGTTGGGCCAGGCCCACACCCTTTATTAGGTAAAGGCTGAAGAGTGCTTTTCATAAGTAATTCAGCACAGGGATTTGGGATTGTTAAATTAGTTCCATTTATTCTTGTTAGAGTATCCTTCTGAGTGATGATTCCAGTGACACAGATTCACCAAGTGATGAGGATGGAGAGGAGGAAGAAGAATTTTCTCTTTCAAGGGACGAACTTCATGATATGCTGCGATTACACAAGTATAAGAAATTGCATCAAAGTAAATATAGCAAAGACAAAGAGGTAAAAAGTCAAAATTATTACATCTCCTTGATTTTTATTCTTTCCTTTAACAGCATTATTTTAACTACTCTTAATGTTTTTATCGAAATTTATAATTTTTTGGACTGGAAAATACACTGGTAGACAGTAACTGTCTAACATCACTTTTAGACAAGGCTTATTTAATCAATTACCTACATATAGAATGAAAGATGCTGTGAATCTGTCAGTAATGTAAGTAACTAGTACTGGCACATATTCATATAGCTCTCATAGTGCTCTCTCCCAGTTGCTGGGAGAGCGCAAATAGAGCAAATAATGGGTGTCACAACACAAGATTTAGATTATATATATACAGTGTATATGAAAATGGAGATTATGCGTCTTAAATTCTAATACAGGTAGTAGCTGCTATTCAATTTATATATTTATATCATCATTGAAGTGATGAAGAGTAATGTGATGTTTACAATCTTGAAAGGGAGTTCTTAGTTTACTACTTTGTCATTTTCTGTCATGATTTGAGGTTTTACTTGACTATTTTTACATTTTTTTACCCTTTTTTTGTTTGTTTTAGATTTTCTTTCAGTATTCTCTTTCTTTCCCTTAGAAGAAGATAGTCTGCTGCATTTTTCTGTTTTTCTTAATGTCAAGCTAAATTCTACGGCTTAACAAATTCTATGGCTTCTTTGATTCTAATAATATATTTCTTCAAATTATAAGGGCTTTTGCAGAAATGTTCACTGCTGATTTAAATTGCAGCAGAAAGTTTTAGATGAAGGTGGTTATCCTATTCTGTTATCTGAGAATGTGTCCGAAGTTAAAATTTGCCTTCCTGTTTTACATTCTTTTCTAATTTCTCCAGAAGAGTGAAGAAATATTTTCCCACACAGGTCTTAGCTTCTCTCTACTTCTTTCCTTTGTTTAATTGTGAAGTTCTGAACCAGTATTGTGTTAGCTTCTTGAAATATTGCATAGCTATACAAATATTCATACACCACATTTTTATCCAGGTCATAATTTTGTTAGATTTTACACAAATACTTATTTCCAGACTAATAAGAAATAGTATCCAGTGAAACTAACCAGCAGGTGTATTGTCAGCTCAGCAGTACGCAGTTATGGGGGGATGGGAACATATATCAGAAAAGTTTGTTTATACTCATGGTCTCACTTTTCAAAATCTCCTATTAACTTGAAAGTATGCTTAGGTTTTAAATAGTTAATTTCTGAGTGGTATTGCCTTTAATTTGCCTGTTTATGTGTAACCTGTGTGGAGTTCTTCAGTACTTCATTTGAATAATGCTGGGAATATACTGGCATTTTTCATCATTTAGGGGGAAAATGCTGAGGCAGCTGTATTTTCACTTGACAATCTGAGTGTTCAAGTTGTTTTTCCTTGTGGAAATCTTTTAAGTGCCTTTTCTTTAAACCTGTCCTTTTACATCCTTTGGATGAGAAAGGAGAACATGTATGTAATTTGGGAATGCAAGCAAAACAATAATTGGACCTCTTCATGTAATATGATGTCTTGCTGGGCAGCACCTTATGAAAAAGACAGAGCAGTATGTTTTGAAAGTGCATCCTCCACTGCCTGCTCTTCCCTCTTAACCAGGTGGGCTTGGTTCCCAGTGCAAAACTTTGAGGCCACCCCTGGGAGCAGTGGTTTCACTTTAGACACTCTCTGATAGTTGATAACAAATGCAAAATATGGAGAAGTGCATGCTTCCTGATGTCTTCTTTATGTTCAGGATCTGAGCTTGTTTAGGGCCTGTCTGTGTTACCTGCTCACTTTCACCCTTCAGTTGCAGCAGTACCAGTACTACAGTGCAGGGCTGCTCTCTACCTACGACCCCTACTACGAGCAGCAGCGCCACCTGCTAGGGCCCAAGAAAAAGAAGTTTAAAGAAGAGAAAAAAATAAAAGGTAAAGTCACTAAACTTAGGTTTTAAATGGCTGATGTGGTTTAACTTCTTTCCTATGGTGTTTCCTTTCATTAAACATAATTGTTCAAAACTTGTGGGTCTTGCAGGGGGATGCCAAGTTCTGACAAAGAAAAATGTCTTCAGAAAACATTGTGTTTTATTGTCTGGTTCTAGAAAGTTAGGGTGGGAAAAAGGTGTGTGACTGGAGAGTTCATGGCTTAAGATTTTCTTTGTGGATCTTATTTAGTGGTTTGGAATCCATAAACGTTTCATATCATGGTCATTTACTCAAGAGTATTTTGAAAATATGATTGATCCTTGAGAAGTGTAAGAATTTACCCAGTAGCTGCTGCAGTAACTCCTGAATATGTAGTTTTAATGACAAGGAAGTTACAGGGAGTGAGAGTATTTTCTGGAAAATAGAGGGAACTCGGAGTTGATGTTTGATGTCAGTTAGAATAGAGTTATAACTCTGACATAACAGCTGGAGTTTCTGAGATGCACA
Source organism: Cinclus cinclus (assembly GCF_963662255.1). Lineage (NCBI taxonomy): Eukaryota > Metazoa > Chordata > Aves > Passeriformes > Cinclidae > Cinclus > Cinclus cinclus. Next base: position 25,360,711 of record NC_085051.1, on the reverse strand, counting down.
TTTGCCCTTTTTTGTTTGGGCTGGCAGTAGTTATAAATCTGTAAAGAAGCAGAGAAGGCTGTGAACTGTCAGTGTAAGGTGAACTCTCTTAGTGTAAGCACTTAAGTTTGAGCTGTGTTTTAAAGGGGTTATTTCAGGCTGTCTTCCTTTCTTTTTACAAGTTCCTGTAGCTGTGGTGTTTTTTTCTCCACTAATCTTGCAGCATCCATAATTTTGCTTACTCTTAGTGAACATTTTTAATATCTGATAACAGTATTTGTTTCCTCTGAAAGCTGGTATGACATGACAACATGCCAGTCTCTTTCAATGCAATCTTCTCATTGTTGAGAAGTTTGCTTTGAGACTTATTGTACCAAATGATCATGTCACCTTTGAATGTCTTATCTTTACCTATCTTCAAGTAGAATTTTGCCACAAAGCAAGAAAAATTGCACCAAGTCCTAGACATTTTAACTCTCAAGGCGTGTTTCCCTGAGTGGAATTACACCCCTCTATTAAACAGGAAAATCTTTCCATTATAAAGTAGTGAAGAAATACCTAATAGTATAAATTCATCGTAGCAGAATTGCCAAACATGGATTTGGCTTTTTTGTTACTTCCACATTTAAATTGACTAGGAGAATATACTCAGGAAAGGTGCCTGTTTAAATGTGCCCCAAAAATAGAAGTGTTTTTTTATGATTGTTATTGCTATGCAGGCAAGTTGAAAAAAGTAAAGAAAAAGAGGAGACGGGATGAAGAACTTTCTTCAGAGGAATCACCACGACGCCACCATCACCAGACCAAAGTTTTTGCCAAGTTTTCCCACGATACACCACCACCTGGGTCCAAGAAAAAGCATTTGTCTATTGAGCAACTTAATGCACGTCGGCGGAAAGTGTGGCTTAGCATTGTCAAGAAGGAGTTGCCAAAGGTGAGCTTGGCTAATGGCAGTAGGGCATTGATGATACAAGAAGATGAAATAGAAGATTAACTTAGTGAGGACTTGACACCTGTAAAACAAAGTAAAGTAAGATCTGATTTTTTTGGTGGTCATTAATGACTTAACTGGAATTCTGTAATCCATAAGCAAAGTGTAGTTGAAATATCACTGGTGGTACCTAAATGGATCATGCAGTGCTTTCCCATGGCTATTCAACCCTCAGCAAGGAAAAGTGCACTAATCTCTAACAGCTCAACACTGATCTACAGGATGGCAGTATAGAGCAAATCACTATCTAGATTTACAGTAAAGTTCAGAAAAAGGGTGTTTCAGTCACAGCACCTGTTTTTCAAACCTTACCTCAGAAACAGACTAGGGAAAAGTGTTTGTGTCATTTACAGGACAAGCTTCAGGGACATTTGAAACAGAAGGCTGGGTTCACTGTTGATAGTTTTCTGAGGTGGTCAGAGTGGAGTTTAGAACCTACTTTTTGAAGTTCACAATTAACAGACTTTGAATTCTAGGGAGTTAGAACAAGTCATGACTGTATCATGCTTTATGAACTTAAAAACTAAACACAGGATATGTGCAGTGAGAGAGACCATATTTTTTCAAAAGATTCATTTTGAATGTGTGAAGAACATGGATCTATATAAACTCTAAGCATCTTTGGGAAACAATGGATAATACTGTTTTCCTCAGTGATAAAAATGGAATAGGAGAACTCTGCTTTGCAACAGAAGTAATTAAAGAAGCAGTTGTGAAAAAGGAGGTGTTTTGCATGCTTCCTTCAGGATTTGGAATGTATTTACGTATGCCTTCAGTAATTTAGGGATGAAAAACTGTTTCAGTCGAAATGAGGAATATTTGCAGTACCTATTCTCAATTGTACAGTAGTGTGCATGACAGAAGTTGGTGCATGTACCTGCTGAAGACCAGACAGTGTTTTTTTTAGAGTACTGTGAATCCATTACCTTTTAACTAATTTACAGGTTGTGTTCTTTTACAGGCATACAAACAGAAAGCTTCTGCCCGTAACCTCTTCCTAACCAACAGCAAAAAGGTAGGTCGTGTTTAATTTCATACTGTTCCTTGTACTGGATATAATAAGCAAACTGTAATCTCTTTATGTTTCTTCTGTTTCTTACAATTCTGACAATACTAGCAGGGCAGTGTAGGAGAAAGCACTGTATATGAGTAATTGTGATTTATTAGAAGGCTTTTCATTTTTTAGTTGTCATTTTGTCTTGTTTCATAAGCAACAGATGAAACAAGCAACATGAGTTCCTTTCATGAGATCTTTCTGGCTTTTGAAAGATTCAGTTTGTACACTGTAAGTTTACTCATCTTTGATACTGTACATTAGTGGGTTTGGTACACTTTGAATTTTGAGTTGCCCATCTGTCCAGTACTTAAATCGTGCTGGTTTTAAGTATGTTGGTTGAAATCAAAGGGTCTCTTGGAATATTAAGTGCTTTAATTTAGATAAATATGTAGAGGACCTGAGATTAAAAATAGAGCAGTTTTCATCTTAAGTGATTGCAGAAGTGATCCATCTTCTCATCAGTCTTCTCTGAGAGTCGGCATTGTTTCTGCCTAGAGAACTTCATTTAAAAACACTGGGTTACAGCTTTCTGAGCACTTTTCAAGGGTTATGCTCAAATGTCTGATTCATTTATATGGCTAATGATTAAAAAGGTAATCAGGTAGATGACTGAAAATTGTTAGAGACAAGGTGATGTAGGAAATTTCCTCTTCTGTGTATACATTATCGAGAAAGGGAGCATTTTCCATGTAAGGGATGCAGAAAATGGGACTTTCTTGTGTATGTTTAAGAAACTTGGCAGTAGGATTTACAGGTTTTAAAGTTCCACTTTATTATGCCTTATTTTATTTTATAATTTGAAATCTGTATATTAGAATTGTTGATATGCAAATTGTAGTTGAAGAAGAAAAACCAGTCATACACAAAAAGTCCAGCAATTTTGATTGCTATGACAATGACATCAATTTGTTTATACTAGAACCAAAAAATACATTGTCTTATGCTTCTTCCTGAAATAGTAGCAAAACTGTAGAATGTTTCCTTACTTTTCTGTGTATTAATGTGAACAGAATTGTTTTCTACTAATACTGCTATTGCAGTATTCTTAAGTATATTCTTATTGAAAAGGGAGAAAATAACCCCAGAAGAATGTCAAGAAATAGGTGAGTCAGAACTGTAGGCAAGCCTTGAATTTTGTTCTTCTGAGGTAGGTCTTTTAAGGACCTGCCTGTCAGATCAGTCTTTTAAGTATTATTCTATGCTGAAACTGTCTTCAGATTTTGTCTTCTCCACTGTCTCAGAATTTTTTTGGAAGATTGCATTCTCTCACGTCATTTCAGAAACATTGCTGCTGAGTAAAGTATCACAGTTTTTTCTCTTTTGAAATATCAGACTTGGTTATAGTTAAATCTGATATTGTTTATTGCTGGCTTTCTTTACAATCTGCCCATTTTACCCCTGTTCCTAAATCTTATCTCCCTTTAGCTTGCCCACCAGTGCATGAGGGAGGTACGTAGAGCTGCTATCCAAGCCCAGAAAAACTGTAAGGAAACTCTACCACGAGCGCGTCGTCTCACCAAGGAGATGCTTCTCTATTGGAAAAAGTATGAAAAGGTGGAAAAAGAGCATCGGAAACGAGCTGAGAAGGAGGCTCTGGAGCAACGCAAGCTGGATGAGGAGATGAGAGAGGTATATAGCAAAATCAAAGATTGCTGGTATTTAATCTGCTGAGAAGACACAGACGTGACTGGAAGATTTGAGTTTCTAAGTCCAAGCCATGAAATTTAGTTATTTGTTACGTTTCAGTGCTATTCCACATATTTCTTCTGATACCTTATTTTTGTTTCCATAATTATTCTAATGTTAGCAAGACGTGATTAAAAAAAACCCTTCAAACTGCATGAATTCTTTATAATTGAGTGAAATTGAGGAAGAAATTAGAGAAGCAGTGCATGTCTCACAGACATACACAGCTCAGTATTGGTAAGGGCCAGTGTTTTGTGATGGTGTGTAGATCTTTCTGGGTCCAGAAGGGAAGACACTTTCATTTACATTGAATTTTTTTCCCTGTCCTTTTTTTCCCCTGCTGTAAGCTGATACTGTAAATTATGTATGGGGCACAGAATTTTTCTCTGCTTGTTTTTCTGTTGGCCAACTAGCAACTTGCTGAACTCCATTACAGAGTAAAAGGGATTGAATGTAAGAAAGTTTCCTTGTAAGAGCTCTCTAGTGAATCTGTGGTTGTTACTTTAGGTTGTATACCTTATATGAGGAAAGGTTGAATCTTTAGAATGCCTTATATTTAGATTTATGCTTAAATTATGCTTGTGTTGTTTGTGTTGCTCTCTTTCTTGTGAATTCATAAGGATATTGTGAGGTTTTCTGCTGACTTAGGTCAATCGGCATTTTTTGCCAGAATCTAAGGGTGAACAGAGCTTCTGCAAGATCTTGCTGAATGCTGAGTAATGATAATATCGCAGCTGTATGACCTAATGATGTATTCCTTGTGTGCTACCATAATTCAGAATGTGGGAGTGAGGTTGCTGTGAGAGCATTTCTTAACTGCTGAGTTCCTTTCCTGTAGACCACTAAGGTCATGCTATGTTTTCTTAATATTGTAATTTTTCAATGTAAACAAAACTTTTAAACTTTCTTTTATTAGATTATGGTGTTTTTTGTCATGATTACTGAATTCAAAAAAGGTTCCATTTACTAAAATTTTGTATTTTAATATAGATATTTATGGAATTGGGCAGTGTTCTTATATGCAACTAATAATGCAGCACTTAGCAAACTGGTGTGCTTAACATAATCTAGGTAGATTAGTTGTTGATACATTATTAGATAACTTCTTTTTGTTTAATTATATTTTTAACATTGGACTCTTCTCCTGTCTCTTTTTCTCCTTCTTTGTTTTTCCCTTTTCTTCTTTTAGGCTAAGAGACAGCAGCGAAAACTTAACTTCCTGATCACACAGACTGAATTATATGCCCATTTTATGAGTCGTAAACGAGATATTGGACATGATGGGATACAGGAGGAAATCCTGCGTAAACTGGAAGACAGTTCTACCCAAAGGCAGATTGATATTGGTGGAGGAGTAGTGGTCAACATCACCCAAGAAGATTATGGTAAGTGATTAATCTACAGTCCTTTCCTTGCACTCTTTTGAAATTTACTGTACCCTGTGGGTTATCATGCAAACTTAACAAGTTCAAGCACAACATCCTTCTCTGCAAGAGGGAGTGCTGCAATTATTGGAATTTATCTGTCTGTTTGGGTGGTTACTGCTGCAGAGCTCTAATATGGATGTTGTATTTTCAGATAGCAACTATTACAAGGCCCAAGCTCTGAAGAATGCTGAGGATGCTTACCAGATTCATCAAGCCCGAGTATGTATTTTTCAGATCCATGAAGTAAGAGAGCAAGCAAAATAATTGGCAGAAGCCACAGTACCAGGATCTTTCATAGCAGCAAAGTCAAATAGGTTAATCTGGGGGCCAGATTTGAATTTAATTCCATTGACACATTTTGTGCTGAAAACCAGAGCATAAAGATTTGGGCTATAGGAACAGGCTCATTTTCTCTTTGTTTCTGGCGAGTTTTGTGTTTTAATGTGAATTGTAAAGCCTTTTACACTGCAGTTCCTTGATAAGTTAATGTATTCACTGTTGTATGCATAACCTTGCTCTTCCTGTTCAGACCAGATCATTTGATGAAGATGCAAAGGAGAGCCGGGCAGCTGCTTTACGGGCTGCTAACAAGTCTGGTACTGGGTTTGGAGAGAGCTACAGTTTAGCAAATCCATCTATCCGAGCAGGAGAAGATATTCCACAGCCTACCATTTTCAATGGAAAACTGAAAGCTTATCAACTGAAAGGCATGAATTGGCTGGCCAACCTATATGAGCAGGTATATTAGTACATCTTGCAAATTTTTATAACTTCTGGGATTATTTGAGTCATTAAAGTTGGACAAAAGAACATACTGTTTTTAAAAAAGACTGTGTATAGTTGATCTTTAATGTATTTGGAAGAAAGAAAAATATTAGGTAGGCCACGCACCAGTGGTCTGTTCTTGATTATTTAGGACGTAACACTTTGAATGGGGCACTGAGTTCAGTATTCTTTGTGTGATTTATACAGCTGTTTTTCACTTAAATCATATGTGGAGGAGACTTCCCACTTGGACTTGCATACTGTTTCAGTCTTGGGACAGCTGATAAACTGCAGGCAGTCTTGTCCTTGTGAGTGTGCCCAGGTCACAATGGGATCATGAAGTGCAGAGACGTTTAGGGGAAAAATCAGAGAGATCAGTCAAATACAGTTGAGATCAATTACCTCTCAGGAGAAGATGTAAGAGATGATAAAGCTTCAGAGTTGTTATAGTAGGGCTGTTCTCACTCAACTCAGTAGCAACTGTTCTGTCAGTTCTTTGTAGAGTAAAAAGTAGTAAAACAAAGGTGTTCATTTATGGATCTTTTGCAGGGCATCAATGGAATCCTGGCAGATGAAATGGGTCTGGGTAAAACAGTACAAAGTATTGCTCTCCTTGCACATCTGGCTGAGGTAGGTAGATTGTAGCTTGTTCCTGGGTAGTATGCTTGATAAAAGATGCATACTTTTTACATGTTGGAAATGAACTTTAGATTATAAAGCTTAAATGTTTTAAAAGGTATTTTATACGTTGTTTTCAAGTGGAGCCATTGACATAGTTATAAATATGTATACATGTCTGGTTTTATTTATATAGAGTTTCCATTTATTCACAGAGTAATATCTTTTCACTTGCACTGAATGTAAAAGCCTCAGGAGATAACAAATTGTATGCTTGAGTTCACTGAGTTTTACAGATCAAAGTGCTCAAATTCTGAGCTTCGTGGCAATTAGCATTAATTTCCATATTCCACCGGGGTGTTTTAGGAAGCACAGTGATTCCTCTGTGTAAGGGCAGGCAAACAAACATAATATGCAGCAGGAGCTTACTTTTTAATGCAGAAATAGATAAATTAATTTTAAAAAATAAAGGTCTTGATCGCAATCCAGTCGCCCTAAATAGGAGATATCAGTGAAGTGATACTAGATGTGAAATTAGCTGCACTAGTGATCAAGTGACAGTTGTGTGCATTTCTTTATGTTACTGGCCAAAATACTGTAAAGGTATGCGTATGAAAGGAATAACAAGCTTGTCTTCCTGTGACACTGCACCTTGAGGTTTTTGGAAGGTTACACAGAGCTTTATTCTTCTGCCTCTCCCTTACGAGGGCCAGCTTGTAACTGCTAATATATTAATGGATCAACTCAGTTATTTAACAGAGAGTACTGTAATTTGTGATGTGGCAGAGCAAAGTATTTCAATGCCACCTGAAGTTTTTTTCCTTATCAAAATGACAGAGGCTCTTAGTAATATGAAGGTGGCAACTCTCAGAAACAAAGGAGTTTGTTCTGGGAACAAGTTTGCTGTTAGGAAATAAGTCTTGGTTAAATGTTAGATCTGCTCTGTTCGATTTTATATCACCCTGCTGTGCTCTGAGAGTTTTGCTACGTTGCATGCAGTTCTCTCTCATGCAGCCACTGTCATTCAGTGGATGTAAAGCCTTATCAAACCATCTCTATATCACTTGCCTTCAATTATTTTTTTTTTATTTTTTTCTATGTGTTTTCCAGAGAGAGAACATCTGGGGACCTTTTTTAATAATTTCACCTGCCTCTACTCTGAACAACTGGCACCAGGAGTTTGCCAGATTCGTACCTAAATTTAAGGTAATAAACATATCTAAGGAACTTCTTTTCTCAGAAACAGAAAAAGTAAACAGAAACAGAGTAAACAATTCTGTTCTCCTGAGTTCTGTATCGCATATGGGATGCTTACTGACCTTGGAATGTAAAACTCTGTAGTGAGCCTGTTTCTGGTATTTTTTCCATCGTCCTGTTTTTTTCCTAGAGTGTTTAGTTATCTAGGGCTTAAAAATATTCTTTCTTTAATCACATGGCTTTCATTTTGCATTTACTTAAAGACATCTTCTCAGTAAGGAACCATATTAGGTCAGCAAATGGATGTCTAATTTTAATGTGTGGGCCTGGCAGCAGAACCAAGAATTATATACCAAGTTTTATGTAATGTCTTTAGGGTTAGAGCTGTGTTTTCAGTCATTCATGTGAATTTGAGTCAGATAAAGATTGTATGTGAACAAACGCTGAACAGATAAGAGGGAAGCAAAATGTAGTTATTACAGAAAAATAGATGAATCATGGACATACAGTTAATAATCAAGAAAAAAGAGAGAAGTGAAGCACAGATGAGAACAAAAAGATTGGAATAAAACAAATGGAGTTTTTCAGATATATTGTGAATGTGAAAACATAGTAAATGGAAATAGTAAATCAGAAAGCAAGGAACTATAAGTTACTGAAAAACAAGCTGCTTCTTTGTTCCCTAGTGGAAAACATTGGAGTGTTACAAAGGAAAATTTGAAAAGAAATGTGTACTAAAACAGTGTGTAATTTCAGAATTCAGGATAGTGTCAGAAGCTTGCAGTTACATCTGCAAAGAGGAACAGATAATAGTTTAAGTATTTGAATTGCTAATATAGTAACCTTTGATATGAAGAAGTCTTGATTGTTGTTTTTTTTTTTTTTTTTTGAAACATGAGGTTTTCCTTTTTACAGAAAACAGTAGAAGACACCTAGTTATGAGTAACCAGTGTACCAGTGACATCAGGCTAATTGTTTGACTGTCTTGGCTACTTTAAAAAGTGCAGGGGAAAAAGCTTTGAATATATTGCTATAAGTGATACTTGATCTTTTTGGTCTGGGGCAGGGCAGAATTAAAGGACTTAGCTTTTATCAAATAGCTTGCTTTGGAGATCCCTGATGAGACTGTATGTTGGTTGTGGTGTTGTATAGTTTGAGGTATCTGTATGAGGAGAAGAGAGAATATTTCAATTCTTCTAGATCATAGTTCAGTACTGGATTATTCAAGTGACTTGCATTTTGGAATAAATTTGCATTACCAAGCCTTTAAAGCAACTAATGAAGAAATACAAACACTTGTGTTATTGAGAAGGTACTCAAAAGGAAAAAAAGCAACACAACCTAAAAATAATCCATTTGTGTCTTTTCATAGCCCAAAATAATAGGGGCTCTTGATTAGAAAACTTCTGCTTCTCTCATTTTATTTGATCAATTCATTATGTAGAATAGGCAAGCAACTGTTGATGCTTTCTCCTTCTCAGGAATGAAATACAGCATATGTTTGAAAAATGCAGTCAGGATGCTTGTGCAAAGCTAGTTTTCTCTTTTTTGACTTAAACTCCAAACTGTTTGTCATTGTATAGCTGTTCTTTGGCATGGCTGATCTTACTGCATGCTGATGTTCACCTCATCCATGGAACAAAACATATTTTTTAAAAAAGTTTTCTAAACATACTGTCACATGTTTACAACTTCAATCAGTCTTTTTCAACGAGTTTTGTTTCTGCCTCTAATCATACAGATGTGTGCAGTCAGTTCTGCTTGTAGTAAATCACAGTGAATTTATGTCCATGGCAGAATAGGTAAACTAAAAGACAAATCACTTTTCGATTAGTCTGGTTGTTTTACATCATCCTCATTTCAGAGCAGTAGGAAGAGTATTCAAGTAAAAGCTTTTTGAACCTGCCAATTGAAGTTGTAAGACTTTTCACCACGTCAGAAAGCAGCATTCTTCCTCCCTCCCAGACCTCCCAGTCTTAGCTGACTGTAAGTCCTTCCACTAGGCAGGAGATGGCAGTACAACGTCATTAACCAGTGACAGGAGTCAGTGCTCTGCAAAGCTCTGAGTAACGAGCTGTGCAATTTTGAACTGTAGATAGTTTAACCGATTTCTCTGGCAGTAGTGCTTGCTTTTAAAGTTTTGTATTAAATATATCCAGGCCAGACATTTTAACTTCATCTCAGGTTTTTGGGGTCAGTTCTGAATAGAAAACCAACAGGACCATGGGGGTTGGTAAATAGGCAACAAGCCCTCTAGTCCTCTAGATTTATATAGCAGTTGAGTGCAGACCTCTTTCTGCCATAAGCAAAGTATCATTTTTAATTTTTAGAAAATCCTGACTCGATGGCTTGTGCTAAATGCTAATGGGCATTTTTAGATTCTCAGCATAGCTTGATCAGGTCAAGTTGCTTGATATACCTTTTCCTGCAATGCTCTTTTTCAAAATATTTTTAAATGCTTTCTGATTTTATTTGGTGGTAAAAAAGATAATTTCCCTTTTAGTTGTTCTGGAGAAAGAGGTATGTCATTTTGTAGACTATAAAATTCCAGAGTTAGTGTCATTATTTGAAAGTAATGTCTATTTTTTTTTTTCTGTTTCAGGTGCTACCTTATTGGGGAAATCCCCATGATAGAAAGGTGATCAGAAAGTTCTGGAGTCAGGTAATACCAGCATAAATGTGTGCTTTGATTTTTCTTTGTGCAGAGTAAACCAGAAACTGTTCTACACGTCCCCAAACTGAACTAATGTGTGGACGCAGAGTTTCTTCATTCCTGTAGTAGCATTCTCATTAAGATAATGAGGTGGAAGACTTCTCTTGTGCTGAAGAGCATTGCCAAACAGGGCAATTCAATGCAGTGTGGAGTTTAGATCAAGAACTGGAGCTCTGTAAATAAAGCAGGAAGTTTCAGTATCAAGGCCTGTTTACTCTGTTTGAGTAACCTAACTCAGAATGTCCCAGTCCAGAATCCCCGCAGTTCTGTCAAGATTGTTCCTTATTTAACAATAGCGTTTTGTAGGGTTCAGTACCCAGGTCTTGTCTTGCATGTTAAGAAATGTGTGAAATTGTTCAAGGTGCAAGTCCAGGTCCACTAGTTGAGTAACTGTGATATAATTAAAGTTCAGCTGGGGAAAATGCAATAGTAATGAGAAGATTGTAAAGCAGAAGTTTGAAATTGCAGTGAATTCTTGACAATGTATTTACAGTATGTGGACATTTGTTTCTTCTTTTGCGGTTATAGAAGACATTGTATACTCAGGATGCTCCTTTCCACGTGGTAATTACCAGTTACCAGCTGGTAGTGCAGGATGTGAAGTATTTCCAGCGAGTGAAGTGGCAGTATATGGTGCTGGATGAAGCACAAGCACTCAAGAGTAGCTCCAGGTAATAAATTAACTGGAAACAAAATCTTTTCTGAGGATCAGCCTCTTGGAGGAATATCAAGAAAGTATCAAGAGAATGTAAATTGATAGAACTTTAAAATTGACACACATAAGACCCCTTAAGTATCTAATCTGGTTAAGTATCTATATATATCTCTGACATTGAATTAATCCATTAGACTTCTTGCATTTTGATTTTCCAGATATATAATATGTAATGAAGAGGTAACTCAGGAGCAGTAACTTTTATGGAGCACAGGACAGTTAAACAAAACAGTGTGAAATCATGTTCACTTTCCCTCTTGACTGCTCACAGAATTCTGCCTGGTGAATGGCCTGTAGTCTTTAGCTTATATTGCTTATATTGGCACCATTAAGTGCATTATTTTGATTCCTTTCTCAGTGGCATTTCCAGACATGAATGAAGGTCAGAACCCCATGAGTACTGTTGGCTGCAGTAAAGCCCAATCTGTGTCATGAGACTCTATGCCAAAAAGTTTTCTGTTTGTTTTCAAGTAATGGATTTGTCCGTCTTTACTTCTGTAATTGCTTTCCCATAACCTTTATCCAAGTTGCCACTGTGCTCAGTAAGCTGAGGACTGCTTTAGATGCAGCCTCATTCTGACCGAAGTTTGTCTCTTCAGCATTCTTGGGAGACCACGCCTCTGAGAGGATTTTAATGTATAGCTTGGCACTCCTGCCACAGTAGTCTATACACTTCCTCTTGTAAAGTCTGAAAAATACATGACATTCTGATTCAAAGTACCTGTTTCTTTTGGAAAGTTAATTATTATGATAATGAGATTTTGTTAGTAAGAATTTGTTTTAAAAATGAGTAAAAAAGATACTTAGAAAAATAAAATAAATTATGTTCTTTTATTTTTTTTTTAAATTGGAAAAAATCTACTTTTCTCTGTAGCTGTCTTTTGAAAGACAGGGGAACAGCTGTAATAGTTTTGTCCAGTGACTTCCAAAGATCATTTGGAAAACTCAATGGAAGCAATTGGCCTTGAAGTACCTTAATGTTTCATATCATTCCACAGTTTTCTCTAGAAATTATTTTTCTTGCTTTTATTCACCAGTGTTCGTTGGAAGATCCTACTACAGTTCCAGTGTCGAAACAGGTTGTTGTTAACTGGGACCCCAATCCAGAACACGATGGCTGAGGTATTTGGGAGCTCACAAGAGTGGAATTTTCTTTATAACAAGAATACATACTAAATATATGTGAACAGTTGAGAAACCTGTTGTATTTGTGTGATTGTGAGATCATGCTTGTGGGAAACCACTGGAAAACAAACATCAATGAGCTCTGGGAGGGAAAACTTGCCGCACATTCAAATAAAAGTAAAACTAAAGATATTTGAAGTAATAGATTACAGGATGAAATCTAATTCTAGTGAATTTTCCTTTTGTTGGCTGAAGTAATTATTCTGTGTTTCTCACTGCTTTCTAATGTTGTTTTTTTTAAGTTGTTATCTGTGGCATTTTGGGGGGATGCAGGAAGAAAATGCAGCTGAGGTTTTGTTTAATTTTGCCACATCTCACAATCACTAGTAAAGTGATTTTGCTTATAAAGAGCTACAAGATTTTTGGGATCCTCAATTTTTGTCCACGGTAGGATGACTTGCTAATCTAGTGTTTTCTCCTCTCCTTTTAGCTGTGGGCCCTGCTGCATTTTATCATGCCAACACTCTTTGATTCCCATGAAGAGTTCAATGAGTGGTTTTCTAAGGACATAGAGAGCCATGCAGAGAACAAATCTGCCATTGATGAGAGTGAGTGCAGTGTGTAACTGCTGTCATTTTTGTATTAAGAATTTGTTGCCTTTTTGAACTAATAATGGCTAACCTTTCAATAAAATACAACATCTAAAGCAGAAGATTCATAATGGGGTTGGAACATTACTGGATTGTTGTCGATAGTTTACGTTGAAGTTTCTGTTTCTGACTAATATAGCATGTGTAATGAATAGAAAAAACAGTGTGGCACAGCACTCGTTTAGACAAAGAAAAATCAACAGAGAAGTATCAACTCTATTCTGTAAGAACTCAGATGGGGTGAAATGGCTGAGCAATAAGGGACTTCATTTGTGGTAAAGTGCCATATAATTTTCTTCCTTGAAGTAATTGTTCTTTCTTTCCCCTTCCCTTTATTTCAGACCAGCTATCCCGCTTGCACATGATCCTAAAGCCTTTCATGTTGAGAAGAATCAAGAAAGATGTGGAAAATGAGCTGTCAGATAAGGTGAGAAAAAGTATTTATCTGGAGTGAGTATTATAGCTGTATTGTCATAGCTCTGTTCTGGATCTGATTTTTGCAAACTTGTTTGTCAGTTTGTATACCTGAAGTTTGACTGTAGACTTCTCTTGGAGCTTCACTTTCTTGCACCACATCCCAGCAATGTCATTAGATGTGAATGTAACCAAAGAACCTCTAATTAACAGACTTCTTTTCCAGGGAAAGCATTTTGTTACCAGTTTAAATGAAATATCTTTAGTCCTGATTAAGTTGGCAGAAGTATCCCTAATGGCAGTGAAGGAGATTGATGCAGTAGCGACTGGGTGATGAGCAATACTAGATGATCTTGTGGTGAACAGTCCCTGGGTTTTGGCACCATTGGCTGAGAGACATCTGGTTTGTTCTGATGTGCTTGCTAATTTCTTAGTCTGTGGATTTCCCACAGACACTGTTGTTGTGCAGTGCACCCATCACTGTTGTGGGCTCCTGACACTCCTTATTGTCACTCTGAGTGGGGAAGTGTAGGATGGTAGAATTGAAGTCAGATTTTAAACTCAGCTGGAGGTGTGATGTCAGCTTCTTAAGAATGTCTGTTTACTTAGTTATGTTCATGTAATTTTAAAGGTCTGTCACCTACATCCTTACGTGAGCCTTCCAAAACACCTATCAGCTAAGTCCTTTACAGGTTAGATCCTGAAATGCAGATCTGAATGCAACTGTGTGTAAATGTATTATCTGAGAAAGTTATGTTTTCCTCAACGTGTGTTTCAGCTTTGTATGCACTGATGTCATAATCCTTCATTTTAGAGATAGAAATGACTAAATCTTCATTATCATTTTGCAGATTGAAATTCTTATGTACTGCCAGCAGACAAGTCGACAGAAGCTCTTGTACCAAGCTCTGAAAAACAAAATCTCTATTGATGACCTCCTGCAGTCGTCAATGGGCACTACTCAGCAAGCACAGACCACCACTAGTAGTCTCATGAATCTAGTCATGCAGTTTAGGAAGGTAAGGCTATTTAAAATAATTTTTGGGAAGTATGATCATTCATTAGCACAGAACTAAAATATGTCTTCTAGAAAACACAACATTAAAAAAAAAATCTGGCTTAGGTAAGCAAGTTTACATGCAGTTCAGTTGTGTTTCAGATGCAGTATAGCATGATGTTGGGTGAAGAAGAGCTTTAGCCATATGATGCATGCATCTGCTAACTGGTTAGGTTACAAAGGTTAGTTTGGTTGAAGGAAGCCATTCACATGGGAAGAAGAGGTAATAGCTATTATGTGAAGAGCAAAAGGTATGATGCTGTATTCAAATTTGAGCAGATGCACTAAAATAACCATGCAATATTAAGCAACACTGAAGTTTTAGTGATCATTGGTCATGGTTGATTTGGGACGTAGATGCTGCATTGGACTAAGTTCATTCCTCCCAGCTTTTGACATGCTCTCTCTCTCTTACAGGTGTGCAATCACCCAGAGCTATTTGAGCGACAAGAAACTTGGTCTCCATTTCACATCTCCCTAAAGCCATACCAGATTTCCAAGTTCATCTACCGTCATGGACAGATCAGGGTCTTTAACCACTCACGGGACAGGTAAGTCTATTCTATCCTGTTTAGCATATTTAGTATTACTACTCATAATTATTTTATTTTTGCAAGTCCTAATCACACAGTGTCCCTTTGATTGAGTAACAAAGTCAGGAAAAGAAATTTAGAGTTGTTGCTGATGATGTGTAGTAGAATCAAACTTCAAGATTCTTAAAACAAAACCCATGTGATTTCCCTTCAGTGAGTTTGCACATTCCAGGCAGCTATCAGTATTTGTCTGTTGCAACATGGCATAACGTGAGCATCTGCTAGTGCCTTGACAGCTTTTAATGCTCACCTTGGATGAGGAGAGTCTGCTGGAATGCAGTTTGCTATTTTCTCCAACCATGGCAATTCTTGATTAATTTTGTCTGCATTCAGTTATGAGAAGTGCTAAGGGAAGAGACGAGAGAGACATATATGAACACAGGATCAGCTTTTCTAGAACATACAATGCAGCTCCACAGCCAATGATATGTTTCAGTTTCAAATTAGCAGCAGTGCTTGTAGACTGATGGCACTTGCCTTCTACTGCCCTGCAAGTCCAGATATTCAGAGCACTAAAATACAGTGAAGAAGTGAACGGCTACTCTGTAGCTTCTGCTGATTGTGTGATTGAACATGTTATGTGTTAACACCTTAGTGATGCTTCATTTTGTTCCTTTCATTTTCAGGTGGTTACGGGTTTTGCTTTCGCCATTTGCACCAGACCACATCCAGCAGTCTCTCTTCCACAGGAAGGGTAGGTTTACAGTCTTGGGAAGCAAATTGGATTTTAGTAAGTTTTCTTCAGGGGGAAGGGCTGAGAGGCCAGATTAATTAGTTCTCTGAGATAATGTCATCAGAGTTTACTAGAATTTCGTTAGTGTTTGTACATACATTTAATTTGCTCAGAGAGGAAAGGATGGAAAGCAGCTGGAAGAATCTGTGCATAACTTGTCATTTAGCTACTGCTTAATCCTAGTGCACTATCTTAGTTCAGTCTGTCTTGTTTTAACTTCCTTCAAGAGATTAGTGCTACCTTTTTAGTCTAATGTGAATTTTTCACAGATTCAATTCTAAGAAATCTTGGATTCGTTTCAGTACATTCTGTATTGTATCTTAAATTGCAAACCTACTTTCAGCTAGAAACTAGATGAGTTGCAAGTGACCCAGAATCTATCAAAGAGTTAAAATCCCAGAAAATCTGCTGGTATTGACAGATACAGTTTATTATAGGCGGTTGAGTATTTTTCCTGCAAGAGCTAATTAGATTACTCAGCTGCTGGGATGGGAAAATCTTCAGAAGTCTAAAGCAAGAGAGATACTGGCTGCATTACTATGTTGAAATCTGTTAGCATGGACCTCTTCAGCTGGTCTTGGGGCTATGCAATGCACTTGGGTGAGCCTGCAAGGCTTTTCCCTTCCAATACCTGCATCTCCTTCTAACCCATTTGACATTCCTGGGTGAGAGGAATGTGAGACAGGCATGCTGAGGTATGCATATTCTGGTCAGCTGTCTGGAAGATAATTGTTCAAATTTGCAAATATGCACACTGCCTATTGATTCTTAATAAGTGAAACAAATGTCTTTACTGGCTGCCCTTGGGCCTAGAATCTGTTTCTCTTTTGGTAAGTGCCCTTTTCTTGCCCACACTGAAAAATGAACTGGCATGTGCAGTCAGGCAAATTGAATTTTCAGTATTTCTAAAATATCTAGGGAAAATTAGGATCTTCTGTTTACTCACTTAGATTTGTCATTTGTCATAGAATGTGTATCCTGAATTGATGAAGTAAATTTAGTTTTCAGCTACGAGTGTGTGTGAAATGTGTTGGCCTAACTTCAGTGTTTCTGTGACCTAGGCATCAATGAAGAAAGCTGTTTTTCTTTTCTCCGGTTTATTGATGTCTCTCCAGCAGAAATGGCAAACCTTATGAATCAGGGACATTTAGCCAGGTGAGGCCACCTTTTTTTTTCTCTTCCAGTAATTGCAGGAAAAGTACAGATGATGTCAGTCATTCCTCTCTAAACCTGCATTTTCTATGCCTCCTAATACTGTAGTTTCTCTATCATTATCAAATACTAGAACAACTTCTGGAGTGCTTCTCCAGATATAGGAGGAATTGCACCATTATGCAATGTAGTTTTTTTGCCCCCGTCACAAGAAGCCCCATGTTACAAAGAGTTGACATTGTAAACGCACAGGATGATCAAAGGGCAAAAGGAAAGTTTGCTTTGGGTCACGCTGTGTTGTCAGGTGCAAAATCCAGACTTTGGAAGGCCAGTTCAGTGCAATTCTTACCAGTTGCACTTGAGCATATGTTTTAAGCACACGTGGAATAAGCTTGTGCTGTGGTAGTTGTTCTTCAGCCCTGAGCCTTCTTGCCTACTTTCGACATGTCTTTTTTTTAATATGGAATAGATTTCTGAGATGTAGGCTTAGCACTGTGGATTTATAGCATCAACTGTATTATCTTGAAAGAAGAGGTGATCTTTTAAGTTATAGTGCACTCTCTAAGGGACTCTGAGTGAAGTTAATAGTGATTGTAAGAAATTTTAGACTAAAAGTAAGTCTTTATTAAAATAGAGATGTTCTGTTTTAGGGCTTTGTAAATGTAATACTATTTTTTTTGTTCTGGTTATTTTGAATTACTGTTTCTTGACTGCACTTCAGTGCTGAATGTAATTCAGATTTATCTTGATCTGTCTCAGTGGTATTTATGATAAATTCTGTATTCATTACACAGGTTGTTATGAATAATTTATATAGAGAGTAAGTTACGGAGAAGTCAGTGCAATTTTAAACAGTAGTGGCTAACTGGGGCTTGACCATTTTTGATTAAGTGCTTCAAAGTATATCCTGATTTATTCACTTAGATCTAGTTAAACCACCTTAGAAAAAAATCGAAATAAGAATAATTCGAAGATGTCTAGCAGAAATAATTTTCTTTAAGGCAGGACCCTGTAAGCCTGATATTCTGAAAAAAAACCCATTTCTGTCAGTTATGCTGTAAATATATTCAAGCCTTTCTTTCACAAAGCAGCAAATAAATGCATCTCCTGTGTTTTGTTTCAGATGGTTAGCTCTTTTCCTGTCTCTGAAAGCATCATACAGGCTCCATCACATGCGTTCCTGGATGGAGGCTGAAGAGGACAAAGAGCAGGGGTCATGTTTTCTGAGGAACAGGGATTTCTTGCTTGATGTAAATTTCCCTCTGTCTTTCCCTAACTTGCACAGCTGCACTTTGCTGCAGGTAAGCAATATGTCAGTGATCTGGAGACAGTAGAAAATCCTCATGAGTGAGAAATGGGGAAAACCATTCTGTCCTTATAAAATAAGGGAAACAAACTTGGAAATGGGATGATACTATCTGCTTCTTTAGATACAGTTAAGCGACTTTAGAGTGCTGAACAGAAAAATAGTTTAACCCCTATCTCCTTGCCATGTGGCGTTACATTTCAAAACTTGCTATAATGAATAAATCAGCTGATTTAGAAGGTTTCAGAACAATACTGGAGCACCAAAAGTAGATACAGGAGCAACAGAACTATACTCATGATTTGTCAGGTATAGACTATATGTAAGTTTAAGGGTTTTGTAATTTTTCATGTGCAAAATGCTCATTTTCAGACTGAAACGATTGTTTTCTTGTTAAATTTGATACATTGTTGCAGCAACTGGGGCGAACAGAGACCAGCCTGACAATGTTTTATATGGTTGGTGGACAAGCTTTTTCAGTGGTATATTTCTACTATGAAATTTGCTTCTGCTGCGGTCTGGTAGATCCAGATGTATTCAAATTACTGTGTAATGCAAGATCATTTTTGTTAATCTTTGGCCTAGGATATGTGTGAAGATTTTGCCTTTTTATGACTAAATTGCAGTTGATTTCCTGAGTTAGATTAAGGCTTCGTTGATTGAGTTCACTGGGAAATAAGTTCACAGAAGTGATAGCGTGGAGTCAGGAAAGCATCTAGGGCAGTTATCAGATATGCAGTAAAGGAACTCTTTTCCGAAGCAGTGAGATTGTGCCAGTTTTCTCTAGGGAATATTGCTTCTGCTCATGAGTCTGGAAGGGGAAAGGAGATAGCCAGAATTCAATTGAATAGTGTGTAGAGGAAGTTGAAATTGAAGACGCATAAGCAGTAGGAAACCAACCTTGGACTTGGTGTCATGTTTTGCAGCATTAACAGCAAAGCCAACAAAATGAGTCCTCGTAGTTATCAAACAAAGAGCCAGCCAAGTGAATGTGTGTGCCTGTTAACTCTGGCTGTGCTGGTATTTCAATGGTCTGTGTTTCCATGTCTAGCTTGATAAAATCTCTTTGCTATATGAATTTGCTTTCAGCTAGTTTTTTTGGAGATTACAGTCAGCTGTTTCTGTAGTGCCTGCAGTACACTATCTCTGAGACTGTAGTGTAGCTCTGTCCTCTTGTTGGCATGGTAAAGGAGAATTTGTGTGGTGTCATAAATGTGGTAGTAAAGAAGATGATACCAGAAATTGTGTGCTCTTAGAGAAGTAGCATTCATTTTTGCATATGTAGAAAGATGATTTATGTCCTTACATAGCCTTTGGTTTGGTGTGTATGAATATCAAAATGAAAATCATTAAATTTTCTGAAGGACAGAAGATGGATTAAGATTATAGATTTTAAATATATGATGTGGAATATGCATGTGTAGGTTTTAATAATAGTGATTAAATGTGAAGCTTTTGGATAGGCCCATCTATACCACAGTGTAGCAAGATTTAAACATGAATTTGGTTTCTCCAAATAATTTCTGTTCTTTGAGGAAGTCAGTACTTGTGTCCTAAGGGTTCCCAGGGCTGTTGACTGTGTGTAACTAGCAACTGTTGCAGTACATTCAATACAAAAAGCAGCCAGCTAAGGAGCAGAGTTCTTCAGTGTGTGCAATAGAGCACATTTGTGATAACCCCAGTAAATCTAAAGGAAGAATAGCCCTGCAGTTATGACAGACACTATAAACCTGTTTTCTAACCTGACTACTAGACAAATTACCATCTGAAGTTACTTTAAAATAAGCTGTGTTTACAGAATTTTGTTTGCAGAGCTTGCATTTAGAACATCTTAAAAAAAAATGGTAGATGGGGAGTGCAAAACCAAAAGGGGAGTTGAAAAACAAGCTGCCCTTTACATGCCTGTCTTTTAGCACTGTACGTTATTGTGAGTGAAAATGAAGGAACTTTTTCCTTACCCAAACTGGAGAAGCTTTCAATGTAACATTCCCCAAGGCTTCCTCTTGGGCTTCATAAGAGAGTAACATGTAGGGAGTGAGGAGGGTGAGACAAGAGGAAAAAGGAAATGGTAAAAATCTGGAAAGGCTTTTCTTAACTGCTCAGATCAGCATTTCTGATGCAAGAGGCAAAGCATGAAAATAAATCAGTAGAAAAAGAAACATGTTTCTTTTTAATGGGTATTTCTGAAATTGTAGTAACATCTGTCTAAAGATAGTATTATGTTTCATCATGTAAATACAGAAATTGCTTGCAGAGTGTGAGGTCTCTTCATTGCCCCTGCTCAACGCCTCCACACAATACGTATGATTTTGTATGCACTGAATTAAATTAATGTACAATCTGCTCTCTTTACATGAGCTCTTCTATCCTAATTTTATTTCCATTAAAAAATTCAGGAGTGTTAATGTGCTTAAGATGCTAGTAGCAATCCCCCATATTTATGTGCAGCTCTATTTGCAATATAGGAGAGCCTCTTTCATGACTTATTTTGGATTGCACAGTTGTTGTAGATGTGTACGTTTGTGGGTTTTAACAATTTTCCTCTTTGTTTTTTGGCTTTGTTGTACTGAAGTATGTGAGCCGTTTCAGAGCTGTGGCTGCATTCAGTTCTGTAACTTTACCCAGTCTTTTCCAAGTGTGTGGTTGATGGGAAGCTGATGGGTTGATGGGTTTCCACTGTCCCTGTTATATCTGGTGACTGCTCCATTCATGAATACTTAAAAGAGCTGCATATGTCAGAATTCAGAGGGATGTTTCTTATGTGATCTGAACATAATTTGTTCACAGGAATCTAGCACTCAAAGCCAGATTAATGCCCAGGTACAAATCTTTTTCTCTCATTTTGGATACCTTCTTGAAGCTTTATTTATGTTTACTCCTAGGTACTTCAATTGCCCTCAAGTCATCTTACGTAGGTCTTCGATATAGTTTTCCAAAAGAGAATTAAGTAACAAAATTGCATAGGTTTGGAATTACAGTTTGTTAACTTCCTCGCTATCCATTTCTTGTATTCTGACTTTCCAGGAAGTAATTTCCAGACCCCTGTATTGACCAGGGCCACAATCAGTATGTCAGTGCTTGCTGTTGTAAGACTTATGGGAAAGCTCTTGTGAACTGCCTGCAATAATGATTCATGAAATCAGTTGTACTCCCAGTGTAGGGTCCATGGGTGGGGAAGAAAGAGGCAGTAGTTGTTCACTCTTCCCTGTCTGGCTCTTGCTGTCTTTTCTTTATTCTCAGCTGCGGAACCCTGTGTCTGCTGATGCAGGCATACCGTGACACAGCCTTGTATGCGCCAACTGCAGAAGGCCTTGTATTTTCATGGCTGTTGAATTTTTTGTTTGATCACATGTGTATCTGAATAGGCTTCTGGAGAGGAGACAAAACTAGCACAGGAAGTGGCACAAATGTATCATGGGAAAGGACTCGCCCTTTTCAGCAGTAGTGTTGGTGCTCTGTTGCCACTGTTTCTGGTTCTCAGATGAGTAAGCCAGCATTCATATTCATTGTCCACAGACATGTATTCCCACCCTGCTGTTTCAGCACATAGCCTGTTTTACCAGGTTGTGAAGCATGTCATAAAACTCACTTAGAGCAGAGGGGCAAGGGTTTGTTTTCATCTTGATCAACATCTTATTAATACAGACAGCTAAGCCAACACGCAGGGGCTCTGTTGGGACTGATATAAACATGTGAAGCAGTTGTTGATTAAGCCAGCGTTACTGATTAAGAATTGCCAGCTAAATAAGAGTCTGGTTTTGGGCTCACTTCACATTTTCCAGTGTGGGCCAAGCTTTGACCTGTGCTTTTTAGCTCTGCTGAGTGTCAGTGAAAGACTACTGTCAGCTTTAGACTCTCACCTTTTATATATAGAGAAGGAAATGTTCAGTCAGAGCATGAACCTTATTTTTGCTAGCTGCAGCCCATATGAGTCTTGCTGGCAGCAGCCAAAAGACATGCTTAGGGGATAGGGTTTAGTGCAGGTAATGCTGGCATGTACGTACAGTCAGACTGTTTTCCTCTCTTGTCAGCAGGTTCCAAATGGTATGTGCTTGCCATCTGCATCTTGCCCAGGAAATGGTAATAAAAGGGCCCAGAATGCATGATCCATAATAGACTCCTACTGTGGTTGTTTTCTAGCATTTTTGACATACATAGAAATATATATATATATCCAGTGTATGATGTGCTATTCAGGGTGTCTGCTTCTGTCGTGTATCTGGATGTTTACAACTTTAAATACTGGGATTTCATAAAATTGGGAGGCTCTGGAAAGTAAAAGTAGTGTGCCATTAATATTGGTGCATTAGGAACATGGGCAGAAAAATAACAAAACTTGAGGTCCTGTTTACCTTTTACTTAAGTGAACTTAAGTGCTCAAATTGCCAGAAGGTCACATCCTGTGATCCTATGGCAGTGAGAGGTATACCTCTTCATGCTTCTAAAATTATTGCTAGTTTCCTGTTATGTGCAGAATAATGCTCTGCATACTATAGGAAACAAATATAATGTAGAACTATTGATCTCTATGAATAACAAAGAGTCAGGATAAAAGCTAAGTGGCAAAAATGACTTAGTCTATAAGCAGTTTATTTCATTGTTTGATGCAGATATTTACAATAAAAAAGGAACTGTAACTGATGCAAGGAAAGAAAATTTTTTGTTATTTTTCTGTGTAGAGCTGAGCATCTTTAAAGAGCTTTCCTTTCTTTAAACTGTACTGTCATCTGAATGTCCCCACTTCTGAATCAGTGTATTTTTCGGTATCGAAAGGACATTTTGGCAAATTCCAGGTTTTAAACATGGGTTTGTTCATGTGTATAACCCTGCTGGCATTTTTAAAGTTTTCAGGATAATATTTAGAGCCTTTTGTGCAGGAAGGAAGGAAAAAGTTTGGAAAGGTGCAAGTCTAAAGATACCAATCCAGCCTTATTTCAATTCTTATTTTTTTTTCTCTCTGCAAAATTTCATTTTAATTCAGAATAGATAAATGAGTAGCTAGAAAACACCCTGAGGGTCAGACCTATTAGAATGTTACTGTACTTCATTAGAAAAGCTAAGGTCAAAAGGTTCAAAGGTGGAAAAACTTGTTTCTGTATCCAGCTGAGCATCAAGACAAGTATTTATATAATCTATTCTGATTGTAAACATTTCCAGATTTGAATGTTCTGATAATTACACAAATATTCTTCACATATTCACTGCAGAAGATATGTAGAGTTTTCCTTACTCAAAGAGAAACATGTATGGAATGTGCTTTGGCTGTCTTCCTCATGGGTGTATACAAGATTTGAGAGGAGTATTTCTTCATAGATGTAGTAACTTCTTAATTTTATTGTTGTTTTCAGAACCTTGTGTTCAGCAGCCACTGTAAAGCAGTTACTGGCTATTCAGACCATGTCATATACAGAAGGAAATCAGCTACCTCATGTGTACGATGCTGCCAGGTGACTGAGCTGCCGTCCTTCCTGTGCATAGCCAGTCCACGGGTAAGTCCAAGTTCAGTTGTAAATTATGTATTTTCCATTGTATTTTAAACCTTGCTAGAATTGTGTCTTTGGAACACAATGATATATGACTTTTTTGTTCGATGGGTGAAGCTGTTGTGAGGATATCCTTTTGCTACGGTATTCATTAGTGGGTTTTTCATAGGGGAAGTGACTGTAATGTGTACTGAGATGAGAAGTAAAGTGGTAAGATGCACCCAACAGGAGTTGTTCTGAGATTTCACTTTCTCTCCTAGTACCTAAAGCAGTTATAGAAGAGATATTGAAGTAAATTATTAATTGATAACCCAAAGGGGAGATCTAGGTGTAATATGAACAGAATGAGATGATCGGCCAACTCTGATGACAGAAGAGGGGTGGGAAGCCATGCTTTTTTGAAAAGGGTGTTTGTTTTTTCTCTTGTGCTTCAGAGAGGAAATACCAAATTGCAGTATATAAGGATTGGCATTTTATAAGTTGGCATTTTCTAGGTCTTTTGGATGTTAAGTGCTACTGCATGAGGCTGTCCGTCATGTATTAAATTAATTTTGAAATTAATTTAGTTGAAGTTTCCTGGGCTGACACGAGAGACCTTCATTAGGTCTATGGCTGTTGCATTCCATGTTGTTGGATCTTGACAAAACTGGACAAAATACAATTTTATTGCCAGCCCATGCAGATGTATTCTTTAGTCACTGTTGAAGTTATTCTGTAGGCCTCATCAAATGATGTGCAATTATACTTCTGCATCTGGAAAGGGGTAGATGGCAGCAGGACCTCGCAAATGCAAGCTGACTACCTACCTGCTGCTGTGGTTCTAGGGCTGGGAATGCAGCTGAACTGCTGGAAGTCTCATGTCACCTCCCTGTTACAATGTACTGCCTCTCTGGAGAACAGGAGGTTATTCTGAGAGTAAATTGTGAAAAACACTTTGCCTTCAGATTCCTTTAATTTGTCCTTCCTTGTACCTAAATTCGCATCATGGATGAAGAATATGCTGAATTGCTCCCCTACATCAGAAAGGGTGGAGAAGGGCTTAGAAGTCTACAAATGAAGGGAAAGGCAAGAAGAAATTGTATCTGACATTTATGCTAATGAATAAAAGTTATTTGTTTTGGTTTGGCTGCTGTATAAAAATAGTTAAGTGAAGACAAGGCTTTTTGTTTCTAGTAGTACAAACACTTAATTTTATGCTTGTTAGAAACTTTTGGCAGGAGTGTAGAAGACCTGAAAGAGCAGAAAGAGCACATATGTTTGCAGAAACTATAGCCTTCTGTTGTTGTCTGACCTGTGATTAATTTTGGGAAGGTAATGGAGCAAATGATAGAAATAGGAGCGTATGTTTATGTAGCAGCTGGGAGAGGGACATGAGGAGATGTAGCATCTTTTCTGTGCAGGCAGTTTTTGTGAGTACAGACAGGACTCAATCATAAAAAAGGTAACTTGGAGGATGGATCTTGCATTGTCATTAAGAAGCTAATTAATTAAATTTTGAGTAATACTGTTTGGTTTCATTTCAGTAGATTTCTTACACAGTGGAATATCTTGTGAAGCAATTTTGGTCATATCACAATGTCTGAAAGGTTAACTTTACATGAAGATAAATTCAGGAAGCATTTGGTTTTCCCTTAGCTAAACTAAGTTGTTTAATTTAGGGTGGAAGTGCATTCATACATCTCTATCACTGTATTTTTGATGTGTCTCTGGACCATGACTCTTACAATCAGTCAGTTTGAAAATAATGTGTTGACAGAGAAGGGTTTAGTACTAAGGACTGCTCTACCTTTTGTTATGAATAAAACCACAAAAACCTTTGGGGAAAAATTTTGAAGAAATGTGCCATGACAAAATAAAGAGGAGAGTGAACAAACTTGAATGAAAGATAATTTTTTTGGTCTGTTTCAGAAAAGTGTTGTTTTCTCTTGTAAGAGCATGTAGAAGTTACAGGACTCTACTCTAGAAATGTGTGCCTGCCTTCTTAAAAAAAAAGGAACTGGTGGTAAGGATAGTCTTAGGTTCTCAGAGGTCAGTCAGTTTTGTACAAGATACGAAGGAAGATTAGTTCTTGTTAATGTAGAAATAACACTGAGGCACACAGAGTTTGACACAAGATTGTTTCCTACTAGTTCTTCCTTAGGCTGAGGTGTTCCTCAAACATGGCTTGTAGAATCTTCTGACTTTGTTTGTCTTGTAAAAATCCTGGTGTATAAATCTGTGTAGTCTTTTCAGTAGATAAGGTATGTTTTTGTGCCAGAAGTTAGTCTGCTCTGTTTTGTGTGTATTGACTGTCTGTTCTAGGGGTGGAAAATCTTGGTCCTGGAAATCAGAATGTCAAGTTGTCTGTGCTTGAAAAGAGTATTTGTTCCAGTCTGTTTAGTGTAGAAACAATGAACTGAAGTAGGATGGTGAATAGTGTCTCTTAAACAACTTAAGTCTGTAGCATTATTTGTGGTTTATAGCAGTGTTCAAGTGACAGAACTTGCTAGCATTTTGAATTTTTTTGTGTTTTCAAAGAGGTTTTGCCCTTTCTCACAAAGGTCAAACATATGCTTTGACTGCAGGTGGCAGTACAGGATAACAGCAACTCTAAGAGTACCTTTTAGTGGAAATGTGTTTCAAAGTCATAACCCCTTTCACTTTGCAGTGTTTTGTGTGGCTTTGTGTAAGACCCATAGATAGATTTTAAAATAGCTCTTGGCATCTTGAAAAGCAGTGGCTTTACCATTATTGCGAAGACTGTGTGCTTCTTCATTGGTTTGGGGGTTTTTTGTTGCATATTACAACTATGCTCATTAATCCATTTAAACAATTGTTTGGCCCTTGTAAAGGGAGGTCTCTATGAGATTAATTTATTCCTATGAGAAGAGCACCTGTAAAACTGGTATGGGCTGCAGTTCCAGCTAGGAAACCTTTCTTAATACCTGTTACTTTGAGTTAGCTGACAAATGTTCAGAGAGGTACAGCAAACATCTAAGATACAGGCAGTCCTGAGGTATGGGTTGCTCTCTTTACCTTACAGTTCTAAAGTGCAGTGTTTAAAACTGGTGGTAATTAAACTATCTTATTGCTTATCATTTAGATAAGCTGTTAAAATAATTTCATTTGCATTATACAATGTTGTATATATTATTTACAATATGTAGCAATTTCATCACACCAGAGTAAGTTGGAACAAAAATTTAAACCCCCTTCAAATATAGAAGTTTTTCATCTGCAATACAAACATAGTTCTTTTATTGTGTTTAATGTTTCAGATATCCCATTATCACCCTAATTTCCACCCCATCTCAGTTCTGCAGGAAGTCCACTGCTTACTGTTCACCATGAAAACCTATAGGCTCCTGTACTGTTTCTTCCTGTACATCCCCACTTGACTTTTTTAAATGGGAAAACTCTGACAAGCTTGATTTTCTCTTCTCATAGTTGTGGAGGGAATGTAATTTTGCACACTGTTAGGATTTTTGACAATATTTTTAACTTACATGGCTGTACATGGGGTTTTTTTTCATTGTACATCTGAAATAAAAACAACAGTGACTTCTAAATTAATGATACCATTACTTCTTGCATTGGTGAAAAAATTGTCATGGCATTTGAAATTTCTCTGTTACTGGCCTATACTGTAAGGTTGTCTTAATAGTAAAATTTATTTTAATTTCTAGATATTTTCATATGTATTTAATATCTATTTTTATTTTTCTATTTATTTTCTATTTCTATTTTCATTTCTTACTTAAATAGTAAAATTTAGTTTCATTTCTAGTTTCATTTCTACTCATAGAAATGAAAATAAATTATAGCACATTATTAAGTCTTTAGATAGTATGTAAAAGCTTCTATTAGCTTTTATAAACTTGATTATAAATAGTTTGTGTAAACACCCCAGAATGTTTTCCCGGAACAGACTTACATTCAAAAAAAAAGTTGGTAATCTGCTTCTTTTTTTTTTTTTTTGTGCTAGACAGTGGATTGTTTTGCATTTATATTTGTGTTTAAGTGTTGTAATTGTGTTTACTTTGGATCATGGTATTTAACTCTTGGTGAAGTATCTGGAGTTAGATCCAGCAGAGCAGTCTGTCCTGCTGTGTACCATGGCTCAGTTTCACTTTTGGTTGTTGTCTTTTACTGTGGTAAGGGAGAGATAAGAGAAAGCTGCAGGTTTTACAAAATCCAGCCTTGTCTGCTGGAACAGAGGTTTTTCTTCAGCATCTTGATATTGGCATTCAGCTGTTTGGCTCGTGTGCACCTTCCACTCTGTACAGATTTGGGTGGATGGGGCAGAAAAAAAGGGGAGTTAAACTGATGGAGCTATTCCAGAACAGCTCACATGGCATGAAATCAAACTTCCTGTGTTTGCAACACTGGTCTGTCCAGCTGAGTTGTATATACTGAAGCAGGTAATAGGGCATAGGATTCATAGAATGCCACAAGAAAAAGAGGGCTATTTCTGTGGCCCACTTTGTTCTAAGCCGATGTAAAGCCCAAGAAATATGCTGTTCCTTTTGTTCCCCTCCCTTCTAATTTATGACTCTCCCTAACTTTGAATTACCACATTAATTTCTGTTAAGGACAGTACATGTCATTTCTGCTAATAAGAAAAATACTTGATTGTGAAGAGTGGAACTAAAAATAAATAAATAATTAAATCTTGGCAATATGGGAGGTAGAGCAAGGATATTACTCTTCAAGATTTGCTGTCAGTTGTGTAGCAGTTGGCACAAGGCATAGTTTATCAAAAGGCAGATTTTCTGTGCCTGGTCGTTCATACAGTATTTTTTGTGTGGAGAGATGTTGCATCTTTGCTTGGTTTAAGTCCAACCAAAGATTGTTGTCTGCTTCTACATTTTGTAATGACTTGACTTTTAATATTTTATCTTGTGGTAAGGTACTTCAACTGGGGATTTGGGGACAG
This sequence comes from Cinclus cinclus, assembly GCF_963662255.1. Lineage (NCBI taxonomy): Eukaryota > Metazoa > Chordata > Aves > Passeriformes > Cinclidae > Cinclus > Cinclus cinclus. Next base: position 25,332,135 of record NC_085051.1, on the reverse strand, counting down.
GGAGAAATGTGAACAATAATATTGATGATTATTATTTTACTTGTAGGTGACAGCTGTGCCACTGGAGTTCTACTGCAATGACCGAAGTGCAGAATATGAGCGCAGAGCACTAAGGGAAGGAGGAAGTCTTGAAGCAAAGCAGTGTGTACTCCATGGATCCCCTGAGCTAGCAGCTGACTGGCTGAAGCAGTGTTCCCAGTTCTTCCCAGAGCATCCAGGAGGACTGCTAGGGATCAGGCCTCAGAATGGCTGGTCTTTTATCAGGATACCAGGTAAGTTTGGAAGTTGTAGTGGAATGGAAATGACATAAATAAAGACATCTGTTCTTTAGTGGTAATTTATGCTTGTCTGGGGATGGTTGTGTGTTTGTTTTTCCTCGTGATTGAAAGTTTACCCTGGTATCTTAAAATACACCATGATTTTGCATCCTCTGTCTGAAGTAAATCTTCAATGGATGCCAAAAAAATCGAATACAGGTTTTCCTAATGCTTACAAACCTCTCTTTGCATGTCAGACCTCCAAATGAGGTAAAGAGAAAGGATGGGTTTGAGGACCAAATTCAGAGGAAATTGACCTGAAAAATAAGGCATGAGGGATTTACTGAATTTTGATTGTAATAAAGAAGACTTACTCATATTTCCTTGTAAAGTGGGAAAAAGGTACCAATAAAATAAATGTACTTATTTTTTTCATAGAATTAAAGAAGTCCAAGATCTTGTAGGGTTTGATTGCCAGTACTGTGGTGACTTTCGTGGGCCAGATATGCTCTAGCTGTCAGAAGATGGTCCTGAGCAGCAAGCAGAATTCTGTAGAAAGTACTAGAGATCTGATAGATAGCCAAGAGGAAAAACAGCTTACACTGCCAGATGCAAAGTTATTCCCAGACCCTTTTGGGTCAAGGATGCTTGGCAGGGGAAGCTAGTACAGTAAAAGGAAAATGGCCTTTTGCTTGCTACAGTCCAGTTTAAGGAGGTACCTTCTTAAGTGTTTGGAGCAATTTGAAGCACATGCACATTTGTACCTAAGTAACAGAGAAACCATTTTTCATGAGCTTGCAATGGATTAATACTCAGTCATAGTTGATGATTTTATAATATCTTCAGGAATTCTCTTTATTGTTTGCCAGGTATTTGGAAAAAGAAAATTATTCTCTGTAGCAGAAAGTGGGAAGTATTAAAGAGATAAATTAAGATAGAAGACATGGATAGAGAAATGCAGAAAAGTAGCCAATGCAGAAAAGAGACAGTGCTGCATTCTCTTGAAAGACTTCCATTTTAAGCTGGGGACTTCGTTATCACCAAAAATTTAGAGGAATAAAGGTAGGGTACAAGAAGCTTTCAGGAGTAAAAGAGCAGGTGCAAGGTTAGGCAAATTGTTGTCAAAACACAACAGAATTTGGTTGAGAAGGAGGTTGGGATGAATGTGTTACATAAAGCTGACATAATTTAGGAAGTGTTGGATCTAGAAGTGGGGTAAAAAAGTAGTGTTGTACATCTGTGTTTTAACTAAGTGGAAAGTAGCACTCAAACCTAAACTCACTCCAAGAGGCAAGGACACACACCACAACAGGACAGCTGTGTTCATAGGTATAGAAACAGGCACAGTGTCTTACAGAGGGTGAGTGATGTGCTGAAGGAGCCATTTGCAAGGCTAAAGTCTAGCACATGTCAAATGGAATAGTTGCTGTGAAGGTCTGTGGCAAATAGGTGACAAGAAGAAAAGGGGGACACCTCTCTCCTAAACCCTGATCTGTCCTCTCCCAGACTCAGCGTTCCCAGTACCCTGGCAGCAGGCTCAGCTGTGATCACTGTGGGAATCTCTTGAGGTTTTTCCTGTTCTTTGAAAGAAAAATGGTCCTGGATTAAATGGCAGGAAGTGTCTGAGTCCTTTCAGTATCGATAAAAAGCTCTGGCCTCACTGGCTGTTTACTGTGAGAGCCAGCTAGCTCCTCACTGACCCCATTGTGCCGACAGGAGGGGAACCAGGGGTGTCAACTGGAACCCAGGCTTTATCTCTCTTTCCTCTGCTTTTTGCATGTCCAGAGGCACTTTTTCTCATTCTCCAGAGAGCGCTGAGCCCAGCTACAGTCATGAGCCACAGCTCCTGACAAAGGTTATTCTGAGTCATAATCATTTGTAACTATTCTTCCCAGGCCCACTGTATCCCCTTGTAGATAATTTATGTCCATATCCTAGCATGGCTGAAGGCAGTTGGGTTTGGTTTTTTTCCCCGACTGACAGCCATTTCATCTGGTTCCTTTTTCTTATTTATTTCATACAGTGCTGAAGAACCCAAAAATTGTGACCTAGGGAGAGCTCTTAGACAATGCAGTACAGGACCTCTGTCTCCTGACTGACTTAAAGTTTTGAACGTTTATTTTAAGCAGAAAAGAAAACAAAATCCAAAGAATTCGTCATTTGAAGTTGTTGGTGATCATTAAAAGTAGAAACATGTAGAACTGCAAATTTTGGAAATCCCCTTTAAAAAAAAAGTAATAGTTTGTCCTTTTCTTCTTGTAGATCAGAGAAAGTTAGAATAGAAGTGAGAAAAACTAGAGGTGGAAGACACGGGGGTTTTGTGTTTTTTTCTCTTTTGTTTAATTTTGGTGTTTTCTGAAGATGGCACAAGTACATTTTCTGGAATTTGTTGTTTGAAGCACTAGGTGGCAGTCTTTCATCATGGAAAAATACTTGATCTTGGAAAACACAATGGCATCAGGATGATAGCATGCTTAAAGGTGCCAGGTTAAGGACAAATTATTTTCTCTTCCAGAGATGATAAATCTTTTTTGGTAGTACTGTTTTGCTCTCCTAAAAAAAACTCAGAAACTTTCTCACTAGTGCAGTCTGCTCTGCTGCTGAAATACTGGATGACTTATGAACTGTTAACGAGTTACTAACTTTTCAGATCATCTGCAAATAAATCCTTGTAATTTGCATTTCATTGCGATGTAAAAATAGTAACTTATACAATGGAGACCTCAGGAGCCAGCAGCAAAGGACAAGAATCATTTCCAGTTAGCAAAGGTTAATTCTACTTAATCATGCCTTTGTGAAGAAAACAGTAGCATTTTACTTTTGGAAACTTGCTAATATGTTAATCTGATCCTGTCAACACTGACTTTTGAACAGAACCCTGTTGGTTCTCTGAGGTAGCTTATAGTTAATAATCATGGTAGTTTGTCACGTATATCTAGACTTTTCATGTAGCTTCACTCAATATAATTTTTTCTGAAATAGCAAGCTGACCAATTAGAATGATAGCAGAATGTCATGGTTGTATTTATAATTAAAGTAAATAATAACATTTTGTATAAAGAGTAAACATTGCTGTTGTGCAGAGGTTTTGACTAGCATAGGTGTATTTTAAAACCAACTAGCTGTAAGTAATTTCTATTTTGCTTAATTGCCTAAGTTGAAATTTTGGTTTTCCTTAGAAGAACATGTGAAGCCATTAATGATTTATTTGTAATTGAGACTGAATGCTGTTCTAGAGATGAGTGCATCATTATACATTATGTTGCACTTAGAACAAATGCAACCTGATGTGTGGGCTTGAGTTTTCCTTACAGCATTTCCTTGGCTTTACTCTCCAGTTAATGGACTCCCTGAAGTAGTTGCTAACAGTTAAAGCAATGACGTGGTACTTGCTCCAGGCACAACAAGAGCATCACTGCCAAAAGGAAGAGCAAAAGGGGGAAAAACAGTCACTATCTAGATAGGCAGACAAAAGAGAAAGAACAGACTTATCTTGTCTTGGGTTGTCAGCTAGTGAATTGCAGGTGCATGGCTCTAAAATTACCATAGGAGAGAGTGTTCACAGTATTGATTTTTAGAGCAAGTGGAATAGCTAATTATTTTAAACCATATGGAAACTCAGATATTTTTTTTTTTATTTCAGAAAGGTGACATTTGTTTGCATTTTTTGATGTTCTGATGTAGATTCCAGCATCAAACCCATTATTTATATTTAAGTCAAAGGTATTTTTGAAAGAGAACAGCTTTATTCCTGCTTTTCTCAGCAAGCCCATAGCTGTACTTGCAGGAATCACTGACTACTCTGTCACATCACTGCACAGCTACGACATCACTTTGGTACCCATGGACTATATTAGCTGCTGTGCTTGTAAGATCTTTTTTGGGAGTGCTATTATGTGATTTATGCTCCTCTCTTCTACTAGTATGAACCTGCTTTGGGTTATATTAAAATGCACGGGGGTCAGATGAAATAATTAATTTTGTATGTAACTTTTTCTAATTGGGATATTGGGCAAGACAGTTAACTGCCTTACAGAAAGCAAATTTTTTTCAGCCCATGAGTTAATTCATTTTATGAAGGAGGAAGTGTGCAAAAGTGTTACCTGCTAGACATTAGAGAACATTACCTGCTAGACATGTTGAAAATATTTGGGTTCTGTACTAGCCTGCACCATCTGCAGTTGTCAGCTTTCCGTTTTGGCTGTAAACCTAAGTTCAGACATCCAGAAGAATAGAGAATCATCAATGGCCTTTCCAACAGATAATTTTTTGGAAGAAAATTTCTCTTCATCCTCTTTCAACAGTAATGTATTGTTTACTGAAGTTTATGTACAGAATGTACAAACAGGAAGATCTCCTTCCTGAAAAATACTTCGTGAGCAGTGCTGAAATAGAGAGGACATGAAGTATAAAATCTGAAGTGACTGAAAAGATTGCCATCTGGAAACATTTCTTAAACAAAACAAAAGGAAAAACAAAAAAGAGAGGGCAGGGAAGAACTAGGCAGTGCTGTGAGGGATTGTTGTTTTACAGTGACATAGACAATGTTCTTTTTTTCTGGGGGCCTGAGGGGTTTGATCTGTGGAGGATAAGTCTAAAGCTCAGCAGCAGGTAGCAGCAAATGTGCAGAAGACAGCGTTTTGATGTGTGAAGTGGCAAATATTTCATCAAGGGTCAAGGCATACAGTGCTTATTGATCTGCTCAGAATAAAACCTTAGATGAGCGATATGGCTGTCCAAAAACAGGATTGAGCACTTACTTGTGATCAATTTGTAATGAGATTTCACCATGTGTAGTATATACATATGCTCCCATCACACCAAACAAAAGTTACTTAAAATCACAATGGTAACAGTATCAGCCAGAACAGAAATTGCAGTTTCTTCAATCACAGCTCCTTACTTCAGAGTTTATAATGCAGGGAAGTGCTAGGAAAACTTAGAAGATAACTTGTTGCATGTATCTGGGTTTGCTTTATTGGTTACCTGCTTTTCTTCTATTTCTTTTTAGATAAAGAGAGTCTGATCACTGACAGTGGAAAACTTCATGCTCTTGATCTTCTGTTGACAAGGCTGAAATCTCAAGGACACAGAGTTCTCATTTACTCCCAAATGACTCGGATGATTGACTTACTGGAGGTAGGAGAGCTATAGCTGACAGAAGACAAATTATGAAGATGGAGATTTAGCAACACTGTTTTGGAGAAAGTACAATATTTTGGATGCAGCAAACTTGCCATAAAATTACCAGAGGATACCAAATTAATGCATTAGTATGAGACTGTAAGAACTGCCATACAAAGTTAGACATAAGGTCCAGCCTAGTGTTCTATTGATACCAGTGTATAACAGCAGATGGTATGGGGAAAGTGTACCAGAATAGTGATGCTTCACCATTACTCACTCAATTTCCAGCAGTGTGCAGTTCAAGGGGTTTCTGAACTGAGTATGCCTCCTATATACTCAGTATTCCAACATGGATTCTCCTTTTATGAAGTTGTTCATTTGCATCTTGACACCTTGTTAGGTGTTGGCATTTGCACTGCCCTGTGGCAAGGGTTGCATGGCTTAAATTATCCTCTTATGCTGGTTTGAACTGGTTCCTTCTTTTTCATTTGATGCCTACATGCCCTTCTATTGGAAGGAAGAGGAAGAACCGTGGTAAATTTTACAGTTTTTATGTTGCTTGTAATTTCACAGACTATTACCATTTCCCTCTAATACCCGATTCCTCTGCAGAAGTTTCATAACCAATTAAGAGGTTCTCTGGCATATGGGATAGGAAAGAAGTAAGGAATGAAGTCATAACTTATAATTTAAAACCAGACATTCTGCCTCTGAAGAAAAAAAACATAAATCTTTATTTGATGAGCAGCCATGCCATCAGAGAGCTAGGATACTGTCTTCTCCACAGTAAACTGAAGAGAAAAAGTGAGAAGCCCAAATCAATAGCTGCCTAAGTCATGAGTTCTGTATGAACAGGAGCGCATATTTTAAGGTCAGCAGCTAATAGTTCAGTAACAAATCACAAGCTGAGTTTTGTTTTTGCTGCTGTGAGGAAAAACAGAACTTGCATGGTTGCAATTCTGTATTTTGGCACTTTGCCTGGCATTGCTTTGTATGCGTCTTTTTTTGGCAAACATTGGACATGGTGTAGGTTTGTTGATACCCTGCATTACACCATGAAGCTCATAAAGCTGTGTTTAGTGCTTCTGTCTTTTCTCTTAACATTCCATTTGAAAGACTTGTAAGCGCACTGTTTTGCTATTCCATCTCTTGAATGTTCAACTTCACTTGTGTTTTATTATCCAAATAATCCACCTACTAAGTCCTCTGTTTTTATTTCTCCCCACCCAAGTAACTGAAGCTAAAGTTTAGCAAGCTGAAAAACAAGTAAGGACTCAGTAAGAAAATCCTTGCAAAAGTTGTGTGTCTGTAGATATTTATTTTTTCCTGATCTATCCAAATGTATCTGCCTACTTAAATATGAAAAAACAGGATGTCTTTTTTAACAGTATTTGGATTATATTGCACTAACCTAATCTATGCAGGGCAGAGAGCACAAAGGACGTTGTTTACAAAGTTATAAAACCATGTTTGTTTTATGTAGCTTCAGCTGAAGAGTTGCTGCATAGTTCAGCCATTATAAAATAGCAGATATAAATGCAATGAGGAAAATTGTTGTCTTTCAACAGAAGAGGATAATTTATAATTTCAGTATTGTTTTTTCATGCAGATGTGTATTTCATCCTTTAAAGATTTTGTTTGTTTTTCTCCATCTGATTGCTCTCTTCTTTAAGAGTAATTGTCTCCATGGTTTCAGTGGGGATCAGATTGTATTCATAAGATAAGGGGTCAAATTATGTTCTGCATGAAGTAAAATGTCTTGGTTATAATCTGCCAAAAGTTAATGAGTGTCTGGAAATATAAGAGTACTCAATTTAGACTGTGAAATAATATGAAGGGAAAACATTTTCCTGAGAAAGTATCAGTGTGGAAGCCCAGAGGAGCAGTGGCTTTAGCAGCACTACATTCTTACAATACTCAGGTCACCGTGTGTTGTTTCCTGTGTAGGTGCTCTGTTGCAAGGGTTTTTTATTGTTTTCCTAGGCTGATGCTTCCGATGGCTTGATGACCTCTTACACTAAACAAGATTGGCAGGTAGATTTTTCAAGCAGGTCTAATACAAGGATCTCTATATGAAACTGAAGCCTCCCTGTTAGGCTTCCCCTACCCCACTCCATCATTCCTTAGGGGGAACTAGGAAAAGGAGTAGTCATCAAGTGCCTTCCACAGCTGCAGTAGAGACCGGGTATATTTACTTCTAAATATCTTCTTTGCCATCAGGGTTCTCTCTTTAGCTAAAAGCATGCCTTTTCTATGAGGGATCAGAACACTGAACTGCTGAGAAGTGTGATATGAGTAACAATGTGGAACTTTTTTTCTAAATTGAAAGGGTCTACTATTAATATTTGGGAAAGTACTGCACAAAACCAGTTCACAGCAAAAGGATGTTTCATGTGAGCCCTGTTGCACTACTGTGAAGCATCCACCTTGATCAGAGGAAGGTGGATGGAGGCAGACCAGAACCTGTTAGATCATTAGCTAATGCTTAATGTACAAAGCTAGTTTACAGACCTGGGGGAATAAATGCCACTACTGCAGGTGTTAGAATAACTTGTTCTTTTGCACTTTATGCCTTTGTGAAAACGTATGAAGTCTGGAATAAGATGAATGCACCTGATGGAATGAATGAAGTTGTGTTCTGTTTGTACTGAAGTTTGTTTAGAAGACAGATAGTGAAAAGATGGTTAACAGATGGGGGAAGATCAAATCAAGATCAAAAGATTGAATCATCATAAAGGCAGATAGAGACAGTAACAAAGAAATGAAAGAGATATTGTGATAACAGTAAAAGAATTGATCAAATCTAGAGAAAAGGTGGCATAGTGCCTGACAACTCCATCTCTCTGGTTTTAGTTGGTGACAGAAACCTGTCATAGAATTTGAATAATTTAATAGTTAATTAGGATTTGTTTGTCTGTGCAGTGAAGTAGTTGTTCTCTGCTTTCTGTTGTTGTACTCCAGAAATCCTACCAGCCATGAGCTCTATTTCATAGAGGTAGTCCAAGTGTGGATTTGGCCATTTCCACACTGTTTTATTTACCTGGTTTTCTCTTTCATCTGCCTAATGTTGAAACTTGCTTCCTCTTGCATCAGTCTTTTTCTCAGTTTCCTTACAATATGGCAACTCTTTTGCTATTTCTGCAGAACATAAAGGGATCAGGATCCCTGAAGGATAGGTGAAAAGGAGAACTGGGCATGATACTGTCAGAAGGCTCATTAGAGAGCAAACACTGTCATGTCTTCTCACAGAGCATCAGTTCTGTGTCTCCTGAGCACTGTGACTTGGAGCAAGATGAATCCAATAGTTCTTGCTGCTAAAGCACTGTCTGTTCCCTTGTGTCTTCATTTGTACTCATGGCATCTCAGAAAGACTCATGCACCAGTATGGTTAAATCTAACTCGTGTAACCAGTAGATGTTGCATCTTGTCACCCAAGCAAGGATCCCATTGTTTAATCACCCCAGAGGATATCTTTCCAGAGAAATTGTGTTTATTTGAGCTTTGTAGGTAATTCAGATTTTATTGATAGTTGCACAGGTATCAAAAAATGCTGACAACCTTAAAGCATGACAAATACGTCTGAATGGAAAAAGCCTTTGCCTACAGCATTCCTAGCTGATGCCATTTGATTTGTGTCTCAGGAAATGGTTTCAGTTCTGCTGCTTGGCAGGAGCTGTGGGCTGACACACCAGTGTAATGTTCAGTGTTCTTGTATGAAAAAGATTCACAGGCTCTTCATTGCTGAGATAAGGCCTGGACAGACATTATACAGCACCAGGTTTTTAAAACTACCAGTCAAATGGTATAAAATCAACAGGGAGCAGGTGCAATTGATTTATTTGGAAAGGTTTGCTTGCAGAGTCAAAACTCCAGGTTTAGTAAAAATTCAGACTCTGTGAAAACAAACTTCCCATTTTAGTGATTTTTATTTACCTATTTATTTATAGGAAAAGGTATGTACCGGGTCTGCAGTGTAGCAAATATCTCCCCAGCTCCAAACTGACATTGGCATTTATATCTTACATGAAATGCAGAAGCCAACATATGATTGAGTAGCTTTAATTTCTGGATTGTGTTATCAGCTATTGCTTACAGAACATTTGTTGATGATGTTTGTGGAACCTTGTTGTAGTTGGGCAATCCTGCTTTTATTGTTTATAGGGGGGAGTTCTGAAAGAAACAAGATTGGACAGTTTCAAGAACAACTGTATTTTTTTGGTGTCTGTTCTTTGCAGGAATACATGGTTTATAGGAAACATACCTACATGAGATTGGATGGCTCTTCAAAGATTTCTGAACGAAGGGACATGGTAGCAGATTTTCAGAACAGGTAATGTATTCTGAAAGGTGTGTTTGTGCTGAATACATGTACCTAGGAAATTGGTGTTAGATGTAGTGAAAATAAATGAAATCTGCACTTACCTTTCCTTATAGCAAATTGACCTCATTTATCTGAAACAGTTTCTTGGTGGTTTGCTGACCAGTAGTCAGTGGTGTTGATATGAATCTGTGAAAGAGAACTGGAAGCAGTTTTAGTGTAAGCCACCTATTGTACTCCTTGCTAATCCAAATAGGCCATTGCTTAGAAAGAAGCTCATTAGAAAAGCAGCACATGTTCAATGGTTAGTAAATGCCTTGACAATTGACACTGTAAAGATGAGATTGAGTACGCTAGCATCTGCAAGATTTTCAAAGTGATCTAGTTTTCTGCAAAACAAACCATTTAACCGTATTTTACTAAGAAACCTTAAACTAGTGTACCCATTATATGAAAAGATAAAATGGGGATTTTATTAGCTAGAAAGAAAGGGTAACTCTTCTCATTAAGTAAACCAAAATGGGTCCTGACAATTTTAATAAGCAAATCAGGGTGCATTACTTACAATGATTGAATTTATGGTTATTAAGTTTCCTTTTAATCATGAGCTATGGCTTGATGCAATGTCATTTTGGTATAGTAGTTCACAGTAAGGTTATCCTTCGTATATGTTGATGTGAGCTTGTAAGGAGGTCATTTCCCTATTTCAGTGGAGTTAGGTTCATAGATAGTTGTTTACTGCAGGGTGAAAGCAACATTCTAGACTTGAGAAAATTCTTTATGCTATTGGTCCCAAAGTACTGTAGTTGAAGATAGGAGTCAAGGCCTTTCAGGTCACTGGTTCATGAGGCTGAAGGACTATGTTGCAATGATGAGTCTTCTAGTGAACTTGAATATGTGCAGAAGTAAGTGAGAGTACTGTGTAGTACCTTTCTTTCTGCCTGTTTTCAGGTGTCAGAAACAAGTTCCTTGCAGGTTATGACATCCTCCTGGAATCCCAGGGCTTCTTCCAAAAAAGTGGAAAAAGGTGGTTTTATTAATGAACAGAATTTGTTTTTATTAATGAATAAAACAACTGAAGAAAAATAATAATTTCAGCAGGAAATCCCTTTGAAATGTAGGTCAGCCGGTCTAAACAAGAATTCCTATTAAAGTGTTAGTTGAGTTCCTCTTATACATGATTTACTTATGAGAAATATTTCCAGGAGAAAAATCATGACTGAGACTAAACTATTCCACAGGATATCCTTGTAAGGTGCTGAAAATATGGGATGATAATTTATTCACGTAGTCTGTGGCTCTGTCCACTTTCCTTCCCATATGGCATATCCAGAAGCATTTCACAGCTGGATATTGAGGTGACTGTCTACACACAACCCAGTATTGTTACAAGAGAACAGATTACCTGGCCAAGGATTACCTTCAGTGCAAACAGGCACCTCTTGACTCCTTTGATTTTGTTACCTGCAAGATAAAGTCTAAAGATTGGGTTTAGTTCCTTCCCGTTCATTCAGCAAGAATTTCTGGTACTTTACTGTTTTACGTTTGCCAAATTGTTCAGACAGCATAGTACCAAAAGGATGTGGCATTCCAAACTGTCTTCTCTTAATCAGAGAAGGACAATATGTCAATGTCTTTGGAGTCCTTACTAGTGTATTGTCTGCTTTGTTTGTGTCAGTCTGTTCACAGATCCATAAGATTTTGAACACTTCTAAATACTGCTGACCTTACAGAGATACTAGTGCAGTTCACAACCCTAGCAGAAGCCTTGGTTTTGCTGTTATCACTTGAATTTTCATCAGTACTTGGTCATGCTACATGTAGGCTTGTCTCCTTGTTTGTTCTGTTCAAAGCACCAAATTTTGAACAAAATTTGCATCTACACAATACTGACTTTCATTTTTCTTTTTGTATCAGTTAAGCATCATTAAGACAAAATTTCTTTAACATCGGGTCAGTTCTGTGAAACAATAGCTTGTTCTTTGCCTATATGAAATCTTAATTCCCATTGTGGGCAAGATAAACAAGCCCTGGTTTCTTTTGATTCAGATTAATAAGAATGCTAATGAGAATTGAGTGTTGACATGTTCAGTCAGTCCTCATTTGTAGATTACCTTCTTCAGCTCTTTCATACTTTTTTTTTCCTTGACTCTGAATGAACAGCACAAAGTGTTCTGAACTGTTCAAGTAATAGAAATAGCCCTGATCGCTTCATATGGGTCAGAAAATTGCTTCTGTGGTTATTCCTTGCTCATGCACAAAATAAGGGGGTTTAATCTCTTTCCTTTACAGGAATGATATTTTCGTGTTCCTGTTAAGTACAAGAGCTGGAGGCTTGGGCATTAACCTTACAGCTGCAGATACGGTAGGTGAAATTTGGTAACAATTTCTATGGGAAAATTGGTCATTCTGTCCAAAAGTTGACACTCTCTTGCCCATACTGATCAATCTTTTTAATATTGCTATTTACATTGTGAAATTGCATAGCCTGTTTACTTTGTTATTTGCAATGTAATATTATCTTGATGATAAAGTGTAGAGTATTGGACATTTTGGTACACAATTTTTGGTTACAGTTGGAAATTTCTTCCCACTCCACACATACGGAGTCCAGAAAAGAGTTGGATCACTGAAGGGGTTTACAGGTGCAGATGACACTTAGATGAAACAGCCTTCACTGTATGAATGACCCTTTGCTCCTAAGGTCACTTGCAAAGGAACCAGTGGAATAGCTATCAGTTACCCTTTTTTCTTCCCCCAGAGGAATGAAACAATGCCTATGAAAGTAGGGAACCATTTGTTGTTGAGGATCAGCTAGTCAGGAAGGATGAATTTCTTCCCCTGAGGTGTAAAGACAAACTGATTTAGGTGAATTGCAAGGATTTGTACTCTGGAGCAGCTGCCACTAATCACTAGGGAAGGAATACTGATGAACCATTCATCTTTTCATTAATAGCTATTCTTTTGCTTCTAACCTGCACCTGGTGTGCTTGCAGATTTGACCTCAAGTCTGTAGCCACACAAACCCAAAGATCTCTCAATCAAAAAAAATCCTATCATATCTTGCTGTCAGTCACAAGAAATGAGAAGAAAACAAGTATCTGTAGGATTTTCAGGGTTTAAAAGAAGAAATAAACAGATGGAAGCTCAGGCAGGCTCCTTGCATGGGCACTTTTAGGTCTGTGTTTTTCAGTGTAACTTTCTTAATACTTTGCTGTCTAAAATTTTTAAAAATGCTTTTGTTTTTTCTGCTTATTGTGCATAAAGTACTATTAGAATGATAGTGCAATATTAATTTAATGTGGCATTTCAGATTTTACAGTCAAAGTACTAGAAATGTTAGACTTAATCTGGGTTTTGAATAAAAATTGGAGTATTACTTTTTGCATAAAATTCTGATACGATGGTAACACTAAAATGCGTCTATGATGTGGTTAGTCTGTAATTAATTGTATGACAGTTATTTAATGTGTTAACAAACTTCAGAATTTTGAGCCTCCCAGTCAGGTCTTTTTAAAATATATTAAAGTTCTGTGAAATTGAAACATTCATAGTGTCAGTTAGTTTAAATTCACCTGAAATACAGTGGAAGAGACTTCACAGGACTGGGCAAGGCTGGTTTAACAAAGCCTACAGCAGGGCTGTGATTCTGTGAACCATGATTGAACTGTCATTGTTATCAGTATATTGGATTTCTGTGTGTTTAATCACCAGGTGCTCTAAACGTATGTTTTTATTTAATCCTTTCTGGTGTTGCTTTGCAGGTTATTTTCTATGACAGTGATTGGAACCCAACAGTAGACCAGCAAGCCATGGACAGGGCCCACAGGCTGGGTCAGACCAAACAAGTGACCGTGTACCGCTTGATTTGTAAAGGCACCATTGAGGAGCGCATCCTTCAGCGGGCAAAGGAAAAGAGTGAGGTAGGAATAAGGAGCTCACCTGGAACGAGAAGTTACAGGAATGGTATCATAAAGCACCTGTCAGCATGAGTAAAGACACAGAAAAATTGTCTGCGGAGAGACAGAAGAGAAGGCAAAAGGAAGTGTCTTTCTTCAAATATGCGTCTCTAACACAGCAGCAGTCCAGTGACTTTATATGAACTGGAAAGAAGCTAATTATTTATAGTATGACTTCATGAAAATTATTTCTTATGTTGCAGTGGAACTACTCAGGCTTCTTTAAGACTAGGGCTTCTGTCTTTGCTGTGTCAGAGTTACTGATTCCTCTCATGTTACACAACAGCTGATTTTTTAAAAAAGATGTTTGGGAGGTAATCAAGTGGAAATTATTTGAGGTGTAAGGGTTGCCAGAAAAGCTCAGAGTTGTGCAGCGCTAAGCAGTAAGTGTACTAAGAACTTTAAACCTCATGATACTTTATTGGCAAGAAAATAACTAAGGAGGTTAATGTTTTTTGGTAGCAGTAGGTACACTATATACAACATTCAGATGTTTTGTGTACTTGGAGTTTCTTATGGCTTTTGTCTTACTTGGATGCTGCTCATGATGTTGCAGCAACTGAATGCATTCAAATTTCATTTGTTGAAACCATTTTTTCTGATAAACTGCACTAGAGGTACCTGAAATCAGCCTGAAAATTAGGTGTAGTCTTCTGCTGATGATCAAAATCATTGAAATTGCCTTATGTTAAAGCTTGTTTTCTTCTGTTAAGTTACGCTTTTTCTTAGTTGTTGGAGTTTTTTTTAATGTAGTTGTAGTAATAGAGGCTGAGTGAATTGCTTAAACTGCAGCATGACTCAGGGTGGAGATACAGTTTTCAGTCAAGGACACTGAAAATGTTGCAACCTTTAAGAATGTGATCTTTTATGATCCTCTGTGCAGCTACTTGAAAATTTGAATGGGTAAATTATACCTGAGAGGGCTGTTGCTGTATTTTTGTTTTGTTTTGTTTGGCAGTATATTAATTAATACTATTGTAATTTGTAGCCTATCACATACTGCTTCAAAAATATGTAACTTTCCATAAGGGATGGTAATTTTCTGCTTTCTCTCTCAGTTGCTTCTTGTATTTTCTTGTATACCCTGAAATTTTGCTATTAGCTTTGGTACGATAGAGAAACTGGATCAAGTCTGACTTAGAGAGATGTATGATTTTTGCAGCTGGCTTTCACTGGTGGGTAATGAGAAATGTTTCATGGCTGCTTTGACTAATTTTTCCTTTTCTTCACTTGTTTTTTTCCTTCTAGATTCAACGGATGGTAATTTCAGGTGGCAATTTCAAACCTGACACCTTGAAGCCAAAAGAGGTGGTCAGCCTTCTGCTGGATGATGAGGAACTGGAAAAGAAATGTATGTGAAATTGGTGTTTCAGCAATTCCTCCATTTTCCACTTCATTACCTTATGAAATCTGTGTTTTTATCTCTACAGACACATGTATTGCTGATAACAACTTCTGTTTCCTGTCTCTTTTTGTATTGCCAACTCTTGTTAGTACAAGCTGGTTTGATATCACTGCTGAGTTGAATGAAGTTGTGCAAAATGAGACATGATGATGTGATTAAGTTTTCATTGGCATTCATTCAGGATCATTACATTGTTCCTGAATGACAGAGCTTTGACAAGAATTATGTAGGTCATGACAAGATAAGTAAAAGTGCTGTATTTCATAATATTTTTGAAGTTAGAGGCATACTCTTTCATGTTGCTTGAAAGACTAATTTCCCTGTAAGACGTTTTAGTGACTTGGAAACAAATAGTTTTAGTAGAGGAATGTTTTGAATGTGTTTTAGTTTCAGTACAGCTGATTTTTTTTTTCCCAGTTCTGTTAGAATTAGAACTTCTTGTACGATTCATAAAAGGATAGGAAATATCTTTCCAGTGGTGACAGCTTTGTATTTCTTTTCCAACAGTACGTCAGCGTCAAGAAGAGAAACGGCAGCAAGAAGAAACAAATCGTGTGAAGGAACGTAAACGTAAAAGGGAAAAATATGCTGAGAAGGTACTTTGATGCAGAGAGGTTGCCTGTGTCAGAGATAGAGCCAGAAGAGCTTTGGGATCACTGTTAGGGAATGTGAAAACATTCTATGCCAAGGCAGTCTTAATGAGTAAACCTTCTTGCCTTTGCTGTGGTATGTCAGTCTGTGGTTGTTTCTGACACAGAAGAGGGATATTACAAAACAAGTAATGCATAGTTACCTGTATTTTAGTCATTAGCAGCTTCAAAATTAGGGAAGTACTGCCTATCCAAACAAACCTGACAATCAACTGATGGTGACTTGATCATGATTTTGTTCTACAAGAACAAATGGGGAATGTAAAGGAAGCTCCAAACAGGGATAAAACCCACATAGCTATGAGCCTTGTGTAGAACTAGAGAAGATCAGTTTGTTTAAAAAGCATCACTAAAAACAGTTTAGGAAAATTCTGGATTTTTAAGACAGTGAGGCTTTGCATTAATTAATTGGAACTTTGTGTAATGGTAAACAAGCTCACTCCAAAAGGTACTAGAAGTCAAAGTAATTTTGTAAGAGTAATACTCCATTGTTCCAGCTATTATATGAAGAAAAACAAACAAACCCTTCTGAAATCTAAAGAAGGAGCATTAAAGGGTTCTGTTACCATCTGTTTCCTTCAGAAACTTGTTTTGGGAAATTGTTTATGAGGCATTCCTTGAGTTAAAATACTGCACTAGATTTTGAGATTTTGGGTTGCTTGTTCCCATTCTTCTGTTTTATTGCCTTTTCAGTCCTGGTATTACTTTCTTTATTTCAGAAGAAGAAGGAAGATGAATTGGATGGGAAGAGAAAGAAAGAGAACATGAACCTTGTGGTCCCATTTGTTCCCTCAGCTGATAACTCCAACCTGTCTGCTGATGGGGATGACTCTTTCATTAGTGTAGACTCTGCCATGCCCAGTCCTTTCAGTGAGGTAAGACTCACCACTGCTTTAACCCACACACTGTTTCAGTTGTGGACCTACATCTTGTAGGATTCTTGCTGTCTGTTACTTTAGCTCTTGTAGAGCTTTGAGTGTGTGGGAAAGGGACGTGTCTTAAAGGTGAACTATGCAAATGGAAGTAGTTTATTGAAAATGCAACAGCTGCTAATAAGCTGCCTTACAGCTCCTCATGTTATTTGACATTCTGTTATCCTCCTCTTCCTTTACTCTCTGCCTCCCTTTCCTTACAGTGAATTTATGCCTTGGCATTCCTCCCTTCCAGTCTGTGAAGTTTTTCTACTCTTACCTGGAGTCCCACTTACTTTCTTCCTTCTTTCTTGTCACTTTTTCCTGCGTTTCTCATGCTCACATTTATAACCATGTGCCCTCTCCCATACCAATATCTTCCATAGCAAGAGCACTCTGCTCCTAAGCCAAACAGTATCCCTCAAATAGCTCCTTGACATTCATTGTCTTTCTAAGTACCCCTCACTAGTCTTGCCTGTGTCTCCATCTCTGCTTCCTCACTTGCATCAGGTTCTGAATTATTGTGGTTTTTCTCCTCTGGAATTTAAATTAAAAATCTTCAGTGGACACATCTTATTTTTCTTCATCTCTGTGTAAAGAGTTGCAAACTGTTTTTAGCAGCAAATGTATTTTGTTCTGTGCCATGTCGATTAAGGTTTCTGTATTGTACTCCTCCTTTATTGATCAAGATTTTTATTAGCAGTAGTAGTGGGTTAAGAATCCTATTTTCTCTTTTGCAGTTGAAAATGCACAGTTGAACAGCAATTTACTTAAATCTCTGCTGAGCCCATTAGTCTTTTGCATCACAATTTAACACGTATTTTCATGAACTGAAATTAAATAGTGGGTGGTGGTCTTTACTGCTGCTCAGGGTGTAAGTAAAGTGTGGTGTGATCAGGCAGATGATGTGTCCTGCCTATGCTGCTATTGTAGAGGAAATGGGAAAGAACAAGTACCAATTACTTGTGATTGTGTAGGTTTTGAAGATCTTACTATCTTTGTGCTCTTTCCTAAGCTGAGCAGCTAATGGCTTTGTTCTCTGTCACATTTAGATATCCATCAGCAGTGAATTACATATGGGCTCTATCCCTCCTGATGAGAGTAGTAATGATATGCTTGTGATTGTTGATGATCCAGCTTCGTCAGCACCTCAGTCAAGGGCAACAAACTCTCCTGCTTCCATTACTGGCTCAGTTTCAGACACTGTGAATGGTAGGTACTCTTGCCTTGATTTATTATTAACATTTATTAAACTTGACTTTGCATGACTGAGTGATGGGTTTGCTGAATTTTACCCAGGATATATGAATGGTTGGCAAGATTTGGGGGGAAAATAATTGCCTTTTCATTGCAAAGTTACTTCTGATTTGAGAGGAAATACCTGTTTATAGTCTGTGATTCACCACACTTAATTCTTTTCTGTGTTAGTTACTTCAAAACGTTGTGTCCTTTGTTCCTGTGTTATGGAGGACTTTTCCCTTAAGTTTGTTACCAAATTACAGACAATCACAGAATTATTAATCTCTAAGCTTTTCCTTGAATTTGCTCTTGGGTTGATAATTAGCTCTCTATCTCCAGTGCATGGTTGGAGCAATTTTTTTCAAGTGTAATGTGATTTTAAATAATGTCAAGTGGTTTTAATTACTGTAGTTTTCAGAATCATTCTTGATGAGTTTCTTCAGAGACAGCAGATGGACGATAACTGCATCTCCACCTTCAAATAAGAAAACGCATAATCCTAAAGTAGAACTCAGAATCCTCCATCTCTTTGTAGGTTGGATTCATAATAACACAAGTAGTTGCAGTTAGTAAGACACTGTTGCTGAAGAGTGAAGTTTTGTATACATAATTCCTTTCATGAGACCTCTGCTTGCTCACAGTGTCCCTGTTACTGTAAATGCACATAGGAACAGTATTAATGTAACCGGTGGGCAGCTTTGATGCTGCACTCACTGGTGAGGCACGTGAAACACTGTACATCCTTTCCTCTCTCAGGTGTTTCAATGCAAGATACATCTCTCACTGCGAGAGGCCAGTCAAGTCGAAGCCGAGGTCGTCCCAAAGGTGGCTCCAAAGGTGGCACTGGGAAGGGCAGGAGCCGGAAGTCGATAGCAGGGAGTGCAGCAGCGATGGCAGGGGCCAAGGCGGGGGCAGCAGCGGCCTCTGCGGCGGCGTACGCAGCCTACGGGTACAACGTCTCCAAAGGTACGTGGGGCAGGGCAGGCACCAGGCACAGAGCAAACCCACCACAGCTTGCGTGTCATGGCTGCTTTACAGCCTGTCAACAGATAGGTTAAGTGTTGTGTTGTTGGTATTGCTTGTCCATTATATTCTAAGATCCAGGCAGTGCAAAGTGTGACATGGTAAGGGTGTGAGCGGATAGCCGGTTTTACTTCAGATGATCTTGAGTTTTGTCTGCCCTTTGAATTATCTCATATCAAATATTTTTCCTCTTGTTTTGAGGGGTTTATTTGTTTGTTTTTGTTGTGTTTTTTGTTTCTTTATTTTTTCTCTTTTGGTAATTTTTTTTTTGTTGGTTTTGGGCGTTATTTTATGTGGTGTTCAGACAGATCAGATAGTGTTGTTTATGCCATGGCTATGGCTCTGGTTTTCCTGCATTGCATCATGTTGAAGTTAGATTATCGCACTCCAAAACCTGCTAAACTTATGGTGATTGAGCTGCAGCTTTACACCAGCTGAAGATAGCCCAGGGTATAACTGTAAGATGTTTTGTATCTTAAGGACCTCCGTCTTCATTACACTGTTGTAAGTCTTGAACGCAGAGTAGTCTTAGGACTGATTGTTAGTACATTGTCTGCTGTTGAAGAACCACAAGTGGAATAATATGCTAATGTAGAATGTGATTCTCTTTTCCATTGCTAGGCATGTCTGCAAGTAGCCCTCTACAAACAGCAATCATTCGGCCTTCCGGACTTGCAGATTTTGGACCTTCAAACGCCCCTTCTCCCTTGAGCTCCCCTTTGAGCAAAGGAAACAATGTCTGTGGGACCTCCAAAAGTTTAAACCTGACCAGCAGTCTCATATCAGAAACTTCAATTCGGAAGCAAAGCAAAGGTGCCCACACCTCAGGTGGTCGGTAGTAATTTTGAACCCCCAAAGCTGTTCTGAACTGCACTGGCTTTCAGAGTAGACCACCCTGCCAGTTGAAGGCATGCTAACAAATGCCTTGTTGCTGTCCAGCACGTGTGGAAAGGAAATCAAAGCACAGTGGGAGTGGGTGGTTGATGTGAGCACTTTGATTATGTGTATTCCAAAAAACTATCTTTGCAGACACTGCAAGAAGGAGGGAAGGGAGTCTGGGGTAAGAAAGCATCCAACTACTCCATGCAATATCTTGCACCTGTGTGCGCTTGAAGTCACACCAATGTACTTCCTCTCTTGTAGCCTGAGGTGAAGCCCAGCATTAATTTTGGCTATGAAATCAGTATCTGAATCCCAGTAGAATCCTGTAGAGTCACAAGACATTTCTGTCTTGGCAGCTGGTCAGTGAACATGCAGGAGTAATTGGGGGCTATGCTGAAGGTGACGTGTGATCAAAAAAATTATTGGCTTCTTCTGGTGTGGGTCTCTGGATTCTTTAAAGCCTTGAAATTCAAAGGAAGGTGTCTCAGGTGGTTTCCAGGGAGTGGACTCTTTTCAGCAGCATTTGTCAGGAAGATGTTCAGAGCTGCAGAATACAGGGAGTGCTGTCAGGCCTCGTGAGAGCAGCAGCACAGCCTCTACTTCACACAGTGGAAGAAACCACAGGCCAGTGATTGGTTTGCATTTCAGAGTTCTCCTCAGCATAAACACTCACCATGTCAAGAATGATTTCTCTCATTTATGAAGTGCGCAGAACTACTAAAAGCTTAGAAACAAATTAACACTCTATTTGTACAAATCTTGAGAAGGAAGAAAACCGAAGTGCAGAGGAGGAGTTTGTGCTGCTTCTCTCACCGTGCTGTAGCAGCACATGGATCTGCGGCTTGCAGTGCTGTGAGAGGAGCAATGAAAAACAATCCTGAGTGAGAGAAAACTGTGCCATTCCCCCTTCCAGCCAAATTCTGGGGAAAAAAAATTGTCTCCTATCCCAGCCATCCCATTGACTGTTCTTGCAATGTGTTTTCCCTTCATCTTTGTGATCATCACACATTACCTGCGTGGTTGAGTTCACTGCAGTGTGCGGGCAGCAGCCTGTCCCATGAGGCTGATAGAAGGCAGTGCTGCTGGCACCCATCCGTGTTCTTGTTCCCTGGTTGCTCCTTCCCCATTCTGGATGCACAAACCCTGCCCATAGCCCCTTGCTTTGCTGTAAGCGTTGTCTGCATTGCACTGAGATTTAGGTGTGGGACAGTTGTTCTGTCTCACACTTTGAATTAAGAGGCTGTTCTGCCGGGGCACTTTCATCCCTTGAGAGAAGCAAGTTGAGTTGCAGGTCTGGGCTGTGACAGTGGAAGATGATTTCTTTTTTTATGTTTATAATTTTTTTTTTCTGACCCCAAATCCTTTGCCTGGCGTCCTACAGTGTAGAGCGAGTGCTTCCTGTTGGTTCTGCCTCTGATTTGCACACCTGAAAATAGCAGAACTGAACTTAGTTAGATTGATTTTTGAACAGATTTGCAGGGGATAATTGAGGGGGAGGTGATGTTTAATTAACTCATGAAGACTTCCCCCGTCCCCTTCTATTCACATGTATATATGATATTTAGAGGGAATCAGACAAATGCCAAGCCTTTTTTTCTCTTTGAATGTGCTGTCTATTTTTGTAACTGAACTTGTACATATGTATAAAGAGAGACACATCTTTCTTTTACTAACTGGAGGAGAAAATCTTAAATAAAATGGAGTGAGATAATTTTATGTAAATCAGTGTCTTTGTGGTTTTTATGCATATAGCTGTATGAATGAGAGGATTAGGGAAGAGAGCATGGAGGGGTGTGCATCTGGAAGTGCTTCTGGAGACAAACCCTGCTCAGTGTAAAGCTCTAGAGTGTCTGTGCTCTGCGAAGTATCATGTTTGTAACCTTCTTCAGTTACAACTGTACCCTTACCCCATGTTTGTATTCACTAATGACCTCATAATCTATTTTGGAGTAAGTGTGCAGCAGGTCACAAGAAAACAGAAGCAACTATAATATATGTAATTACGCAGTGCCTGAACTTCAGTGGTTGAATTCCGCACAGTTGATTGTTAAGACACCATTCTCTTACAGTTATTTCTTATTTTTTCCTTTTTTTTTTCTTTCCAGTGGGAGTTAAAAGGACTTTTTTATGCACAGTCTTTCTCTCCAAACTGCTAGACAGTTGCATTAATTTATAATCCAAAGTGGAGAGAAAAAAAATCATAATTTGAAAAGCTTGCAGAAATGTAATACATACTGTCACATGCTATACTTTTGCAAGATTAAAATACTGATATTTAAAACACTGATAAGTATAAAAATAAAAATACGTATTTAAGAATATAAATACATTTGGAATATGTTTATAAAATAAACTTAAATATATTTAATGTAATATAAATAAAATTTTAAAATATTAAAAACAATTTAGTCATCAAGAAAAGTACCAAATGACATCACAAGTTGTGGCAAAAGCAGTGGTAGCTCATCTGCTTGCACAGTTTGTGTCAGGCTGAGAAGTTCATGAAGATCTAACATAGTTGTAAAATAAATGAACTGCTAGATCATAGTCAGTTCAATTTCTATAAGACATTACACTTCAACATTCTTGGTATTATGCATCATAGGAGAAAAGATTGTGATAGTAATCAAGAAATTGGAAGAAATCATGTCATGGCTGTCCTAGTCTAATTTCTTGGTTTGGGGAAGAAAGCAGTACTATAAAGACAAAGACTGGGAATTTATTTAAGAAGGTAGAGGTAGTTTTGTAATTAATACCTGGGGAAGTGAGCAAATGAGAGTGCACACTGACGCTTTGTTCTTTATAATTTCATCTGAGCATCTTTTCACTCCAACTGTGTGTTATGCACTCATATGGATTAATGGCAGAGAAAGTCCCTTTACTCCAAGAGATCAAGGTGTTTGCAAAAGGTGGACACAATGATTGAATGAGCTGAGTCTGTGTATTGAGCTGGAATGGTGAAATAGCTTTCAGTATGGTTTGGGGGATGTTGGGAGTGCTGTGTATTCCTCATGCTAGTTGATGATAGCATTTTACTCACTGATGTCTACAAAACTGTTAAATACGGTTCACTGCTCAATGCTACTATTGAAGACATTTAAAGGTGATAATTTTCTTAGGTCCTGAGAAGTTGGGATTTATATTAAAAGGGCTGTAGTGTCTCAGCCTCACACATCTTTTTGTAGTTTAGCCTATTAGGGTTGTGTAGTTCAGAAGGGTCCCCAGAACACCCTTTGTCCCCTAGCCTGCATTTTCTCTTTTCTATTATGGCTCAAGTCTGTTGTCCTTTCCATTTTGCCAGCCACTAAATTTCCTTTCCTTATTCTGCAGAGAGATGAACTGCAGGTTACTGCAGGATGGTTTGAACCAGGAGCTGCTTTAATTCTTCACTTCAGGATATTACTGCTGCACTGTCCAAATATAGTGTTATTTCTGTGCCTTCTCCCCTCTCTGTCGCATGCTTTCCCCACCACAGTGTCCCTGCTCTTCACTGTCCTGTGTCCCCTTTGTAGAAAGTTATCTGTCTGCCTAGAGCTGTATCTTGCTTTATTTCCATATCCCCAAAGTATTTCCTTCAGCAGCATTTCCCAGTGGGGGAGGCACACAAAGCTCAGTGGGAAAAGCTCCATGCAGCAGGAATAGGATCTACACTACTTTGATTGTAGCTCAGGAACAGCCAAATTGCAGCTGAGAGGAGGAAGAGCACAACTGATAAAATCACTCTGGTGCAGGATGTGGATCAGTGTAATTTGAGAAGTGCTGCCCTGTGACCACTGCACTGCATGTCCTGTCCTGGTCTCCACAGTGGAGTGAGCTGGCCTGCTTCTGCTCCCAGATAGACTTACAGGCTCCTCAGCTTCTCACTTCTGCCTTCATCTTTTTTTTTTTTTTTGTTGACTCTCCTATCTGAAACACACATTATAACTCTCAGGGAGCCTTACAGGCATGTCTTGTGTTCCCCTTCGTGCTTAAGGAGGGATGGTGGCACACGCCCTGATCTCTGGAAATTTCTGTTGGAGTGGCTGGAAAACAATTTGTAGCTCACTACCCAAAGGGATGCTGCTTGCATGTGAAGTATAACTGAGACGTATGTACTAAAATAAAGGTAATCATATCTTATACTCCTGGAATTGTGAAGGATTTTTTTATTTGCAGCCTGCACCAGTTGCATGGCAGTGAATGAGAGGGGAAGGGATGATTCAGTCTTTCTATCGGGAGCATCTATTAGGACAATACAGATGCCCCAACTCTCAGATTCAACCAGCAGATCTATTGAGTAAACAAGTTGTTCTTGTAGCACTCAAATTAGCTTGTGCTCGTCTGAAAAGTATCCAACAAAAGCCTCTTGAAATGGAGGAATGCATGATAAGATGAGTTGCGTTTCCTTCAGCTTCCTCTTCAATCCTGCCTACCTCTTCAGAAAAGTGAGGTTACTCCAAAGTGGGCCTTCTAGGCATTTTGTACTGTACTCTATTTATAGAATGTTCTAGGGGCATATGAGGGAATTCTTTTGCATCCTAAGCAGGAGGAAGTGTTTCAGTACTCAGGTATGAAGCAATCACTCCTTCCTTCCTCAGCTGGTGAGCATCCTTGATAGAATGAGGGATGAAAGCTTTGGAACACCACTTCTGTGTCTTCTTGAGTTTCCCATGGACTGCCTCTTCCTTTTTGTCAGTATTGCTGGTTCTGTTAGGTCTGCTGTACTTAACAGGTGACTGTGTGAGCTTCTAGACATCCAAGCACTACTGTATTTCTTGTCATATCTGTGACCCTTTTTTGCAAGCAGTTGTTTTTTTCCTCCCTGTCCTCAACCTTATCCAACTCTTTTTAAGACCCAAGTGTTGTCTTCAGTGGTTGGTAGGGGAAATGCTTCTGTCTAAAGTGTTAACTTTTAAATGCATGACCCTTATGCCTTGCACCTCTGTTGTGAGGACTGAGAATTAAGATAAAGTTAAGCATACAAGAAAAATTCTTACTGTTGCTCAGAGATTGCAATTTATTTTGAAATTTACTACTGTTTTGGATTGTCTCACAAAACTGATCTTTTGACTATTTGTTAAATGTATTCAAATTTGCTTATTCATAACAAGAAACTAGCAGCGTTCTTCTCAAGATGTGTTTAAGAAATGCTCTCTTATTAGGTGATGCAAATCCTGTTAATCTCACCTCTTGTCTCTGTTCCTGTGTTCCTCTGATATATCCCTACATCTTAACTTCCCAACTTGGGTCTTCATCAAAATACATTACAGTGGGAGCCCTCCCTCCATTCCGTGGTAAGATGTCATCTATCTTTCAGGTGACTGTCCTTCAGGTTTCTTTTCAAGTTTAATGTTACAGTTTCCCTTGATCTTACAGTAGAGTTCAAACACAGAAATTCTCATTTTTATTCAGTTCAATGGGTACATTTTAGAGTTTTCCAGCTGCTGCATAGACAAGTGGTTTTGTGATGCTTGTTCTTCAACAATATTCCTGAAGAATTCCCCTCCCAGATAAGCTCTTTGCTGAGGAAGAACATTCGCGTTAGCTGGGAACGCCTATTCTCTAATTCACAGCCTTCTGTAATTCAAGTAACTTTCCTTCATAGACAAGTCAAAACTTGTATCAGGATTGGTCTAAACCCATCTGAGTTCCTCACAGAAGTGCTTCCAAAGCAGTCACCTTTGGCAGCCCTTGCTCTCCCTACAGTCAGTCGGAAGCAGCAGCGCAGAGCACCTGTCTGTATTTCACTTGGCCTATGGAAGGCTGATGGGGTATTTTAAGAACGGGAGAGTCATCAAATTTCACATGTAGTTGGCTGAATGTTGCTTTGGGGTTTTGTTGTTTTTTTTTGAACTACATTAAGCTTTTGGCGTGTGACTGCAATTAGCTACATGCTGATCAGTGGAGTGTGCTTCTGCACAGTAAATGCAATGGCACGTGGCCGGACACACCCTTGAGTGATACTTCATTTGTCTGTGACAAAGCTCCTATGTTTTACCTTTGCAAGCAGGGGAAACAGAAGAGGTGTTCAGGCTATGTGAACCTTCAGAGAATTTTGAAAATGAACTGCCAAAAACCTGTTTTGGGGGGTTACTCCATGCATCTGGTGGGTGCCAATGGGAGGGCCCTTCTGAGTGTTGTTTTTCTTGCTGCTCCTGGTCTTTCCATAGAGTTTGTGTGAACACTTTTTTGAACAACATCTGCATGCCTGCAGACATCCCTCTTCTTGCCATTTAATCTAGATTTTTCATTGATTTAATCTTATTTACAATCGCAGTACTATGGTATTTTGTAGGACTGTGGAATGATTTTGGTTGGAAGGGACCTTGAAGGTCATGAAGTTCCCAACCTCCTACTATGGGCAGGAACATCATTTTTGTTGAAGTGGATCTCGAAATAGCTCTAAAGGTGCATAATGGGAAATTCCAGTCTCTGGATTTCAAGTGCCCCTGACATATTAATTCAGCTTCATAATGTCTGTTTGTTCAGAAGACTGCAGTCTTTCATCATTCTCTGCATTTTCGGAGTTTGGAACAAATTACTGTAACTAACTTGCAGTCATAATTTTACTGAGATATTTATTTAATCTGGTCAGCCCAAAAAATTAATTTTTTCTTAATATTTTAGTAATTAGACACTCAGATAAATTCCAATTGACTACCTGGAAGCTTACTGACATTATGATGCTGAATCTGTAATGCATAAGGAGGTTTCTGAAACAGTGTTGACTTGGGACTGGAAGTCCTAACAATTCTTTTTATTGGCTGCTTTGAAGTGCTTTATATGATTTTGAAACAACCAACCATGAGCTTTGCAGCTTCCCTGGCTTTGATAAGTTGCTGTTAGCATATGCTATCAGGGGTATATATTGTGTAATTGATGTAATTTGGTTTCACTGCAGTATGCTGTCCTTTGTATCATTGTGTCTGTTTGGAATCAAGTAACTAAATAAGAGTGAGAGCTGTTTTACTAGAAACTTCACAGACAGATTAGAGAAGTCTAGCTCTGCCTTGCAGTCATATAATTGATAGTACATGGGAAAAGTAATGTTGTTTAAATTTCTAATTTAGACCAGATCTCATGTTTGAGGTGTTACAGGAATTAACACAAGTGAGATGTTTGGAGCTGTCAGCAGGTAAAAGAGCTTGAGATACTGCAAGAAATTTGAGTGGTGCCTATAAAGCAAAAACACCCCAAGCTATATAAAAAATGTTTCTCTGCTGAGCTTAAATATTAGTTGCTTTGGTATGTGAAAATTTAAGAATACTGAGAGCAAATCACTAAACTTGAAACCACACAGATCCTCACTGTGCAACTGCAAACATAAGAGTATCCATGAAAATATGAGATGACTCTTGCATGTCTGCGTCAGGATGCAGTGCTGATAACAGGAGCACACACTATCTCTTTTCCAGCGTGGTATCACTGAACACCCAATGTACAGTTCCAAGTGCTCTGAAAAACATCATCCCTCAATATTTCCCAGTATGCTTTGAAAGTCATTGTACACTTTTGAAATCATATTCTTGATGTCTCTGCTCCCCATCTGTACAATAGAAATTACACCTCTTCACAGAGGAATTTAAGCTTGCCAAGGTGCCACAGTGATAGGCAGATGTTGCTATAGTGATTTGCCAGAGAAAAGCCAAAATGGGGAACAGTCCCCATTTGTGTGCATAAAGGCATAAGCAAATACAGGACCAGACAAAAGAAAAAGGAATTGAACTGCTGCTCATTTTAATGTCCTCCCATCAAATGAAATGAGGTAGCAATCCTCTGGGAAAAAAAGTAGTGGATATTTATTCTGAATGAGCCTAGTCCCACAGTTACTTTTTTCCCTCAGTCCTGAGCTCATCTGGCCTCAAATTATAGGATGTATTCCAGAAATAGATTCAGTATATTTGTAGTTTAGAGACAGAAATGCTGCCAGAATCAACTGTGCTGTGCAGCAGCAAGAAACGCTTTCATCTGTCTCCTGCCTAGTATGTCCAGAGGTAATTGAGTCTTAACAGTTGCTGTCAAAGGAAAGATGAAAAGCAGCATCTATCATAGCTGTGGGGAACTGGGCACTCCTGCATTTTTCCCTCTCTAAAAATGGGATTATGTGTTTGTGGAGAGTAACAACTTGAAGTAAAACACGCTCCTATAAAGCAGAGCAAACAACGAATGTATGTATAATCTAAAATTAATTTATGTACAATCAGAGAACCTGCTAGCTGTTTGAAACATACTTTTGGCTCAGTTTTACTTAAAGAAATGAGTACTTCACTGGAAAACAAGAATAAGTGAGAGATTTCAGCCCATGACGCCGGTAGAAGCACCCTGAGGACACAGCTGCTGACCCCAGCAGTCTGTAACAGGATCTCCCTGCCCTGTGCACCTCCAGCACATCCAACGCGAGTCAGCCGCAGTCCTGGGAGGTCACTGCAGCGCCGGCAGCCGCTCGGTGCTGTGACAGGTGGAAGCGCACACCTGCCAGCGCTGCCCCGCGTCAGGCGCCCGCGGGGTGGGCAGAGGTGGCAGCCCCTGCCTTTCCCGGCCGGCCCCGGCGGCCAGGGCAGCACCTGCTCTTCCCCTCCTCCCCTCTTCTCCTTCTCCTCTTCTCCCCTCTTCCCCTTCTCCCCTCCTTCCCTTCTCCCCTCCTCTGGTTCCCTCCTTCCTTCCTCCCCTTGTCCACTCTTCTCCTTCCCTTCTCCCCTTCTCCCCCCCTTCCCTCCCATGGCATCACGAGCTTCCTCGATGCGGACTCAGAATTTGGAAAGGCTGGTGTGCCGTCTAGACAAGGAGGGGATGAAAATCTGCTTTTAGAAGTTCGTTTCTAAATGTTTTCAAATGTCACATATGCTTTATGTAGACAGAGTTTAATTTCAGCAAGCTGGCTGTGGTTGCCCCCCAGGCGTTTCGGTTGTACACAAGGATGTAATTGCCGTAAGTGGGCTGGCTGTGTGTCTGTGAAATGACTTCCATGTTGTCTGTGCTGTTGGTGTCTCTCAGTCCACAGCCTCGGGTTAAGGCAAAGCAGAGAGCGGAGGCCTGGAAGCAGTGAAACGCAGTGCTCACACCAGCCTGTACCGTTCCCTAGCCTCTCTTCACCCGTGAACGAGGGCCCTGGGGCAGGTGGTGGCCGTGCCAGTGGGCACATCCACATCGCGTGGTGTTGTGTGCGGCTGGCAGGGAAGCCCCCAGCCTGCAGAGACAGAGCCTGGGCAGGTGCCCGGTGTGCCAGAGCTCTCTGCAGGGCACAGGTGAGCTGCACGTACCCAGCATGTGCCTAGCCAGCTCAGGTGTGGGTTCATCATGTTTCTGAAGGTCAGGCTTGCTAACCAGCATGGATACATGAAACCTCTCCTCTCCAAGCTCTCCAAAAGTCACCCTCTGACTTGCCTTTCTGTGAGTGAAATTTACAGATTTCCAGGTGCTTCAGTAGCTGGTACCTGCTTGTGGACAAAGCAGCTTGTAAGCCAGCACGATTTGGGTGGTGGGATAAAAACTTCCCCTTTCCTTTGGTGACAGGAGTTTTAAGTGCCGGTAGCTATCAAGTGTCTCTTCAGTTGTCAGGCTTAGGCCAAATTGATCCCTGGTGGTTTTAACTGAAGCTTCATGGAAATCAGTCCTTTTAAAGCAATGAGGTGAGGGAGGCAAAAAGCAGCGTAAACAGGAGGACATAAGAGAGAAGTCTTTGTTCCTGTGTTCCCAGAGCAGCCCAGTGTGGTCTGGGAACAGTGTGGTGTCCCCAGCTAGGAAAACAGCACCTCTGTCTTTGAACTTCCCTGACCTTTTACGTTATTTCAGTCTCATTCTCTGGAGTTCAAGGTACTGGCTGTGCTTCAGGAATTCACAAGCATAAACACTCATCAGTGTGGCTGGCATTACGATGAGATGAAAAGGGAGTTGAGAAGGGATAAAACGCATCCAAAAGCCAAACAAAAAGTGTACAGGGTTTGTAAACAAAGCATGTAGAGCTTCCCCAGTGCTGCCCAGAATGCCTACTTCCTTCCGCCCTCCTCTCCAGGGCTCAAGGCTCCTTCAAAGCCACAAGGGGCTTCTCTCATGATTTTAATACAGCATATAAATCAGGGAGGTTCTCACCTAAGTCAAGGCAACTAGTTAGTAGGAAATTCCTAAGTTCTTTGAGCAGCAGCTAGTTTTGCTATAAGTGTAGTTTTTCCACAGCCTGACTATAAATCAATTTTGTTAATCCTTTTCCTGTTCCTCCCATGCACAGGGACTGATTCTGAACTGAGCTGGGCTGCGTGCTGATGGCACATCACTGTTCAATCATGCACTGGGACTGCACTTTTTTTATGCTGCATCAGTCCTTGAGTTCTAACAAACATTTGGATTTGGTGCTACTGAACTCTGTGCCCTGTCATTGAAAACATCAAAGTGAAAAAGAAGTCTGACTCAGGGAACAACTCCCATCCAAATTCTGCTCATTTGTTTTCCCTTCTGCCTTTGGGCTGAAATTACTGTATTGGATGTGATAAAACCTTTAAAGATTTAAAGTCTCAGCCCAAGGATTGACTACCAGGTTTTGGGACATGTCAGCTGTGCCCCCATTCTGGTGCTGAACATTCTGGAATGTGTTACATGGAGAAGTGTCAAAGTACACAGGTGACAATGTCTGGATTCTTCATGCAAAGTCTGTTTCCCTTGTCCTGGTGCAGCTGTACACCCAGTTAGACCCTCTTTCTTTCCCCTGCTTTCTTTTCCCTCCAAGCTTTTCTGGTAGCGGGAGCAGAAGAACAGGCTGTTACCAAGCCAGGTGTGGTTTCTGGACATATCCACCCTGTGCTCAGTGCACACAAAGTGCCTCTGCTGCAAGGGGAGTGCCAGCCAGCACAGCCTCCGCAGGCTCTGTCTCACAGGAGCACCGGCTGCTCTCGCCTGCTCCAGCTGCAGGGGCTGGCCTGGAGCAGTGATAAGCTTTCTTTGGGGTTTTATCTTTTGCTATTCCTCTGCCTGTGAAACATCTGTAGGTAATTAAATCCGTATTTCAGTGTCTCTTGAGCAGCAAGCTGATGCATATGGAATAATGTGTGCTACATACAACCAGCTGCAGTTCCTGTAACAGATGCTAGGTCCAGCATGTGCCATTCCCTGTGACTTGCAGGCCACCTGCAAGACTCTCCCTGCCACACATGGCAGAACCCCAGGGAACCAGCCTCTCAAGCCTGTGGGCATGCATGCAGAGCTCTTCACCTTCCCCCTTCAGCTCCTCCTGGGACTGAGATCCTGGGCTGGCTCCTCAATAGCATTAAAAGTTTGTGCTGGCCCCACTCTTGGGATGCTCAAATGTACATTTTCCTCAGGTAGACTTGACCAAGCCATTGGCTGCTTTCACACCCATTTGAAGAAATCTGGCCTGTTCCCTCTCCTCTCCCCTCTCCTACCACCTCTTTCCCTTGCCAAGTTGCATGCATTTATTGTCATCAGCCACAAATATGAGTTTGGTCTCATTAATTTTCTGGTCTGGAAAAGTACATGAAGCACAGGTAAGTTCACACCTTGGAGATGCTTTATTTAAACTACATTTTTACTAAAGCTGGAATCACTTTGGTAGATTTACCTGTGTGATCTCTGCTATTCTGGACACTCCACCTTCAAACTGTAACAATATTGTAGCATCTAAAACCCGGAGATTTTTCCTCTTGGTTTGGTCTTTGAATCCTTTTAACATTGCTGAGTTTGCTTATCCTTTCCCCTGCCTTTTAAGGACTGTTTTCCCTCAGGAGTGCTTTAACATATGAAGGCTGGGGCTGGATTAACTCTACATTATTTAGTTGGCTTGTGCCCCTGCAAAGCAGCTGGGTAGATCTTGTCTCAAAGTACTCAAGGAAATGGTTACTCAGGCCCCTGTTTCAAGACTGTGTGGGAACCAATGGGCAGGAAAATGGAAAAGGCTGAAGAAGGAGCTGAAATCATATGTATTGTGCTGGTTTTAGACCTGGGAAATATGCAATTGATAGTGTTTGTAAATGTGTTCCCATTGCAATCGGTTTCTAATGTGAGGTGACCTGATAGGCACAAGCTTATCATAGGGAAGTCAGAGAAAACTGTACATGAAAGAGGAAGACACTGGATAAGGAAGCATCCCCAGAAGTGTCTGGCAACACTGGTTGTCCCACCGTCTGACAATAGTGAGTGTTTTTCCCAGGCCAGTTGTCAGTGGCAGAGCTGCTGGAAGCTGGAGCTGCACCCAGAGCCAGCTGCTTCGTTTGGGCTGGCAAGTCATGGCAGGGGGAGAGGAAACCTATAGGGAAATATATCTGGGGTAGGACAGTGTCTTTGTGTGTCACCATGGACCTGGTACTCCAGAATGCCATGGCTGTGAGACTGCCACCAGGCAGCAGTTCTATTCCTCTCACTTGGTTCCTCAGAGGTAAGCAGCCCCCACCTTTTTCTGTAGCAGTACAAAATCTGGGCACATAGCAAATGTTGCAGGGTGCCATCTCTCCTCACTCACATGTCCAAAGTTCAAATCTGGGATGTTAACCTTTTAAATTCCTCAAATGACCAAAACATGACCAGTTCCCAGACTCACAGGACACAGTAAAAGCCTTGGGAGAAATAATTACTTCAGTGTCTTACTGACTTGAAGATGCAGTGACAGGATGACAGCAACAAGCTGCCATATTCACCACTTCTGATGAGAAAATGGGGTCCTTTTTTTGAAAGTCCACTACAAAGAATTCCTTGGGAAGAAAATGGTAGCACAGTGGAGTAGTGTACCTGTGCTTAGAACAGTGAAGTTTTTCAGGGAAGAAGAAACATCCACTGAAGGAACATTCCTAGTGCAGCTGTGTTGTTCACAAGCATTCCCTGCTTGTCTTTTACCAGATGTGAAAGATCATGTGGCCAGCCCACACTAGGCAGGACAAGGCAAGGCTCTCCCTGTGCAATGGCAATGCAGGTTGCTCAGTGCACATCGGATACTAATTCTTGCCAGTGGCACCTTTGTGGAGATCTGAAAGGTGTGAAGATAGTTTTATCTGGAGTTATTCTGGACTCTGACTCCAGTCTTGTACTAGTGAGAGTGTTTCTTTGGAGATAAGTTCAATCTTTAACCCTTTGATTTCCCAACTGGAAGATACTCCAGCTCCCATGGTGCAGCTGCTCAGCTGAAGTGAGAGCCTCCACCATGAAACTGTACTTTTCCCTAGTCTGTTATCCCTGAAACACGTGACTGCCTTTAATTAGTGGTGTATTCAGTTGTTTCAATTAGTTTTCACTCCATCACTCAAGTCCTGAGACAGGTTATACTGGTAGGTACAGTGATCTGCTGGTGCTGAGGGAGATGGTAACTAGAGGAATGGGAATGTGCACATCACCCCTGTACACATCACGTGGGGCACAAGGCAGAAGAAAAATAACTGACTGCCTTACTGCAGCCAACAGATCTGGCTGCAGCTGCAGTTTCTTGTCCATCCACTATTACTTCTTGGAAATAGCAATGCCAGATTACACTCAGAATGAAAATCCTTTCACCTGCCAAGAAAGAATTACATTTCTGTGCCTGCCCTGCAGAGTTTGAAAGGCTGGCTTGTGTCTGTTATCAGTACCAGCAGTCCACAATCAACAAGAGCTGGAAAGAGAAAGTCACTGAATCCCCTTTTCTCAAAGGGAAAGAATAGACTGGTTCTTCCACTAGATCTGGCAGAGGCATGCTGCTCAGAAGCAATATGATTAAAAAACCAAACCAAACCCACAAAAAAATACATAGGAACTTCAGCAGCATTAGCAGTTAAGGCTTTGTTAAAAAAAAAAAAAAAAAAAAAAACAACAAACAACCCACAAAAACCAAACAAAACCCCAAAAAGCCCACAAACAAAAAAACCCATCAAGACTTCTTAGTTTGAACTCGAAGTCTGTAATGAAAAAGACCAACACCAAAGTACATGAGACTGACTTTGTCAGTTTGTTTTATTACTGGGCACAGCAGGGTACCATTTCATATGCATACAAGCCACAGTAATACAAACAGTCCTTAGCCTTTTTTATAATTAAAAAAAAACACATGGTATTTGGGAGGAGCCAATAGTCCCAGGGGTCAGCTCTCAAGAGCTATTTTGCTGCAGTTGCAGTAGCAGCAGTTTTCTCACAAAATACTGTGGGTTTTCATGCTGTTAATATGTGAAAGTCTGAGCTTGCAGCAGTGCCTCTGCTTAACGTGATCAAGGCAGGCTTTTCAGCAGCTCACAGGCCTTACAAGTATGCTCAGTCATGGTGCTCTGCAGTCAAATGGAAATGTGCCAGACAGACACCTGTGTATGGAACTAGAACCCTCAAATGTTTCTACAGAAAACCATGTCATCCTGAAGCACCAGAGGTTTATCCAGTGCAGGGCTAGTTAAAACTCTCCTGCATCCTGACAGCTATCCTGCAGGCAGCACAGACTTCTCACACAGGCAGACCATTTCTTACAGAGTCAGTTATGTCTGGAACATCACAGGGACAATGAAGCTTGGAAAAAAGCTTGTCATTAAAGCAGGCTTAGCTCCTCAGAAGAGATTTAAAACTAGAAGGCACAAATGCAAGACTGAGTGTGGGCTGCATACCACTATGGCATGTGAGTAGTTTAGATACCCCTCCTAGGAGGAAACATATCACATTATAAATACAGTACAACATTTTAGAAAATAAGTGCATTACTGTGATCCTTCACAACGTAAGGAAGTAGGATCCACAAGAATACAAAGTGGCCTGTTCACTTTATATTGCACAAATGTTCTAAAATTTAGTGTCAGGTCATTATACTAGAGGTGGGACAAGGCAGGGGAAAAAAAAAAAAAGTTTTATTTGGCAGAATCTGCCAAAGTCTCCACCACCATACAAACATCTTTTTGCCAATCTGAGGTAGAATTACATATATACTGCTTAAACCCAGTCAAGTCCTGCTCAACCAGTCTTCAAAGAAAACAAAATAAAAGAACAAAAGAGAAAAAGAGGAAGTGCACAGGGTAAGTCTCTTTCTCTAAAGAAAATGGGTGCCTCAGGTTTGACTTCCAGAAGCAAGTCTTACAGAGCAGAGTTCTTGTGAAGATCCCAGCTCTCCATCTGGAAAGCAGTGATGGGTATTATGATGCTACAGGTAAGGAGTGTAACAGGTACTAACTGCAAGTCTTATAGCAAGCGTTTTACTCTCCACTTCCTCCCTCCCCAAATACTTGCTAATTCTCCTTTTATTCACTCAGTCCAGTATAATTTATCAAAGTTAAGATTGTCGCCACTGCTTTCTTCTCCCTTATGTCCCTTCTATTGAACCCTGCAAAAAAAAAAAACCTCCTATTTCAACCCTTAGACTTCTGAGGGACACTTGCAGTTTCTTCTAGTGACTCCTCTGTGTAGTATAGACACGGAAGGATGGAAATAAGAGCCTCTTCGATGGAGAAGAGATGTTTATCCTCTGCTTGAGGACAGAAGTAGCGCATAAAGTCTGCCAGTCTCAGCAAGTACTCAATGTTGTGACCAGCACAACCACTTGAGACAATGATTTGAGCTGCAATGTCTTCTTCAGATGCCGGGCCAAGGTAGGAAGGGTTCTGGGGTGTTGCAATGTAAACAAGAGCCAGGATGGGTTCCTCTGCATCTTTCTCCTGAGGGTGGAACGTCACCAGCTTGGTGTCATAGCCTCCCAGGACAGCTTCTCGCATGTTGAGATACTCGAGCGATGCAGCGATTTGTTCCCCACGGACTTCATAGGCTACACCCCACGTGCACGCCTAAAAGTGAAGGAGCAGGGTGGTTACGGGATGCTGTAACGGCAGTGGCCCGTCCAGCCGCCCGCTAATGTTCCCAATCAAGGCTCCCTTACTCGGGGTGTCTCTGCACAAGTGATAACAGGGCACAGAAGGGTAACACACCGCACCACCCCCCCCCCCCACGATCCCGGCGGGGCTCAAGAGCACTCGGCTGCTGCCACACCTTTCCAGGTGGTGATGCGGGGCACCCCCCCGCCCAAGCCAGCTCCCGGCGTCCCCGGTACTCACCCCGCCGTCCTCCAGCAGCGTCACCACCCGGCCGGGCTGCGGGCACAGAGAACGCAGAGATGTCAGAGCCGAGCCGAGCCGCGACACCGGCGCCCCGCGGCCCCCCCGCCGTCCCGTCCCCCCCCCCCCCCCCTTACCATCTTCTCGCTGCCGCGGTGGAAGGTGTCCCCCTGCCAGAAGCGCCGGCTGTACCCGCGGATGAAGCCCACCTTGCGCGACGTGAACTCGAAGCCCGGCCTCCACACCAGCGAGCCGTAGCCGAAGATCCACAGCGGCGCCACCAGCTCCGCGCCCTCCGCCTGCCCCGAGGGCGAGCAGGGGAGGATCGGGCGGGGCCGGGGCTCCGGGCGCTCCTCGGGGAGCTGCGGGTCGCGCTTCATGTCGGGGCTGGGGCCGGAGCCGCGGGAGGCACGGAGCGCCGGTGGCGCGGCTCGGCCGTGCGGAGCTTTAAAGGCGGCCCGGGCAGCCCGCCCCGCCCCGCCCGGCCCCGCCCGGCACGGCACGGCACGGCACGGGTGATGCAACGAGGGCGGGAGGTTTCGCGGCGCCGCGAGTGGGGCAAAGCGGGGCGCGGGTTGCGTCAGGCGGGGCTGTCCGGCCCGGGGTCGGCCCGTCCGGCAGCGCTGGGTACGAGATTCCTGCCCGGAGATGCCAGGGGATCAGCAGCTGGCAGAACGGCGGGGCCGCTGGAGCAGAGCGCGCCGTGCCCAAAAGGGAGAAGCTGGGATGGAATGAGCGGGCCAGCCCTCCTCAGGTGCCTGCCCCACGCTCCCGGCTTTGGCTTTATCCCAGAACCTGAGGTGCTGCGCTGAAAAACCAAGCAGTTAATGTTTGACAGGGCAACGCGACAGCTCCTGACATCAACAGGGCCGAGGCATAAGGCACGTGGGCAAAACAGAATAATACCATCCACACTAAGGCAAGGACATGGTGATGAATCCAGCTACTTGAGTGCATTTTCCCTACTACTGTACTGGGGTATAGTGTCAGCTGAAGTGTCAGCTTGTAATACGTAACACTTGTTATGTGGAGGGGTGCAAGTGTTGTCTGTGTATGGGATGGACACCCAGCTGTCAACCAGCTTTAGGCATGTTGTGACAACTAAAGAGATAGACTTTCACATTACAAAGTTACTCATTTTGGTGAGACAGGAGGAGAAAGAATGAGAAACAAAACCACCTAAGTGTTTCTCATTATTGTGCTTCTCCTTTGCACTTAATCAGTCTAAACAGGCTATTTATAGACTTATTCTAAGTTTCCTGTTGGTGCCCATCCAGCTGTCACCCACCTTTCCATTCCACTTAACAGGGCATTGCAGCTACAACACCCACGGTCTGTGCTGGGCGCTCCCTGTACTGTGGTGTGTTCACCACGGGGGACAAGAGCCTGCACGGCTCTCCCATCTGCCCTGCTGCTCCGTGCCTTAGAGAGAACGTCCTTTCCTCCTGCCCTGCACGACTGACTCTCTGACTTGTCACCATGGATGACCCTTCACAAGGTCAGCCCTGTAACAGAGCCCAGAGCTCCTTAATTTTCCTCTCCACTTGCGCTTTTCCCAGTCACCTTCTCTGTCTTACTCAGGCTCAGAGGTATGGGGTTGGCATGGCATGCTCCCAGCCCTTCACACCACACACACCCATGCTGGCACAGGATTGCAGCCTCTTAATCCTTTTCTGAAGGCTCCTTTCCATAGGCAGAAGGCGAATCTGTTGCCTCTTTACAGCTGCCCTATTCAGAATCCTTAGTCAGACCAGAAAATGTTCCATAACCTTTTCTTATCAGCTGTCTTTATCAAAGCTCCATTTGGCAAAACAAGAAATGAATCTAGTCTTATATTTTTTCAGTCATGTGGTTCCTGTCCCCTAACATACAAGACTCCTGCCTCAGCTAAATGTTAAAATGGTGTGGCCTTTCAATCAAGTGAAACCAGTGTCCTCTGGGAATTAAACCAGTCTTCTGTGTCCCACTGTATGTGTAGAACAAGTGTATGTTTTTCATATTTAGTTCTTTATTTTTTGTTTCCTGTTAAAATCAAGGAAATTTGAACAAACCCCTGATATGTAGTTAAAAAAAGAATTAAAGCACTTGTCTGTAGGTGCATCCTCATTATTAAGAGCACAAAAAGAGACAAGTCAGTCTAAAAGATAAGATGAAGATCCTGCTAGGTTCTGGTCTTAGCAACACTAGTTTTAAAAAAAACAAATCTGACCTCTTTCTTCATCTTTTCCCAGGATATGAATTTTCTCAATTTTCCTGGATGTTCAGTCTGGAGAAGAGCAGACTGAGGTGAGACCTCATTGTGGTCTTCAACATCCTCATGAGGGGAAGCAAAGGGGCAAGTGCTGATCTCTTCACTCTCATGACCAGGGGCAGGGCTTGAGGAAACATCATGAAGCTGAATCAGGGGAGATTTAGGTTGGATATCAGGAAAAAAGTTTTTCATCCAAAAGTGGCTGAGCACTGAAACAGGCTTCCCAAGGAAGTGGTCACAGCACCTGTCTGGGTTCAAGAAGTGTTTGAATAACACTCTCAGGTGGATGGTGTAATTCTTGGAGTCAGGAGTTGGACTCGATGATCCTGATGGGTCCCTTCCAGCTCAGCAGCTTCTGTGATTGTGTGATCTGAGAAATGCACTGAATTATGCATGTGTAACAAGCAAAGCTCTAGGTATCTCATCTGCTGATACTAAGCTAGGGAAAATTAGACCAAGAAATTCAGAATTATACCACTGGGAAGCGACTGCCTGCTTGCTGGTGAGTGAATGAGAAAAATTTCTCCTTTCCTTTGCAGAGCTGTCTCATTTGTGTGTCTGTCTTTGCCAAAAGGCTCTGCTGCATGGCTAAGCCAGATTTGCAATGGAGAGTCCATGGGTACAGCAAAAGCCTCAGGGGACCAGCTTCAGATCCCACACCAGTTAAACACGACAGTTCTCTGCTCCCTGCAGCGCTGTACAACCAGGTCAATGAGGCATGAGGTTAGAAACTCCCAAGTCCCTGATTTTCTTGTGTAAATTGGGATATTGCTCCATCATCAGGTCACAACCTGAGGGAAGACTGTAACTGACATTATAGCATATACAGCAAGAGGTTAAGAAATTCTTTGTTGTTGTTGTTTCAAGCTGTCTTTCATTCATTTCTTACCTTGACTGTACCTTCACTGTACTTTGGTTAAATAAACTAAGGGCACGAGGATCACTAGGGGCAAATGCCCGAGCAGAAAAGGTGTCCTGCAGGCAGTATAGGTGCAGCTATTTAAGTGAAGCAGGTGGCTATCAAGGAGAGGGTTTAGTGTCTCTTGGTATGGTTGGAGCTTGTGTTCAAAAGGCCAGGGGAACAGCCCACCAAACTGAACCGCAGGAATGTTCAAACATGTGAAAAAGGATGTGGAGCAGCAGTGGACTTAACTGTTAAGGAATATGATGTAGATTTTGTAGTACAACGAAAGGAGGTGGAAAAAATCCACAGAATTTCAACTGTTTAAAAGTGCCTAAGGGAAAAATAAATGGAATCTTTATTATGGTCATACTATGTTAATATACTAATAATGAAACAACCCCCTTAACAGCAGTAAGAATGTTTGCTTTGCCCTGGAACCTTTGGGAAAGAGAAAAAGGGAATCAACAGCTTTGTTTGTTAGTCCTGAAACAAGTTTTTCAATGTCTCAGGAAAAGGAAGAGCTAGTTTCTCTTTAGCAGTATGTGCTGTACTTCCCCAGAGCAAGCATTCTCATATTAGTGTGGGGTGACCAGCAGTGCCAGGACTGCCTGTTTTTCAGGATAGTGGTGAATCACCTTAGAGCCAGAGGAGCCAACAACAGGACTGGCATGACACATAGCAGTGGCTTGTGTGTAAGACTCTTATTTACTACAGTAAGCTGAGGGCATGTACTGGGTCTTACCAAAAGTTGTTCTGTTCAGAAAATATCAGCTGGGGATAGGAGAATTACCAGCTCATTTCCAGATACCATTCATCTTCCAACAACTTCACACTGCTTTCTTCTCTACAATGATAAGACAGGAGAGTCTAAAAACTAATTGTCCTCTTTTCCTGAAGGCTTCAGTAAAAATTACAGGTACTGGAGTTGGAAATGAAGTTCAAACAATGCCACAGACTTTATAAAGCAATGCAAATCAGTGCTATTCACCTGATATTCACAAAGCCACATCCATGTGCATCACCAGGGGTCTTACTTCTGTTTGAGGAATCCAATTCTTATGGCATTTACAAATCCCCTCCAGATGTGAACACTTACCATAGAAACATGCAGTCAGTCTTGTTTCAAACATGGAAATGCAGAAGCCACATTGTCAAGGCTTCTGTATTAAAACTCGGGGATCAGGAAAGACATATAGAACAGTAGGAAATGGGTGCATTTGAATTTGTTTGCTCCATCCAAAGGAAACACACTTCCATTGTTAAATGCGTTAACTCATGGGTTTAAATACAGTACTGAGCAAAGAAAACTAAAAAATGGCAAAGGACGTACTGGTGTGTGAAAGAGAGCAACTGTAAAATCCAGGGGGAAAAGTACCATAAGGACATCAGACTGAAAAACAAGTCTAGGACAAGGTGGTAATTTGGATTACTCTTCTGCAGGACAGAACTCAAGCTTATGCTGATCTACTCCATATTTAGTCTGTTTACCCCACGACTGCTACAGCTCTGACTGTTGTCAGCTGTGCTGGGAGATTTTGCTGTGTGCCCAACTCACAAATGAGAATGGCAGACTTGATGGAGACATTACAAACTTGATTTGTATTTGAGTTAGTTATATGAGAGGGAAAAATAAATCCATATATCTAAAGAGTGTTTTAACATGCCATCATACCAGTGGCCTGGTAGTTGGCTGAGGGGTCCTTTAAGAAAACCCAGCACTATCACTTTGGCTTTTGAGTTGTACACCAGCGTGATCCTCTGCACAATGGGTTTTGCTGAGTTTCCCCCACCCTGTTCTCACTTCAAGCTGGTGGGCAGTTTTGACTCCCCTGGGAGGAGCTGGACTTGATTGCTCTGATCATCCTGTCCCTCTCTCATACTCCATGTTGCTGACAAAGTCCCTCCCAGCAATAGTACATTAAAAAATTCTCTATAAAGAATCTGAACTACAATTTCAGACTTTTTTGTTTTACTGGTTAAAAATAGATATAGTGAGCAGAGAGTGAGGAAACTGTGTAGAGTTGTAGCAGGAGCTTAGGGAATTTTGTCTTTCTTCCCTTCAGAGTAGGAAAGAAGCTCAAACACTCCCTACTAGCTTAGCTTGAGGGATGAACAAATTGGACACTGATCTTAAAACATGAGTACAGGCTTGTGGAAACTCCTTTTGCTTGAGCCCACAGTGTCCCAAACCTGGGAGCTCATCTGAATGCCAGGTTGTGAATCATGAATTAGATTGGCTCATCTTTTGGTACAGTATAACCCCCTCTCTTTGCTCCCCATGGAACAAAGTGCTCTTTGGCCTCACTCTGCCACCCAGACACTAGAGGGGCACTTTGAGGAGTCATGTGGATGTCCACAGTGGCAGCTTTAAGGCGAGACATGGATGGAGAAGGCATGGGCTCACAAGGATAGCACTGGGTACTTCAGCCCTGGCTGTAAAAGTCAGCATCTTATCTGGGCTGATGTAATTTCATTTAGCAGTTTCACTTCAAGAAGTGATTTAGTTTCAGTTCCAGTATAAAACAAAGAAAAATGGGTTTATAGCTAAAGTTTTAAATAGGTCTGAGGAAATACATGAAGGAACTGGTTGTTACAAACAGGTAGATTGAAGAGTCCAAAGACAGAAATGTGGAAAACCAGAGAAATTTCAATTCAAAGGTAGAAAGCAAATCTATGATTTGCATCCTAAGTAGGGAAGGATAACTGTTTAGGGAGCTAACCAGCTGATTTCAAGAACAATTTAAGGAATTATAGGGAACTCACAGAAGATTGAAAAGGAATAATGCAACAGAGAAACTTCTCTTTCGGCACTTAGCTATGTAATAAAGTAATAGCTGCAGAAGTTAGGGCCAATTTGCACATTTACGAAGAGCTTAAAACCCAGTAAGAAGCTTTCTAGTCAAATAAAAAGATGATCAAGATAGAAGTGAGATTACAGGCAGGGATATGACTGTCAACACCAAAGATACCTTCGATGCAAACCAATAAAAGACAGGATGGTGACTGCTGTGAGTCCTTTTAAAAATTACCACATCTGAAGGAAAAGCACTGTTCTTAGAACTCCTGGTGCTTGTGTCAAGCAAGGTAAAAAAAAAAAAAACAACAAAACACAAACCAAAAGTTTATTAGCAAATAATGTAAATATCTAAGTGGGGCAGGTACCATGACTGGAAAATACCAAGTGGTTCCTGCATTTGAGACATGAAAAATAAATCACACTTGAGCAAACTAAAGTTCTGTTATTGAAACTGAGTTCACACAGAGGGATATGAGCATTAACTGGACATGACTGGCTTAGCTTGAAGATTAAGAAGAATTTCCTAACCTTCAGAGCAGCAAATTTATAAATCTTCCTGCCCACTCCTCCATATGAAGGGCCAATAACAGAAAAAATAAGTTTTTTATGTAGATTTATCTGCAACAGAGATTATGTGATGTCATTACCTCTATTACCTACTGCCTTTCCATCCAGTGCTCTTGTTTGATGAGCAGAGTTTCATTACTTTCATTTCAGGAGTATCACAGGAAGTAGCTGGAGTATAGCCAGGTACCAGAATTTCCACAGATTGGTAGTGTTGGAGAGGCTTCATCAGTTTGCAGTGATAAGGTTTTGTCCTGATGTGCTTGCAGCTGCTCTTACCCAGATCGTCACAGTGTCTTCATAACAAGCATTACTTCTCTGTGGCTTAGATACTATGGATTTATTTTCTACAACACAGCTAGCTAAAGTATGACCACAGAGCCCTAAACAAGCACAAGCTGAGGGTCCTGAAATATCTGATATACAAATGGCAAAGCAAGGGCTGCAGAACAAATGCAAATCCTGAATCACCATCTCATTCCTTTACTACTGAGAAACTCCAGATAAAGCAATATTACAGTATCACCTGGAATTCCAAAGAGTATAAGGAAGTTGAAATTCATGTTCTACTCGGGAGCAGAGAAGTGAGCTGTAAAGTCAACCCCCAGACTTTAAGAAAGGACCACGAGTAGCCAGCATGCTTTTCAAAGAGAGGAAACAGCAAGCTGCCAAGTGTAATAAAGGCACAAGAGATTCCTCCTCAGGGACAAAACCCATAAAACACACAGCTAAAGAGATGAGAGAGGGGCCTCTAAAGAGAGAGTAAGGACAAAGTCTACAAGACTAAACAGCACAAAGAGGAACAAAGTCCTCCCTCTACCTGACATCTGTTAATGCTGACATACCCCACCGTAAGGAGAGAGCCAGCCTCCTAGCAGCCCTGCCCCTCTTTGCAGTAGCCAGAGGGATGAATTTGTACCTGGAATAGTCACTAATAGTCTTCATCTGAGAGAGGAAGAAAACCCACCTGCTACCCACTCATACAAGTCCTTATCAAGGCAAAAAGGAGAGTAGTAAGAGTGCTTTTGTTTAGACTCTTGATTGCTCGGGGCAGGAAGATGTGTGTGTTGACTGTACAATCAAAGCAATAACCCAGCCACTCAGTGCGTGGACTTATGGATCAATGTAGAGAAAGACTGATAAGTAGCTGTCTAGATAAGAACTTCCTCTTTCCCTGAATCCCTTCTCCTCTACAGTTTTTAATGTGTAAGTACGACTCATATTTCACTCTTCTGAACATTTGAGTTGCAATCAAATGACCTACCTAATGTGGTGCTTAATACAGAGGAAGACAGATGCTTTATCCTGTTGTATCAGTAAATAAGATTTGTGTATTTCTAGAATAACTGAAAGTCTCCTTGCTGTGACCAAAACCCCCAAATCGTCCTGAGACTGTGGCTCATAGCAAGCAGATTATTGTTAGTGACAAGTACTGAGAGATTTTGCTTTAAATGTGGCCATGCTGGGAAGAATTTTGTGTTCTGATGTAAAGACTACCTCTCTGTCTGAAGGTAATTTGCAGTCCTGCTGAAAATATTTGTTTTTCTATTTTAGTACCTCTGGGACATACGTTGAAAACTGTGGTTTGAAAAATAGGTGTAAATCTGTTGTATGTGATCTAGCATGTTTGATTTTGTGGCATTAACAGGACAGATTCTGTCTCAACAGTAGCTCCATTCCTTTTGTGATTTCCTAAGTCATGTCCACTCAGGTTTTGGGCACTTAGTTTTCAGCTGTCTCAAGATAAAACCCTGCTTTCATTGTACTTTAATTTGGCAACTTAAGTCTGGAGTTTCCTTTTCTGAATCTTCTTGTGATTAGCCCAGCAGAT
Organism: Cinclus cinclus; assembly: GCF_963662255.1. NCBI lineage: Eukaryota > Metazoa > Chordata > Aves > Passeriformes > Cinclidae > Cinclus > Cinclus cinclus. The sequence goes on along the minus strand of NC_085051.1, from coordinate 25,288,049 downwards.
CCAAAGACCTTTCCTTCCTAATTACAGATGCTCTTTCCAAAGATGAGGAGCAGAACACACTAGTGATCACCACCTTCCTTAAAGCCCAATGCTATTTATTTAGAACAAAATGTTATGGAAAAAAAGCTACTTAATAAGCCAAGAAATGACTCACACACCTGCTAAGTGTTGCCTGTCTTCCTTGTGGTGCCCTGGCAAATATGATAAGCAAGATCTGCCAGCTCTTTAATTCAGAGAGAGCATCTGTGTATCAGCTCGTGCTGTCTCTGCCCCAGAAGACAAAAATGAGTGCCAGGATAACAGGCATGAGAACTTGTGTGAAGACACACAGGTTCCACAGAAACACTTCTCATTCAGCCTGGAGCACAAATGCATAAGTAACATGTGCCGCCCAGCAGTCAGTCCACACCATCCTTCCCATCCTGTGGGCCACCAGTCAATTCTGGAGCATCTCTGCAAAGCTGGGTAGACTCCTGCCTGTAACCAGTCATGCTGCTCTCTGAAGTCAAGTGCCTACCACCTTCTTGCCTGTGGGAACAGCAAAATCTTGTGTGGATGGACAGCTGAGAATACTCAAAAGTAATCAGTAGCTGTTGGATTTTCTGTATGGCCAATGATGGACATTGTTCTTCTACACGCAACCACATGCAAGATCAAAACAGGAAAAGCATCTGCCTGGACAGAGCTGTCCTGTGTGTTGGTTGTGGCTAGTCCTGGGTTGTCCTGGTGCATTCCATGCCTCATAACCTTTGTGGCAGTTTGCTGTAGAAGAAAGCTCGGTGTTATCATTTCCATCACGGGGATATCGTGTCACTCAAGGTATGCAGATTATGAAGATAAAATTATTTCAACATTGAACCTCTTTCAGCTGAGTTTTTAGCAGATATGATGCTTCCAAGCCCTCTGTAATGAGAGGTCATAAAGAGCAGCTGTAGCTCCTGTGGGAACAGAATTTTTCTAGTGGAATAAGATGAATCCTGTCTTGAACAGAAGTCATTATTTTTGTGGTCTGGTTACTAGGCAATGGCTCTGGTCACAGCCACTTTGAAATCTGGTTTGGCTTTACAAAAACCCCAGCGATATGTGTGTCTTACTGTGCTCTTTTTGGGGAGGGAAGATTTCCTTCCTGCCCTGTATGGAACACTGTAGCAGATGAGTTGTGCTGTCCTGCACTAAAATGAAAACAGAAGGTTTCTGAGAACATATTCTATCAAGTCATAGGCTGTGGTGGTAACAGAAGATAGGTAGGAGGAACACCAGTGTCCAGGCTTCAGGCATTTGGCTGCCTGACCCAGCCTGCTGCTGTAGTGGCTGCAAAGAGAGAAGCTGATCAACAGGGTGAGTCAGAGCATTGGCATAAATGGAGATGAATACCCCGTGGCTGCACTGTGTGTTTGGGGGAAGCTGACTCCAGGCACGTATAAGGCTGGGAGCTGCAGGGCTGATTCACCTGTGCTGTGCTGCCTGTGACGCAGGGCGCTGTCAGTAGAGCCCTGGGCTGCACGGCTCTGGCAGCTGGGTTTACAGTGACCACTGGTGTTTCTGCCCCACCTTTGTGTCACCTAGACACGTCGGTGCCTGCAGGCACTGACTTCACCTCCCTCTTCCAGGCAGAAACCAGAAGTCCCTAGCCAGAAGCTGTGTCTTGCTTTTGTTCTCTGGGCTAAGTCGCGGACATGCTTTGTGTGCAATGGTAGATCTGTTACTGCGCTGTGTCAAAACCTCTGAGCAAGCAGGGCTCCTGCAGCCCCGAGCAGACTCTCCGTGAACTAGTTATAACTTCCCTGCTCCCAGTGCATGTGTGAGAAGGCTTCTGCCAGGTTTTGATGGAATGTGTGGCAAGGAAGGGTAACTCAACAGCTTTTCTAGGTGCAGAGAAGATGTTTCTGCTGCACCTTCTCGCCATGTAAGCAGTGTGTGGGAAGTGTTGACAGTGCAGTTCTGTGGGCCGTGCTCCTAATTGGGAGGCAACAGGAAAGTGACTCATGAGACATTGCATCCTCTTCTCTGCAGGCAACGTAGTGACTTGAAGAACAGGCACTGGACTGCACAGAAGCTGTGGGATTGACAGCAAAATGATAGAGGCTGACAGTGACCAAGCTCTTGGCTGGTTAAGATCACGACTGAAGTCATCTGAGCTCCTCTTAGGAGATCCTCAGCTATCAGTGACCTTTTGGCACCAGCAAATAGAGTTCTGCTCCATCCAGAGCTGTCATACTTTGCCAGGGTTTTAATAGCTGTGGCTGAAAACAACATCCAGTGTTGACAGAACAAGGTATTTACTGTTAACCTGTCTGCTTGTGTAACTTCTCTGTGCATGTAACTGCAGTGTGAGTCTGAACTTTTTCCTGCACTCACCATGTCCTGATGTTGCTGCTCTTTTGGCTGACCCTGACCTATCAATATTCCCAGTGAGATTGCTTTTCTCTGTCTGATGTGGTTCTGCTATCAATCCTGTTCTGGCATGAACCTTTTCCAGCTCTGCCAGGACACATCTCCACTGCAGATTTTAATTCTTCTAATGTTCCTAACCTTGTCTTATCTGAAACTCTGCTAGAGGCTGAGTGTTTTAGAACTGATGTGAGAGCAGAAACTCAGGTGAGCCACACTGAATTCAGTAATTTCAAATTTTTATATCAAGGCCAGAGATTTCCTTGTCATTCTTCCCATTCTAATGTCATCTCTCAGCAGCTTTTCAGTAATTTGAGGTGCTGTGGTATCTTCCCAATGCCAAATACCCTGCCTAGTTATATCTGTATGTGGCAGCAGTAACAATGTCGCCAAAGCAGAATGTAAGTGCAGTTTATCTGTCTTGTCTGGAGTAAAGGATAGTGTAGGCTGTAGTACTACATGCACCTGGGCCCAGTTGGTTCTTAAGAAACAATGGGACTTTTTTGAGAGGAGGTGGAAAAGAGGGAGAGTGAGATTGATTTAGCTTATGTGCTTTTTTAGAAGTAATCTACTAAAATTAATCAAATCTGAATTCTACCTGCATCCCTGTAACAATATTTGTAGGACTCATTCCTCCAAAGCCAATGGTAACAGCACAAAGTAAAGGGTGTTGTAGTTTGGTTGAATCCAGATCCAGATTTAACCAGGGCACCCTCCCCGTTTAATGTCCAGTGTGAAAGCTGGAAGTGAGAGACACAGTGCTGACTGTGGGGAATCTTCTCCCGAGACAGACTAAACCTGCAGGCACTCTGGTGGCAGTGACACTGGAAGCTGATGACTGGTGTGTCAGTGGAATATCAAAGTCATAGCTTGAGTGGTTGGTATGTTACATAATGATCAGACTGGAATGTTGTACACAAGCAGAGGCACCATCACCTGTTTACTAACTCTGATGTTACACATAGCCTGAGGTTACATCAGGCTGAAGAGCACACACAGCTTTTAGTGAGGTGGGAACACTAGACTGGTGCCAGGACAACAGCTGACAGTGTCAGCTTTTTCTGAGAGGTATTTCCCTCCCCTTATTTCAAGGAGAAGCCTCAAAATGTTCCCTTGATGATATCCTCAGTATAAGATTTCAGGACTCTCATCTTACACATAGATTTCAAATGCTCAGACATATGTGAATCCCACCTTGGTACAGATTGCACTGTTGAGTAAAGTCATCTGTCCTGTTATCTGTCTTGGATAGAAACAATTCCTTGAGTACATCTTTTCAGTAAGAAAATAAATAAGGTCTTACCCCCGGAGCCTCCTGACCATTGTAACAAACTGGCTGTACAGCTGCTTTTATTCTGGTTTCTGATGAATGTGGCATTGCTATCAGCAGTTCTGGGACATGTACAGCCTATTCTTAATTTTACACATACATGCCATGTTGTGGAATGGTGACGGTTTCCAATATATTTTCATTTATTTTAGTTGTGTTCCCATTTTAGGAAATCTGTACCAGCTAAGATAGGAAGGCTGTTGCCTTAAAGGCTTTAAAAGGTTAATAATTCTTCAGGATAATAATTTTACCTTTTTAAAATTGGCCTCTAATCTCAACCTCCAATCCCACAGCACTTGGCTATAATCTGCCAAGACCCCAGCCTAGCAGCAAGTAGCTTACAGCATCAGCTGGAGCACCTGGGCACTCTCTGGAGGAGAGAGGCTTCATGCAGAAGTGGATGCAGGGTGAAAGGACAAAAGTGTTCTCTTCTCTAGGATCTTATTTGGCAAAAACTTATTCCTAAAGTTTGTCACTGCAGTCTGATGCCAAACCCTTCAGCTTTATCCCATGTCACACTGCCTCAAACTGGAATGGGCAGTCACAATGCTGCCCTCTCACAGACTGACCATCTGCATGTTTCATCAGACCCCACTATGTTTTAAAACTTAGAGAAGAAAACAAGGATCAGAGATTCCTGACTGAAGATTGATAAGAATGTGTTTAAATCACTTGATGCTGAACTTATTAATGTGCTTAAGATTCAGCAGTTAGTGATTCCTTTAAGTCTGAGCCTATGTGTGAGAGGTCTTCAGAGTCAGAAAGAATCCCTCCAAAACTGCCGGTGCCTTTTCTCTCCAATCCTGAAGATGGCTGTGGTAATCACACTATTGCCCAAGGACTGTTTCATGCTGCATCTCCACCCATTCTTCTCCTGTCCCCCCCTCCATTACCTTCTGTGCTGAAATGGGAGCCTCTAACACAAAGTTTTCTCAAATGAAGTCTGTGGATGGCTATTCTCTTCTAGATCCAGATGGTGGGAAAGCCACAGCTTTTCTTGTTGCTTCTCCAGACCTGCTGGCAGAGCTGTGTGTGTATGTTTTATCCTAAATGAGCAGGACAAGCAAACTGCTCTTCAGCAGTTTAAGATAACATCTGATGGCACAGTAGCTTAGAGTCCACCTCCAAGCATCCCTCTTTTCCCTTAGCTGCCTCATTAAACTGGCTTTACAAAATTGTCTCTTCCCTGTACTGCAAAGCATCACAGTAGAGCCTTAGAATTTCTTAGACCTTGGAGTTCCATGGGTGAGCAGACAAAAGGAAGGGGAGCAGACAACTACTGCATGTCGAGGGCTTGGCTGTAAAAGAGCATTTGTGGGGGGATACATGGATAGGCAGGCTAAATGCAGAAGCAGAAGGATTTAGACTTCGCTGCAAGGTGATGGAATGGCACCAAGCTGTGATGGTGCAGCTGAAGCAGGCTTCATTCATCTAACAAAGCCCATGTACAGCACTTCTTTTCAGTCAAGCAATACAAATATGGGAGACCAAATCTAAGCCAAGAACTGTCTCTTATCTTCCTCCCTTCAAGCCAGGGTGACTTGGTGTATGTTGAACATAAATATATCTTTGCCATGTGTCTTCTTTCAAACATCAGCAGGTGTGAGGTCTTCTAGTTCTGTCATAACATTGGGTTATACACCAAAGAAAAGTCAAAGCTAGACTCCATAGCATCCTCTGTGGAGCTTTAAGCCTGAGAGGTAACCCCTCAGACAAATTTCAACCACTTCCCTGTAACAGAGCTGGCCTATTTTCTTTGAGCTATTTTTGGCTGTTCTTTAGAGATGTAGTAGAGGAAGATGTTGACAGCAATTAAAAAGGAATTTCGAGGTTCTGTGCTGGAGGTAATGGAAAGAAGGTGTAATGATATGATTGTGCAATAGCCTCACGTTTTAGGTATTGCTCATGGTAGAACATGCCATGAGAGGACTCAGTACCTGAGCAGAAGGGTCATTGTGGCATATTACAGCATCCATGATATATGTGGCAAAGATTGCATCATATGGCTGAGCATTAAAGACCATCTGAAGAGCCTTTAAGTGGGAGAAATCCGTCTGGGAAGGCCAGCTGGTGGCTACATGTGGCTTTTCCCAGAAGGTATCAGATCAAAATAGTTACAAGCTGAATCCCCCAGTTTTTCTGTGTGTTTGTAGGGAACATAGTGCTCTGGTTTTGAAAACAATTGATCTTATGCTTTGTGAGCAGGCTGGTCAAAAAACATCTACAAATGGGAAACTGAGAAACAAAGGCAGGTCAGGAAACAGCGCTGAGCTCTTAATATGACCCTTTAAATTGAAAAAGCTATAAAAGGCTGGCATAGATTTTGTAAACAAGGGAGTTGGGGAACAACACTGTTTGAAAGCATCATTGTTTTTTGACAGATTTTTATTGACAAATCTTTTTCCTGGTATGTTGCCTCAGTATGAGAGAAATTAAAGCAAATGTTATTTGACAAGCATTGTACCAATGGATCCTCTTAAGAAAACGGAGCAGGCAAATTCCTCTTCCCATGCAGGTTTTGATCCTCTGCTGATCTCTCATTCACCTCATTTCCAAGGGCTCTAGGCAGTACCACTCAGAATCACAAAATACTCTGGTTTGGAAGGACCCCAGAGGATCATCCATGTTGAACTCCTGGCCCTGCACAGGACAGCCTCAAGAATCACATCATGTTCTTCTTAGCAAACTCTAATCTGCATATGGAGAGGTGATGTGAAAGAAAGATGCTGATGACCATGACATCTGAAATTATTCTATGGCTTTAGTAGACCACAAGTATTATCAAAGTTAGTGTTGACCTTGCTCTATTCAGTGCTCTAGCTTGAGCATACCTCTTGCCTGAGCAGGCTCAGATGCTGCATCAGTGTCCTCTAGTAATATGCAGAACTCTTTTTACACCAGTTAATTGAGTCTAAACTATCCCTCTTGGCAGATGAATGAGTACCAGCCCCACTTTACAGCTAGGAAGAGTGGGAGGGGAAAGTGGCTTGACCCAAGTTTAATTGGCAACCAGCGTGAGCAATGTCAAATACCCTGCTTGCCTGCACCCGAGCCCTGTGCATGCAGAAATGGTGAGTTTCCTTGCAGAACACAGGAGAGGAGTTAAGTGTTGGGCTAACATTCTGTATTAGATATTATACTGCTTGTTGGGTGCTGTAATGTGTTGAGAAATGCTTGAGGGGAGTGGGCTCAGGGGCACAAGCTGCATTGCCAAGCAGAGTAACTGTGCTAGTGACATGGTAGTCAGACAACAGGCTTGCACTGGCCTGCTGAGCACTGGCAGGAGGACAGCCTGGGTACTCTGATGGCAAAAGGGATGCTGGCCTCGTTTCAACTGCTCAGTCTGGCTGCATCAGTGCCCTGGTTGGTATTTCCTTCCTTCTCCTCTAAAGAAAAGACAAGATAATTTGAAGGAAAAAGCCAAGACTTTGCCCTCTGGAGGGATTCCAGGGTTGCAGATGGACTGGGCTGTTCACAGTGCTGCTGGAAAGCAATTACATTTGCAGTTCAGGGGAAGGGAAGAGGAGGAGGGAGAGTCACTGAACTGACAGCAGGGATAAGAAGGTAGCTCATTAGCACATCATCTTTTCTGCACCCTTCTGTGTGGGAGCAGATCTCCATATGATGACATTCAGAGTCTGGCAGGAATGTCATCCTGGAACTAGTAGGAATTTTTCTGCAAGAAAGTGTGAGCAAGTAGCTTTAAAGAGATCAAAAGTCAGTTCCTGTGGTCCAAAGGACATAAAGGGTTCAACCTTCAAGGTTATATCTCAAACTTCACCACCAGCTGCTGACCTGGAATATGAAGACAAAGTGTAGAAATAGTGAGGTATTCATTCAAACAAAAAATAATACAAAAAACACGGACAAACAAATAAAACCCCAAAGAAAAAACCTCCCAAGACAGAAAAGCCTCAAACAAACCAACCAACCAACCACCCCTTCTGCTTTTCTCAGTCCAGCCTTGGCATGCAAGGCAAGAAGTACCTATTTATTGCACTGTATCTATGGTAAATCATAGCTGGCAAAGATCATACCTCCCTTTATAAGCATCGTCTATGGTGGATGAATTTTTGCTGAACATTAGAATTTGAGAGCTGATCATGTACTGAGCAGTTACTTGAGATTGGAGTATTCCAGGAGAAGCCATGCAAAAAATCTTCTCTTTACAGCATTCATAACAATTTGGAGAGCAAGTCCTGTGTCAGTGACAGTGGCCTGCTGGAAACCCCAGAGTATAGCAGTAATAAAGATATAATAATACACTTAATTATGACCTAAAGGGTGATTCCTTATGGACTTATTCAAAAGACTCATGTGACTGCTTAACAACACTCCCATCCCCTGAGCAGTCCTCATGGACTGGAAAATATCAGAAAATATCAGGAATATATCAGAAAAAACACACCTTAACTGTTCCCTAAAGGAACAGCTGATGATGGGAAATGTGTATGTCTCACATCAGGCAAGCAAAGAGTCTATGCACTGAGACAGTCCTCAGTGGCAGGGCTGCTCTCCTTTTTATGAAGATTTCTGTTTGCACATGAAACTATCAGTGTGGGGATCTTGAGTCCTCTTGTTGAGACACGGATGAAGGGGCAAAGAATGAACTCATGCAGAAATCTTTTGAAGTTAGTGAAGCACCAGGTAAAGACCAACCCTTCTTCTTTTCTCTTAATTCTTCTGTCTCCTCAGTATTAAGCTTGTCCAGCTCAGAGTGGAGGAACTGGAGTGCCCACAGGACCCACAGCGCCATGCTGTGGTAATAACACCTCTGTTTGGACAAGCAGTCAGCTCCAGCAGTCCGGGTTTGCAGCCGAAAGGAATCTCTCCAGTATTGCCTCTTCAGGGCTCTGCTTGTGTCAGTGTAGGAGCTGTGCCATTTTCTTGGGCACAGGGTGCTAAGTGACAGCAAGGTGGAGGACAGGACTGCAGAGAGGGGTTTGTCCTGATTGTTAACACTACCTCTGTCCAGAGAGGATCTCCAAGCACTGTACAAACCTGCTGGAACCTACAGTGGATAAACAATACCGGATGGAGAACATGGTGAACAGAAAAATGGGGGATTCTGCTGAGGGCAGCTGCAGAGACTGTACAGTAGGAGCTGGGAGAGAAGAGAGGGAATGGATCCCTAACCCTGAAGCTCTCTCATTCTGATTTACACAAATGTAACTGTTGGAGTCTGTGCAATTATGCTATTAGGAAATCTAGCTGAGACATACAAAAATTAGCTCTATGTCTCTTCACCAGTTGTTCTTTGCTCTACTAGCAAAGCTTTCTTCACACTCCAGAGCACACTCCATCCAGCTTACAGGAAATTACATGCTACAACTGCTTTGCGATGCTTTTTATATAAAACTAAAGCAGAGGACCAAAGGAGAACATAAGATGTGTGCATCAAATACTGCACAGGTTAATGCAAAGGCATTTTGGACCTAATTATCCAGCTCTGCAAAACTAAAGGTGAGGCTGCTCTGCACCCTGAAGTCAGATGTGTGCCTCCATGAAGAGGGGTTCTCTTTCATTTGGCAACTGCAACCCTGTGGTATTAGGACACAGAGGATGGCTGGACTAACAGCATTAAAGCAAAGGTGGTGTTTATGGGAGTGAACAACGGCACTTAGCAAGATACAGAGAATGGCATCCACCCTTCTGGAAATGGCTGATGTCTGCAGGTCTGGGGTGGTGTTTTCTCCCGAGATATCTATCCTGTGTGCTGCCTAGAAGTGCCTTGAATGCCTCTCCCTCTCTGGAACATGACTCAGAAAGGTTGGAGAGCTGCAGTTAGTTACTCGGGAAGGAGGGAACAGAGTCTGAAGCAATGAAGCAAAAGTGAAAGAGAAGCAGAGGTCAGCAGTGAGAAATCCTTCTCGAAGTAAATGTACACAGTGCAGCTATTTGCAATGACATTCTGATGCCTTTTCATAGAATCTTAGAATGTTTGGGTTGGAAGGAACCCTAAAGACCATCTAGTTCCAATTGTCCTGCTATGGACAGGAACACTTTCCACTAGAGCAGGTTGCCCAAAGCCCCACCCAGCCTGTCTCCGAACACTTCCAGAGATGGGGCATCCATTTTTGGTCAGGCTGTGCAACTGCCCACTGCAGAGTTCACCTCTTTCCCTGTCTCTCACACTCCCCATCAGGTATTATCTAATTCTGGTATAGACTTACAAATACTCCTTAAACTGTTTGTTCTAACTGCCCTTTCACTAGTATAATTCCAGCATGTGTGTAAACCTGAGAAAAGGAAAACAAAAGCTAACCAGCCACACCCAAAACATCAGTGCTGCAGAAGTGACTAACTGTGCTGGACCCTGGTTCTGGTGACATCTTTAACCACACCTAAAGAAGCAGATGGTCTGCTCTTTCCACCTGCCTCCAGGCTGCCCTGGAGGTCAGGCTTTCTGAGCCTGAAGTCCTGCTGACAGGAGTGCTGCCTCTCTTGCAAACTTTTGGAAGCTCTATACTCTATGGCCTCTCTCCCTGTTTTCCTGGAGGCACCGACTAAATACCTGTATGTTAATGAGCCTCTGACAAGAAATACAATTCTGCATGTTGGGAAGTCTGGAGCTGTTTCCTGCCTCCCCCCCCTCCCCCAGGGCTCCAGTGCTGCCAAGGATACTACTGCTGCTGAAGCAGGTGTACAGGTGTCCCCTAAAGCAAAGGGACATCTGAGAAAAGCAGAAAGCTTTTCTGTGCCTTCAAACACCAACTGGAAGGTGGCTTCTCTGCAGCCTTCTGGTTCAGCTATTTTCAGTCTGTTTTGTGATACTGGGCTGGGAGATGCAACTTGCTGTCTCCCACACAGTGTCTTTTGTCACCGAGGAACTCCTCTGGTGCTACAGCTGCAGCCCACAACCCAGCTCGTGGCTGGGGAGCACACCAGAGGAGGGTCCTGCAGTGAGAATCTGGTACTGAGGAGAAAGGATGCTGTTTGTTTTCTCCTTGTGCCTGCTGCTCCGCAGTAATGCTCCCCGTCTGGAGCTGCAGGCTGAAGCTGAAACATGAGCAGTGACTTTCAGAGATGCCCTTCCTCTGCACACTGGCACTGAATGAATGTGTATTACCTGATGTACTGCATCATGTGCCATGCAGAAAGTAGTCACTGAAGGCCAGGGTATAAGACTTCCCTGATCCCTGTGGGTTTCTCAGAGAGTAGAGTTTGCTTTGTCTCTTACAGCTTAGAGAGGGTGTTAACATTGAGTCTCATTGAAAATGCCCGAGTTGCCTTCCCTTGGCTGCTGTGGAACGTTCTGATATCTTGTCTGTACTGTAATGTGGGTTTGGGTGCCACACACCCTCCTCCCATGACTCCAACCTGACCCTTGAAGGCAATATTTTGCAATGCCTCAGTGCACTTTCTGTGGTCACTTTTGACTTTGCAATTGGGGTTCCAGAGCTGTGTAAAACTATTTTTTAACTGTGTTTAAGAACCCATTTTGGCCAGACATCTGTGAACTGTGACCATGCAATGATGCATCTGTACTCCCAGTATTAGTAAGGGATCCCTGCAGCCACAAATCTTACTGGCAATATTTACCCTTTGTAAGCCCCACTATTCTGTTCCCCATTAACCACAGTGCACGGGGACAGAGCTCTGGTGTGCCTTCAGTTCCAAGAGACCTACAGTTCTGCTCAGTCCAGGTGCCTTGTGACAGGAAGATGTAGTCAGCCTGCAGCTGCAGGCTCAGCCTGTGCCGACTCTGCAGACCTCTACTGGCTGAACAGGGCTGCTCAGGGATGCTGTGCTCCCGGCTCCTCAGAGACTGCAAGACTTGTGGAACTGGTGCAAACACTCCCTTTTCCTGCTTGCTGCTCTCCCCACTCTCTGGCACAGATGAACATACTCAGCTTTCCAAAGACAAAGTCTGAGTGCAGCAGCTTGTACACAGTGAGAGCTCCTTCCACACCAGCACTCTCTCCACTCTCAGATGCTGCAGGTTCACCTGGCATGATCCATTCCTCTCCAGCCTGTTTCCAGCAGTGTACCCCACAGTCACTTGTTGTGGGAGAGTCTATTCTAAATTTAATGTACAGAAAGTGCCCTGCTACTGTTGCCTGCTCAGTTTTCTCGTAAGAACACTCAAATGGAGTGGTCATAAAGCTTTATACTGCAAGGGGACTACTCGTAGTGGTACAGTCTTATTACCAGGTGTTTTAGTAAGAAAACACGTAGTACAAACATGCACATTGTGTTCATTCAGGGTCAGCTAAGGAAATCAGCTTTTTTTATTGCCACTTCCCTGTCTTCACTCTGCAGTTTAGAATGCCCAGGGTCTTTCCTGTGTTGCATCTGTGAAACACCTGAATATTACGAAAGCTGCAGCAAAGGACAGGTCCTTCCTCAAATACTTTACAGTTTAAACAGACTGGAAAGGCAAAAGGTGAAGGAACAGGCTTGGGGTTTTGTTGTTGTTGTTGTTTGGATTTTGTTGTTGTGTTTTTTGTTTGTTTGTTTGTTTTTTGTTTGTTTTTTTTTTTTTGCCTACTGTAGGTGAGATGTATTGAAATAAAAGTACCAGCTTCAAAGTACCACACCTCTGGTGCATGTCTGCAAAGGCTCTCTATTTCTCTTCATATCTGAAAAGTGGTGACACAACACAATAAGTAACTGGCAATATGTATTAGCTAGGTCAGGTCCTGAACTGGGTGCTGGAGGAGTAGGGACACCTACTAAGAGCCCTTAAGTGGGGGAAAGGGACATCTTCTAAGGGCCATGAGTTCCTTGGGTGCTTAAACAAGGGTGTAAAGAGCAGTAAAAGGAAGGTTTTCTTCCCACGTGAGGCAGGGACCTCACCTCAGTTTTAGAGGATGTAACATTCAAAGAGAGACTCAAAGGGCTCAGCTGCCTCAGGTACCAAAACAAGACTGTGAACATCACTTTATTACAAGTAATGAGAAAATACCACATGCTAATAAGCCCTAAATAGAGTGGAGAAAGGCATAACCAGAAGTGTCTGGATGATGAAAGCAAATTCAGCTATGGAAGTGGAAGCATTTCTACCATGGGGATGATGGGACTGGGACTAGTACTGGAAACCACAGTAGTCCTTTGTACTCTGATGCCTTCGTGTGATCTTCCACAGCTCAGTGCCAGGTCTCTGGGTAAGCAGACAGCCCAGTGACAGAGAGGGTGTCTGTAGAGACGGCCCCATGAGTCCCTCATATCCCCACCTTCTCTGTCCAGCTGACTCATGGTCTGCAGGGTACCTTGCTGCCTTCTGCTGGTTTGCAATAAATCCCTGGGAATCACCACCACTGCATGTTGTTCTCTTCTATTTTATGGAATGTGTGAGACTCGCTTCTTTAGCTTGGGACCGGGCACCCAAGTGGGCAGGGAGAGGGAAGGTGACAGTGTGGGGAGAGGGCTGTACTTCACATGGCGCTTCACAGGAGCACCCTCTGCCACCAGGACAGTGTCTGTGATGGTGTTTTTGTAGAAGTCGAAATGGGGGTGCTGGGAAGCTGGTTCAGGACTGGGAAAAACAGTTGGCATGGTCATAATCAGGCAGGAAACGGGAAATGGAGTTGTGAGTAACAAACAGGAAGCGATGATGGCAGTGCAGCGCAGCCCAGTTTGGGCTCAAACTCAAGGAAAACGCTGCTCGGCTGTGAGGGAGGCAGGGAGCACTGTCTGCTCTGCACCCTGTACCACGGCTTGGTGTGCCCAGAGGCTCTTTGTCCTCAGCAGCTGCTTAAACAATAAGTCAGAACTGGTAAAGGCTTGTTTGCACTTCCCTAGCCATGAGGAGACTGAAGGAGCCCTTACAACATCCTTCGGAGTCACATAGCATTAACAATTTCACCTCGTATGTCGGGACGGAGAAACAGCCAGCCATAAAAATGGTGACCTCCTCAAGGACATGTAAGGGTTAAGTGTCTGCATCCCATCCCTTCAGAGAAGCACTGCCTGCTTCTCAAATTCATGCTTAAGGGTGCCTCTTGCCCAGCTCAAAACATCTTAAAAGTAGTTAAACATCTTAAAACTACTCAAAAGTAGTTGTCAGGTTTCAGTTAATGACATTGACCCTTCCAAGTATCATCCTTCACCCCCAGTTATTTCAGATGTCTCTCCAGGAGCAAACACTGGAAGGATCTACCTTTCTCTGTGAACCCTAGATAAGTCACACGGTTGGCTTAAACTAGATGCTTCACGCTTGGATGGCTGCAGTGAGGTGAGATGAATCTGCATCTGCTGGAGATGACTGAGAGCAGATTGTGCAGCAACTGCCAAAAAGGCAAGGAAATTCTTCCTCTTCATGTTTGAAAAATGTGTATCTGATGCAAGGGCTCCTTAACATTACTGTCTCTGTGAAAAAGAAGATTTTTGGAATTATAAGCACACAGGTATTTCTACCTCTTCCTAGGATGTAAGTGAACTCTTACCTCCAGAAACCTGGACAGGAATTCTGAATTGTATCTAGAATTTTGAAGAACTTCAAAAACCTCCTCCTGAGCAACTTATGACAAACATAAATACCATTAATAGCATGAAAATCAGTGTAATCTTCATGAAGGGAGAGGGTTGGGAGGAAGAAAATAGTCTCTGTAGTAAAAGGAGACATAAGAGGATGGAAAGCTATTGAAGAAACTAACACCGGGACCTGGTGGGCTGATTTGAAAGAGAGGATTAGAACAGGGCCATTTCTTTTTTAATTACCAAGCTTTTATCTCATGTGGGTTTTTACCCCCCAGACACATTTTGTTCAGATTGTCTTTTGTTTCTTTGTTGACAATCTTCCAGACAACAAATGAGTTTATGATCAAGAACAAAACGCTTTGGCAATGCTTTGGTATTTTCTGCCAAAGTAGAAAACGTAAGGCAAATATTAAACAGTGTTAATAGAGAAGTCATTTCAATTGCACAGAGATTCATATCTGCACCAGGGATTTTTGTGAACCCTGCTCACAAACCTTCATGGGAGCCATGTGCCCCAGTATGAGGATCATCAGAGCTCTTTCATGGTGCCAAGAAAGCCAAATCCTGTTCTGACTGGTGAAGGCCTCTCCAGCTATAAACCTCACTCACAGCAAATCTGTTTGGATGTTAAATACAGCTTAGTTCAATTTCATTTGTAAAAACAAACATGGTGCCTCTGTGACCTTCTAGGCAATTAGTTAAGAATATAATCACCAAAACCACTGTGAAGCAAGCAACAATTAAACAAATAAGCTATAAAGTACAGATGAAACATGTCATCACCAAACAGCCTCTCCTCAAACTGCATGATTTCCTCCATTAAATGTGTGTTTGCAAAACATGACTATGAGCAAGGTGCTCCTTTTGAACCTTTGGACTCTCCCTGGGGAAGACCTGATCTTCAGGCAGAGCAGCTGGCAGGGTGGGTTGGCTGCAGGAATAGATGGAGTCTGAGCACTGTCTCCGACTTGGCTGGCAAGAGGAAAAACAGAATGCTTGCAGAGGAAATGAAGAAGGTTTAAGCCCCTCCACAGTGTGTTACACAGATCACACAACGACCAGGGCTGTGTTATCTCCAGGTGTAGACCCCTCTATGTGCCTTAGCTGCAGGTGTCCCCTCTCACATGATACGTCAGCCAGAAGTGACCCAGTCAGAGGGGAGGATGGTGAGAGGCAGACTTGGGCAGCAGGAGTTATTTTCCAGTCCATTCCATGCCCTGCACTTTTAAACTTGACCTACTCTTCCTGTCCAGGGGAGCACTCCTGGAGTGTGGAGAGCTGCACAGAACCTGTCACCACCGAGTTCCTCCCGGATGTGTGGAGTGCTGCTGGAATGCAGTGAAGACCTCTGGGTGGCAGTGACTGCTGGGTGAGCTTTGGAAAGCAGATCTCTTTCCCTTTGCATCTCCCGAGGGACTAAAACCTCGTTGGAGGGGACAGCTGA
Source organism: Cinclus cinclus (assembly GCF_963662255.1). Lineage (NCBI taxonomy): Eukaryota > Metazoa > Chordata > Aves > Passeriformes > Cinclidae > Cinclus > Cinclus cinclus. Next base: position 25,272,462 of record NC_085051.1, on the reverse strand, counting down.
TGTATCTGAGAATGGAGCACCTCTGGGAAGATGATGGTCTGTCATCAAGATTTTAAAGCGAGGAAACAAAGGTACATTCAATGTACAAAGGTCCTTGGAATCAAATGCTGTCAGTGGAGCAATTGCTTTGGCATCTAAAATTATTTCTGGGTACACAATCAGTTAGCTGATGGACCAGAGAGTTCCATCCTAGCCCTGCAGCATGATAGACCACTGTGCTTCAGAAATATGCCCCAGAACTGTACAAGGAAAGAGGAGCAAGGATGGTAGTGGTAATGCCCAGCAGAAGCAGGAGAAAGGGTAGCTTTGTGGGGCTGTTTCCCAGAGAATGTCTGAGAGCAGAGTAGGATGGTTTGGAGCAGATGCAAGCATGATCAAGGAGAAATTTTGCTGCTTTGGGTGTCACTGGCCAACCTGCCAGCCCTGGGAGCTAAGCTGCCAAAACTTTTTAAGTTTTGAGAGAGAGCAGGGCTTAGGGAGGGAGAGGCAAAACGAGGTCAGGGAATCTTGATGGAGAGGGCATAAAATTGAAGTTTTGAAAACAATGAAGCATGGCAGAGGGCCACTGAGTGATGTCAATTCTCCACAACTGGAGTTTGGATTGAGAGAAAAATGTACTGGGAGTGTCATATTTGCTGCATAAAAGCAATGTGTGTTTATGGGACAGGTAGGGGTGATAAGGGAATGACAGGCAAACAAAAAAAATATATATATACGTAATTGTCTCTGTAGCTGAAGCTGCTGTGGTGGAGATTTGTTAGTGACCTGTGGTGCCTTTCTCGTTTTAGCATAAATTAATGAAAGACTAGACCAAGGAGCATTGAAAATACCTGATAAGCATTTTTGCAGAGATAGTTTCATCTGTTGCACTAGGTGGCTGCAATTGCACACTAACTAATTAACTCTTCCTCAGCAGCTCTTTCAAGTCTGAAAGCTGTTGCTGGTCAAGTCTTGTGCATGTCCTGTACTGACCCTAATTTTTACAAGCACCCCTCACCTACACCCACTTATGTAAACTCTGTGCTCTGTGCTGAATCCTGCTGCATGCTGTCTCAGCACCAGTGGGTGCTATAGCTACGAGTATATCCCAGCATCTGTCTCCCTTCATCAGCAGAGTCGTCAAAGAGGAAAGTGATGTAGGGCGGGAGCTGAACATGAGCAGTACCCCTCTCACTCATTCCAGCTCCAAAATCACTTAGACTCAAGGGCTCTGCGTGGCTATGGAATAGTTTTTAACAGGTGCTAATAAACATGAAAGAGTTTCTCAGAAGCAGAGTCCATTCTTAAAACTGTTGTTCTGTCACATGGCTTTCAAGTGAATTTGTGCTGTCTTTTAAAACTGGATGCCAAGTTTAGCTGCAGTCCTTGAGCCAAATCCACAATCTTACCATAGTTACTGCAAATTATGCTGAAAGCAATAAATTGTACAATTTGGTCTGAGAAGTCTATCAACTCGTTAAGAGCTTGTTAAGAGAAAAGGCACTGCTTATTGCAACATATTGGTCCTGACACGGTCTGTGGTCCTCAAGAGGAATCTCTGAAACTGAAGTTGAGGAGTCTTATAGCCAGAAGGATCTCAGCTCCTCCCAGTGAATTTACACACCGTGGCTCAGAGATGTACTCACCTGGGGGAGCCAGGCTGCTGAGCAGTCAGAGCACAGTGGCCCTCGGTGAAGAAGGTTTTGGCCAAAGATGTAGATTAAATCCTGGTCATGTTATATTATTCAGCTAATTTGCTTGTGGTTTCTTTGGCAAGGACTTGGGGATGTGCACACGTGCATAGATTCACATATGCTTTCCATCTCCCCCTGTGTGGAAGCCAGCACCGCTCCTGTTTTTCCTGTGTAGGATCTGTGATCTATTCTGGTAGCTGCATCGTGCAGTGCTGCCTCCAGTAAATATTCACAGATTTCCTTGTAAGATGATGCTTGCTTTTTTTTTTGGTTTTTTTTTCCTCTCTCCTGTGTGGATACACAAAGGTATGTGTTGTACCTGCTTTACCCCCATGGGATCTACATAATCAGGTCCACAGGTTTTAATGGATTTCAACTCCCTTCTGTCTATGGGTACAGTTTCCTGTCATGTTTTGAGCAGGAAGAGCCAAGTCTTTTTTGGTCTTAGCATTCCTGCTTGCCTAGGCATTGGGAAGAGTTCTCTGTCTATTTTCCTGTTTGATTTTTGTGTGTGTTTTGTTTTAAGCAGGACAGAGTGCATGTGTGTATGTAATCCATGTGCTCAATTAAGAGAGGCATCTGTTGGGTTTATTTCACATTGCCGAGGAAGGACTGCAAGCAGGGAGCATCTGCTCAGCTTTTTGTCAATGGCTTGTTTTTCATAATTTGCTCTACAGGGTGAATGTTTGGGGAGGGGGAGGTGGCTTTTTATTTCTGAGTTTCATATTAAATTTATTTTTTATGGTAGCTGGGGAAATTGGCTGGGATTTGAAAGTTAATTTTGCTGTGAAAAGGTCTAAAGAGGGAGAAACAAAACCATCTAAAGTAAACAGTATTTATGTAACCTTAATAATACATTCAGAAAGGCCCTTATGAATCATTATTTGCAGTATCTTAATGACAAAGTAATAAGAATTTGTTATGTTGCTTTTAAAATGTCACTGGGGTTTTAAATTTTTCATTTTTTGAAAAAAAGTAGCAGATTTTGCTTAAATTTTATTTTGGGGAAAGATAGGAAAGACATCCAATACTCAGATGATTTTTTTTGGCACATTGTCAACAACAACAAAACCCCCTGATTTTAAAATAGAGCAGCAGTAGTTTCCTGTTCTTATAGTTTTGCTTTTGTGCACTCAGATATTGGCTGTATTGCACCTAGCTGATTTAGTGAGAGACTTAATTGCCTGTAAATGTATGTGCTTCAAAGGCTACTAAACCTGCTGGGAGTGTTTATACAAGTGTGCTTTTTACACTTTTTATTTTTTCGGTGGAAATGTCCTCCAAAAGCACTGTAGAGGATAATGACTTTGCGATGCCCCGGGCCGGGAGGACACAGCTGCTGATGCAGTGTAGGGGACTCAGGAGGAGAAAGCCTGAAACTCCCCCTAATCCCACAAGTGAAAGACAAATCTTGCCCCTTGCAATCAAACAAAAAAGGGTACAATCTTACATGTGTAGATGTAGATGCTGTGCCAGAGTAACCTGTGGACAAGGCTTGGATCTTATTAAAAGCATTTAAAGAAATAGGATTAAAAAAGGTAGTACTAGTGTTTCGTTCTGTAAGTGAACCCCAAGACAACACATTTATTAAGCCACTTTGTGATGGTATTAAATCTGCATCTTTCATGTGATGAGTTGTCCGGGGAGAGGAAGAGTGAAGCATTAATAAAAATAACTTGCCTGACAGTTCAGTCCCACACCATAGCAAGAGAATATGTCTGTATGTGTATGTATATATATATATATGTAATTCAAGTATTATCTATCACAGTATAATTATGTATAATATTTCAAAATGTCAGCTGAATGCCACTCAGCTGAACAACTTTGTTGACATGCGTTTAGACCATAATTTTTTTACAAAAAGCAGCTGACATCAGTTAGTGTGCGAAATGCAAATGTAGGACTGCAAGGACCAGGCAGACAAGGTTACTTCTCTGGGGCTTCGCTACCCTTGGCTGTCCCAGAATAACATGTGTAAAAGGACAAACCACAACAAACTTTGTAGTAGCAGGAAAGTATTTTCATTGCTTGAAAAAAAAATAAAATTCAAACTTTGTCATCACATTAAAAACATTACACGAGAAGTAATAAACATATTTACACTTCTGTTTTGATTATAAATATACATTATATACAAAATAATGTTATAAAATGTAGAAAGTTCAGTGCTTCTGATTTTTTTTAAATTACTGAAATACTAGTCTTCAAAATAAACTACAAACAGACAAACTAAAACCCATATTATTGATTTGTGAAGGTCATCTTCAAAATGGTCCTACGTGGTCAGAGCAGAAGGTCAGTAGTGGACAATATGGAGGGGTCTTGTCTGCACAGTTCAAGGGAGTAGATGGGCTAGTCCAACAACAGTCTTTACAAGGGCAGGAATATCGCTGTCTGAGAGACAGCACAGTCCAGGCTTCTTCTAAGAGATCTTGTTTCTCCCTCCTCATTCTGCCCCATGCCCTGGTCTCATTCACGAGTGTCACGGCACTTTCCACTGGGGTGTCTGGTAGTATTGCTGTAAATATGTATAGAATAAAGGAGCTTCTGCCCACCTCTGGTTTCCGGGGACAGACACAGCATATTTTCCATGCAGCAGTGGGTGGGTATGAAAGAAACAGGATGAACCTAAAACCTTCTAACGCTAATCTCCACCTGTTTTGGCAGAGGGCATCTCAGTGGGTGCTTCACTACTGGGCATTTAGAACCAGGATGAAGAACAAGAGTTGGAGTTTTGCAACCAGATGGAGAAATAGGGGGTAAGTAGGCTGTGTCACACAGCTGCTGCTTCTTCAGAAAGTAACAGCTGCAATTTTGAGACTATTTGCAGTAAAAGGTGGCATGTAATTCAGAAACACGACATAAACCCCTGAATTTGTGTCAAATAAGGCGGGGAGAAGAGAATGAGGAAGGAGAAGAAAAGAAGTAATGTCTATTCACAATCACTGGTAGTGCAAAGGGCATGAAAACAGCTGAGATAGCTCAGCACATAAAGGTTCTAGGAGCTGATTGATTTTAAACGCATTTGTAAGGCTTTATATAGAGCTGGGATCACACCTCCTCCCAATCAGTGGGGACGAGGCAGTACACATTCCTTATCACAACTTCCACAAAAATCACGTTCCACATCATGGCTTGAGTCAATCAGTTCTCCAAAGCATCACCAAATGAGATGACATGTAAATTCAGTTTTCTTCTTTCCTCCTCCTCTCACCCCTTACACAGTCTCCAGTACATGCAGCAGGAGGGAGGAGATGCAAATGGATGTGTAGCAGGAAGTATCAACCACCTCTGCCCAGTACTGCTCAGGTAACTGCAAAAAGAGCAGTCAAGTTTCTGTTTGGGCTTGTTAGATTCTCTCGACACATTATAGGCACTTTTAAACCCAGAAAAAATGGAGACCTCATTTATGCTGTGTCCATTATCTGCATAGCAATGTGTCTTGCTTCGCACCTTCCATGGCAACACTTGTTACAGTTATGTGCCTCCTTATCTACCAGCACCTCCCATAACCAGAGTTCTGGAAAGCCAGGGGTCTGTCCATGAGGAACTGGTCTCAGCATCTTTTAAAACACCAACATTTTTAACCTCTCTCTTCCCTCTGCCTCCCCTTTTCAATAGCAAATGAGATTTCTGGTATCAAACTTCAAACAAGGGCAGTAAGAACAAAAAGGTGTATTGCATCTTTCAGTAAATTCACAGTCTGTCCAGTTCACTCAGTTCCATCCTCCGCCTGAGAGCAGCAAGTTGCATGTAATTAAAAACAGTCCAATCCAGTTCTGAATTGTAAACAATGCAGCAGAAACGTCCATCTACTGACATCACCAAATCTGAGGTGCAAATGGGCCAATCTTCAGTCTTATACCTGTCAGGATATAAAATAACACTAGGAATGAGAAGGAATCACAGCATACAGAGTAGTGCAGAACTAACAAACTATAATTCAGCTATGTCAAACCAAAGCTATTTAAGCCAAACATTACTGCAGTTTAATTCTCAGTGCTCAGTGCTTTCAGCTGGGTCCAGAGGCAAAGAATTACCAGCAAAAATAATAGTCATCTGTGTGATGAGTGGCCTCTCTACCTGGCCTGAGGGGGAGAACACTTACAAACCTGGGTGATTAACATTAGGGATCTGTGAAAAGTACATGATATAGTTAAACAGCTTATGTTTAGAAGCATTAAGACTGAATGATGCAGAGAGAGATTCTAGGGGTTGTCCTTCTGAAAATAGAAACATTTCTGGAGATGCCTGATGCAAATTTGGGACCCTAGCTTTGGTCAGCAAGATCTTTGAAGACGTAGCATTTAGGTGACTTAATGGGAATGAAGCGTCCAGCTGTCATTTGTATCTTTGAATGCTTTCACTTGGTCTTAAACTTTTAATATTGTTGGTTGACTTGTGTTCCAGCTTGCTTTCAAGGGGAAATCTGATATCCACCTTGGAAAGGGAGACTGAATCCTGCAGATCTGACTTCACAGATCACTGCTGTATGGCACAGCAAGCTTCTCTTTCCTACAGGGTGAAAAAGTAATCCTAAAGATGGCTACACCAAAGAAGACAGGTATTGGTTAACATCAAATTGCCTTTAACTTCCACTGAGACTTTTTCCAAAAGGCTAGTAATGCTTCAGGAACTTGTTGGTTCCTCAGTACCTGCTTTTTAGTCTTTAAAGTTCAATGTTAGGCCTTTCCTTTTTTTGTGCATCCCACTTTTCAATACAACGTAAAAATCGAGATGTTTTTTATCAGTAACAGAATTAACTTCCGTTAGAGAATATTTAGCTGGAGCTTAAATGCTAAGAGGTTGAAATTACCTTGTAACAGACTTCCTAAATGGCTGTTATGCCTATCCACTAACTCGTTCTGCTACCTCCATCTTCAGCTAGAAATCTATAGCTTTGCCTGCTTCCACAGAACAAAGATTATCCATTGTAGTCACAGGAAAAAACATGGCTTTACATCAATAGGCCTAAGAATTATTATTATTTCCATCTTTTCTGACCACCTATTTAAGAGGAAATAATCCTACAATGTGCTGAATTTTTACGGGCTGATGTTCTGTGTTTTCATCTACGACTGACTTATCTATGCCCAAAACCTCTGGTTTAATAAAATCAGAGTGGCTAATTTTCCACATTTGTATGTTCTGTGTGGGCCACAGAAGAGGAGAGGAAAATGCTGGAAAGTATCATGATCCCTGGAAACAGAGGAACCTTCTCAGATACAATACTAAAGGATAATTTGCCCCTTTACTTTGTGAATTTATGCCTGTCCACCTTTGTACCTACTTACCTCTGTGGCTATGATGCACTCATTTCTTTCTTCTGTTATCACAAAGACGGACTGGTACATTGAATCCCTCGGAGAGCATATCGCTGATATTCTGCATTCTGGCTTTTCACTAAGGCAGGGCAGAGAAAAAAGAACATTAGCTGACTACTAACAAGCCTGACTCTCAAAATCTACCATGAATATGGAGCAGTGGAATGAGATAGCTATGTGAAAGGGAAGTACATGGGATCAAGTTTCACACGTTCTGTGTCTGTCAGGATATTATGCTAGAGAAGTGGAGGTTAGGAATAGTGAGAGCCTTCCCATGCTCCTGCCATGTGCAACCTAACAGCATGTTCCTCAGAGCCCTTGGTGTAGCAACCACACACAGATCCCAGACAAGACCTTCAGTACATGAATCAGAAGACTGATAAGCCACTGAATACCCGCCCTTTTCTCCTTCTGAGAAAGAGTTGTTTTCACTCCATCATTCTTCTCAGCAAGCAGATCATCTTGCCTTCTTACAAAGGGAAATATTTTTAATTACTGTATGCCTTAACTGTTCCTCCTCCAAGATCTACTGAGGAAGGAAAGACATTTCTTACTTCCACCACTGGCCTAACCAATCCAGGTTCCTTCACAGTATCCATACTAACAGCACCCAGCACAAACACTCAAATTAATTGACTTAGCTAAGGATACCACTTGGCTGTGACATACATACTCCAGTATGAAGATTCCTGGCTTTGATTTCGTTTGTTTTCTATATTATCTGCTTGAGGTTTCTTTTCCCCTCATATGCTCCTTCTAGACTGATACAAAGATGAATGGCTTTAAGAAAGACTATAATAAAAACTGCATTCTCACCTGTGTAGTCGGAGGGGAGACTTCTCTCCTAAACACTTTTCACTTTTGTAATATTTATCTTCCGGTGTCCCTCTACTTGTCAGGTCTTTTACCAGATTGTAGTCCAGTTTATGGTTCTTGGGTTTGTAGTTTGATTTCTCCAGCCCACAGTCCACTTCAAGGTCTTTATTTTTATTGGTGTTTTTCAGCTGGGAAGCTGGAATGAGATTGTCCTTCTGGAAGTCAGAAAGGTTGTTCATCGTCTCCAACTCCTGCTCTGGGCGCATCCTCATCTGCCTGATGACCATTGCTATCATGCAGAACAATATGAGCAAAGCCACCAGCCCCACCCCCATGGATATAGCAATCCAGGGGACTGGTTTAGGAGGAAGTGTAACGGGCACTGAATAAACTGGCAATTCACAGCGGTTGCCCATGAAGCCAGAAGGACAGTAGCAAACAAAGTTGGCACTATAAAGTCCACTGTAGCATGTGCCTCCATTCTCACATGGCCCAGAAGCACATTCATCTCTGGTTTTGATGTCACAGTTCCTGCCACTGTAGCCTGGCATGCATGTGCAGGTGTAACCGTTGATTAGGTCATGACAAGTTCCCCCATTGGAACATGGGTTTCTGGCACAATCATTGATGTTTATCTCACATTTCTGACCAGAGAAACCAGCCTGACAGCGGCACATACGAATCTGCCCAAAGTAAAAGCAACTACCATCTGAGGGAAAAAAAAAAAGTAAAATAAAAATTAGACTGCAATGCACTTCACTCAGAAATCTAAACCTTTCCCTGATCAGCATGTTATACTACTTCAAGAAGAGAGAGGTTATTTTACAAAACAAGTGCACATCTGAAAGTTCATTCTACTTTACCCAATTGTATCACCGTCCCTTAAAATTATGCCCCTTCAAAATATGTGATAGAGTTTATTTAATTTAATTCTGCCATCTTCCCCATCATATGATAAACCTCGTGCATTGTTTTGCTGCACAGAAAATGCCAGTGAAAGTCCCGCCCCAGCAAGAGACTAAAATTAGGGTGGATGTGGAATACAGCGGGGGAGAGGGACTAATGTTCTAGAGGAAGAGTGGAGGTCAGATTGGATTTCTATCACTTCTGCACTGAAAAGCACAAAGGAGTCAGGGTCATGAGGATTTTTGATAAAAAGACTCACCATTTGCACACGGGTTGCTTGTGCACCTGTCTACTTTTTTTTCACAGTTTGACCCTGTGAAGCCGAAAGGGCAAACGCAAGCGTAGCTGGCCCCTTGTTCCTTTTCCAAGCACGTGCCACCGTTGAAGCACGGAGAATCTATACATGTCAGAGCGCTGTGCTCACAGTGAGTGCCATAGTAGCCAGGGGGGCACAGGCAGTGATAACCGTTCTCAATATCCTGCAAAACACAACATTAGGTCGCTGTTATTTAATGGAAATACCTCCCTGCATACTTAGTTCTGGTCAGCAGCAAGCACTGTTCAGTCCCTTCCCATCCACGGCCTGATGTGGCAAAAACGACATCAGGAGAGTAAAGAACTGCAGGTTGGACTGTGAGGGACAGAGTTGTGGATCAACCCTACTCAGAGTACAGGAGTAATCGTGCAGCTACACACGCAGAGCAGATGCAGTTGCAGGGAGCATGCAGGCAGCTAGACAAAAACATTGCTAGCACCACTACTGTCTAATGGGATCCAGAGGTGTTCCCAGAGGCCTTCCTGGAGCAGAGTGGTATGTGTTGACCTCACAGCTGTGATCAGGCCATTTATCCCCAGTGTGAGAGCCCTTTTTTTATTTCACAAGGGTTTAAGTTGCTTTGGCTTGGCTAAGTCCCACCACTTAAATCATAACAAACAGTTTCTTCTTTCCAAGTACTGTGTGTCCAAGGCCTTGAGAGAAAGGAGGTAGGATCTTGTGCTTTAATCTAAAAATTGCGTTGGCTTTCATCTAAACATGCATCAGATTACATTTAATATCTATAATCAACCAGCCTTTACCAATGCATCATTGATGAGAATCTATCATAAACTGGTTCCAGAAACAGGCTGAAACACTAAACTACCAGCATCTAAAAGTGTGGAATTCTGCTCTACAGAAAGTTTCAGCTGATTTCCCCTTTACTGTTTGACACTATTTTCTCATAGCGGAAAGCAACGTTTTCTTTTATTTGCTATTAAAATACAGACTTAGTGCCTTTCTGTATGAACAGTGGTTCGAGAAGCTTATTTTTAACAGATCTGCTCCCTCGTCAACCCTGGATCTTGCCGAGTTCTCATAATGGCTGCCACAGAAACCCAAGGATCAGTTGACTAGTTCCAGTCTAGATGATACATCTCCTCCTGTAACAGACTTCCTCCCCTGACACCTCTCGGACGGGGTTCAGTATGATAGTTGTGAGCGTCAGTAATGCACCCGCGTCCTATCGAATTCCCATTATGTTGTTACAGAACCGTTTCTGAAAAGGTACACCGCGGCTTGCTTCACACAAAGGCTTTACATCTAAGATGCCCCTACCGTGCAACTACCGCCGTTCCTGCAGGGATTGCTGTCGCACTCGCTGATCTCATGCTCGCAGTCGACGCCGGTGAAGCCGGGTTTGCACGCGCACGTGTAGCTGCCCTGGCCAGTGTTCATGCAAGTTGCTCCATTTTTGCATGGCCTGTGGTGAGTGCAGTAGTTCAGATCTGCAAAGATACCAAGAGTTAGGAGAAACATCTTTGACAGCTGGGAAACAATATACATACAAAAAGGCTGTAGTCAAGAAAAAAAGACAGAATTTCCAATGAAGCATTTAATTTTGCTATCAATGGGAATGCTGGAGATTGTTATCTGGGTTATTATCACTCATAATCAGATTACCATCTATCTCTTGAGCTCTGAATTTTGAGAGAACTGGCAAAAATGTAACTGTCATAGTGTTTTGGTATATTCTCCCTTTTTTTGTGGACAAAAAACTGTTAGCTGCAATGGGATTTAGGCACAAAATTGGAAAATGTACTTCATTAGAGTGTGTTCTCCAAAATATACACCACAGCACTATGGACACTTCATACACTGCATGTTACACACTAAAAGAGTGAGCCTCATCTTTAAAAGGTGTGCTCTGAGGCACATCCTGGAACGGCAGTGAGGAAAAATAAAAGATGTTTTGCCTTTCAGATTTAAACAAACACTAGTAATCTTTTATTGTTTATTTGCTCTCTTGTTATGGATGTTAGTAGATTAAACTGTAAAATGTTCTGCCAAGCTTGATGGTCTTATTTCTTCTGGTTTAATTTTGAGACAGAGGTTAAGCGTAAACTCATAGAACATAAGCAAGAAAAGCTTTATTATCTCTATAAATACTATAGAGTAATTTGAATGTAACTGGTTAATAGATAACTATAAGAAGAAAAAAAAAATTGCAACTTTACTTTTCCTGCTTAATTCAGCCTTCATCATCTTAATCCTATAACTGTCTGGAAACACTTAGCCTGCTTTGAGCACTTAATGATCTCAGTGCCAGCAATGCATATATGGCCTTGAGGACATGACTGCTCAGCTGGCTACGGTTCAGTGATTCAGTGGGTTGAATAGGTGGAAGTGGTCTGGTGTACCTTAAAATGGAACCTGTACTTTTCATTCTTACATGATTTTTCTCTCATGCTCCAGACTTATCACATGAGTTAACTTCCTTCTATGCAAAATAAGGAAGGCCCAAATGATGGTGTTTACTGCTGCTGGAAACTATTTATTAAATTGTTATACTTGTACAAGGACTAAGTTAAACTTTGCTTGAGCAGGCAGAAAACTTGGCTGTTCAACACTCATCCGGATTGTTAGGTCTTTCTCCAAGAGAAACTTATTTTGCAAGAGAAAAGCTGCAGCTACCAAAAAGGTTTCCTTGTTTTCAAGCAAAATTACTACAAAAAGTGGTATGTAAGGCTGTAGTGCTACAAACTGATGCCTGTGAAGATGTACCTCGGGGAAATTTAATTCCAGATCCAGTGGGTCAGATTCCTTAGTGCAGTACGAAGGAGTACCCAACCTAGAGCTCTAAGTGCAAGCTTCAGAACTAACCTTGATCACAGAAGAGGCCACCCCATCCTTCATCACATATGCACTGCCATTGTGTTTTACAAGTCCCGTGGCGGCAGCCTATATGGGGAATGCATTCATCACAGTAGCGGCCTTGCCAACCAGGACGGCAGCTAAAAGAAAAGTCCAATTAAAACATTAATGACGTGGAGAAGAGTTTAAGTTTCTATTGCTAGATAACATTTAAACTGAAGTTCAGACTGCAATTGCCATCTACTCACATGCACTCTCCAGGCTTGTTGCAGTATCCATTTTGTTCGGTACATCCGGCCAGACAGATGGCTGTGAAGAGAAATAAAAAAGCATAAATGTTTAGGTAAATACACAGGGTGATACAGAAGACACTTTTAAAGGATATAAAGCTATTAAAAAACACTTTTAAAAAACGAGTTTTACACTTTAAAAGTTTTGTTTTAAAATTTCTTGGTACAGGGAGTTCTGGAGCAGGAGGAAGTGAACAAGGAGAGCCAATGCTTGACAAGTTGTCCTTTGGTTTTTCTGTTTATGCAACAAACATGAACTCTTGCAACTCTTGAAAGAAAAGCAGCAAGAGAAACGGCTTTGGCTTGTGCTAATGAAAGGCTAAAAAAACCCAGTGGTACCCTGAGCTCAGAGTAAATGTTTCCACTACTGCACTGCAACACCTGTCTCATGTCCTCTGGCTGCAGAAATGGTTGGTGGCCGACTGCGTGAGCAAGCTGCTACCCTTTTACCTTGCAACAACTACTGCTATTCAGGGCTATCAGCCAAGGTCCCTTTCCTGCCAGCTCGCTCTTTGCTGCTAAGGCTCAGCAGAGGTACAGCACAGCGTCGGGTGGTTGCAGCCAAAGGGGGCAAAGTCCTCAGCGCGCAACTTTGCCTCTCCAGACAGGGAGCGGAGAGGTCGGCATGAAAACACGGCCCGGGCCACGGGAGGCCTCCGTGAGCTTTAGAGCCGCGCCCGCCGTCCCGCCCTCCCGGTGCCCGCGGCACTCACGCTCGGTGCAGTACTCGCCGGCCCAGCCGGGCAGGCACGCCAGGCTCCCGTCCGCCGCGCACACGTAGTGCCCGAACCGGTCGTCGCGGCGCTTGCAAAGGCGGGAGCAGCTCTCGCCGTAGTAGTTCTCGCTGCAGACCACGCGGTAGGAGTAGCGCAGCTTGGTCAGCGGGCCCTGATGCACGTCCTGCGACCAGTCCTCGCTCACCGACAGCGACCGCTGGATCGACATCTGGCTGATGAGCCACTCGTCCGGGGGCGGCCGGGAGCCTGCGGGAGAGCGGGCGCGGGTCAGCGGCTCTGAGCCCGCCGCGTCCCACCCCGCCGGGCCAGCGGAGCGGGATGCCCCGCTCGTACATACATATACATATACATATACATATACATATACATATACATATACATATACATACACACACACACACACAGACACACGCACATACATATACACAGGCACGCACGTGGACATCGATGTATGTATGCAAGGGTACAAAAGGGTGGCCACCAGGGTGTGCGAACCCGGGCCAAAGGGACTCAGCTGAGGGGCCTGTGAAAGGAGGGCTGCTGTGAAATATCCTTTTCCTCTCCTCTCAGAAAAACATCCCAAAGCCATTATTCCTTTCCAAAGGGCGGAATTCGAGCAAGGTGTAAAATACAGGAAAAGGCGGACGGGGCTTGCTGGCAGGCTCCCGGCTTTCTCACCGCAGCCCGCCTCGCTTTCCCACGCCAAAAATAAACCGGAGGAAACGCAATTGTGTTGGAGATTAGGCCGAGGCAGAATCAAAGCGGCCCCTGATGGATATCGTTGGGGGACCGGCTCCTGATGGTGGGATAAAGGCGGCCCTGGAGTTATGGCATAAACAGCTGAGCCGGGGGGGCCGCCGGGCGGGGGGGAACACTCGGGACGGGCCGGGGGCGCTCCCGCCGCGCGGGCTCCCCCTGCCGGCGGCGCGCGCGGTATTCACCTTCCGGCAGGTAGTTGTCAGGCGCGTGCCAGGCCTGGATGATCAGGGAGAAGGTTCCCTGCGGGAGAGAAAGCAGCGTCAGCCCCGCACCCCACCGCGCACAGCCGGCCCGAGCCGCGCCCCGCCGCACACCAGCCCTGCCCTGCCCTGCCCCGCATTTGCGCTCTCTCCCCGCGGCTACGCGCTTCCCTCCTTCCTACAGACCACGGATACACATCCCCACCTCTAAGCCCCCCAGCTCCTTGCTTTATCTCTCTTAATAACATTGGTTATCCCAAGTACTTCTGATCTGGATGAGCTCTCTCACTGGGCTCCCCTCCCCTCCTCCTCCCCCCCCCCCCCCCCCCAATTTTTTTAAAGGAAATTCTGTCAATAAGTCTAAAGGCAAAAGTAGTTTGTTTGCATTAGAGGTTATCAGCCCGCCGCGGGTAACCTGCTCTTGCCACCCTCCTGCCCCACCATCGCAATCGGGTTTAAAGTGGAGTCTCACCGGCCACGTGAAGTTAAAGGGCAGCTTAATAGGGCTGTCAAATCTCTCTGTATCCTTGATGCTGAAGGAGTTTATTCCCAGAACCGGAGTGATGATGCTGCCGAAAGTGCAGGAGCCTGGGGAAACCACTGTCTGAAAATGCTTCAAACAAACGCGAAAGAAGGTCCTGCAGTGGGGGGAGCAGGTCTTCCCGCTGGCCAGAGACCCGTGGCTATTCACGAATTCGTGTAGCTCCAGCTGGAAGACGCCGGAGCCGGACACCCTCTGCACAAAGAGGAGATACACAAAACAGCCAAATCAGACCTTACCCGGCTTTGCCATGCAAACTTGTTTCCATCACCCACTTTACGTTTCGCCAACCCTTTTTTTGTTTTGTTTTGTTTTTTCGTGTGAGATTACCTGCTGCAAAATCGTTAACAGAAACGTCAAGCCAAAGATGCGCAAGGCTGTCATCCTTGTGTTATTCGAGCTTCCAGTTCTTAGTGGGTTTGGTTTTCCTTCTGTATTCCTCAAATGGACCAAGAAAGCGGTTCTCGTTCGAGGGAGAAAAGAGAGGCGTCACGGCGATTCTCCTGGAGCAACCTGCTCTTCCCAATATTCCCCGAGGACCAGCAGAAATCGGAAGGTAAAATCCAGGTGTCGATCCGTCCCCTTCTGGGAATTAATCCTGCAGCCAGCCGCCGACCTCTGATCGCTGTCGTCGCCTTTATAAACTCCAAAGCCGGGTGGGTTTGGTGAGAGACGCGGAGGGGAGTGCTTAGTGTGGAACCGCTCCTCCTTTAACCGGTGCTAACAGCGCTCAGTAAATGGAAAACTTGCTTCGCTTCGAGCTGTTTATATAGTTGCCTCGCATCCTCACAAGCTCATTATGTAAACTGTCAGTCAGACTCACGGGCGATCCCTCCCCTTTTCCATCTTTCCTTTCTGGAAAAAAGAACCAAATGTTGCGGAGAGCCCTCATATCCCGAATTAATACCCTGCTGCTGCCGCCGCCGCCGCCGCTGCCGCGCTGCCCGCCGAGGAGCCGAGCTGATTACGAACGAGCCGAGCATCTGTTGAGATATTTACTGCGCTCACCCTGGGAGAGAGAGTTCCCTCGAAAATCAGACGCCTCTCCACAGGGCAGCTTTCTACAGCGGCCGAACAATAGAGGATGAAATGTTTCAAAAATACGCTAGTTTGTTAGTTAGTTAGTCAGTTTGTTTCCCGCTGCCCTCCACCCCACAGCTCCACGCGTGTCCCCCCTCCCCGGCCGTGTCCCGGGCGGCGGGACGGGGCGGCGCGGTGCCCTGCAGCCACGGCCGGCCGGCGAGCAGGAGCTGCCCTGCCCGGCGGGGGCTGGCCCCGGCTAGAAACCAAAAGTAAAACGATGTTTGCCCGGCAGGCGGGCACCCGGGGCGGCTCCCCAGCTCTGGGGCGCCCGTGCCGCAGGTCCGGCCCCATTGCTGACCCCGAGTAACGGAGCCCACCGAGGAAGGAGCGGGTGATGGCAGGGGAGGCGGGCACGGCGGGGATCGACCGGCGCTCGGTCGCCCTTCCGAGTTCGGTGGCGAACGAGCGCTCCTGAGAGGTGGCCGGGGTCGACAGCAAGGACGGAGCTGGATTTTCCACAGACTGTCCCGGCTCCCAGAAACACGGGCAAGGGGAAAACTCGGGCGCCTGCAGGCAAGCGGGCAGGGAGCGGGGCCGCGGGCCGTGTCTGGCCGCGGCCGGGTTGCGGTCTGGCGTGTGCCATAAAGCCCTTGGCCTGATTGCAGCGTGCGCTTATTGTTGGGTCGCGTGTCCCTCATTAAAGCCAAGCACAGAGAAGGCCTTTCATGTGGCTTTTTATTTCAGCTTGTTAAATGGATGGGAGGCCGGAGGGGGGGGGGGGAGGGAAGGAGGGAGGGAGAGATAAACCCTCAGCTGTATGGTAATGAGGTCTTGCCACCTTTCTGCCAGCGCCGGGCGCGCCAGGCTGCGGGCCTCCGCGGCGTGGGTCACCTGGGGAGCAACGCGGGGCGCAGAGCACTGCCGGTCCCCTCCCGCCCCTCTGCTCTCCCAAAGGGTCTGTTCTCGCAACGTTACTTCCTCACCCCGACTTCGCTCGGGGGGGATAAGGAAGGCCGGGGGTATGGATCGCTTGGAGGCGAGGCACCATGGGGAGGGCACACTTTAGTCAAACTTCCCAGGCCGTCGTGCTCCTTCGTACATTTGAAGCGGCTGCTCTCCATGGAGACAGGGTCCAAACGCCCGAGGTGTCACCGGGAGGGCCGGGGGACAGGTGGGGAACACGACAGGGCTTCTCAGAGAAAGCGTGGGGGAAATCCACGGGCACCGCCGGGATTGGTTTGGGCAGAGGAGCGGGCTAGAAGTCGGGGTCGCCACCCAAAAGAGGATTAGAACTTCTCCCGGTCCCCACTGCGCCTGTGAAAGCCGAAGCCGGGAGGCACAAACTCTGGCAATGTCGGGGGACTGCACCCTTGGCTTGGCTCTGTCCCGAGTAGCCCGGCTGTCGCCGGGGGTACGTGTTTGTGCGGACGGGAGCCGTGTCCGTGGAGGAGATAAGCCGCGAGGCAGAGGGGCACAGGCGAGGAGCTCTTTTGTCTCGGCCTCGTAAACAAGTGGGAAGGAGGAATGTGTCGCCGCTGATGAACTAGGAATTTTGCAGCGATCCACCCGGCCAGATCCCGGCTTTACCAGCAGCAGCGTCAACTGTCAAAATCAAATCTGATGCTAATAGCTTCGGTACTAAATAAAATGAGAGGCCAGATAACATCAGTGCTTGATAAATGGTAATGAGTGTCTAACCTAGGGGAACAGAAGGGCTGTGGGGCTCTTTAATTCAGTATTGAAAGGCTAGCTGGGTACTGCAGGCTCTAGCAGATGTTAGTATGTGTGTGTTTTGATTTTTGACTTGTATTGGACGTTTATTAGGCTAACCAGAGCCACCCCACGCATGGCCACTTGGTCCAGGCACCATCTGGCACAAGCAGGGCGGCGTGCAAGAATAGGGCCTTGCTTTGGTGCTGAGGATCCACAGGCAGCATCTACCATATGGACCCGGAGCTAATGTAGGTTAAAGCAAGACAAGCTCATCTCTGCTTTTCACAGCTCCGCCAAACCTCTCTGCCGTCCTGGAGGAGTGCACCTTGGCGGCTGGAGAAGAGCTGCCACCTCTGCCTTCCCCCAGATCTGATCAAAGGGGTGCAAGCCCCTCGAGCACACCTCAGCCCGCTCAACAACCCTTGAGTGGCCGCTGTTTTTCGAGTCAAGCTTTACACTTAGCTTTGCTTGTTCCCGGCGGGAGCACAGGTTGCTCCAGCTCCCTACCCCCTAAAACCAAATATTTTCAGAAGATCGAGTGAGTGGTGCAAAACAGACGCTAAATCCTCCTCGAAACTCCAGACCATTATTTTGATTGCAGCTATAAAAAGAATTCGTAATAAAATAATAACAGGGGAATATAATAAACCACCTGCTGCATGTTGACACACACGCACAGAGAGTTCAGATAAGGGGAGAAAAAAAGTTTCACTAATAGCATCAAACAGCTGAGCCTGAAAGTCGGCCGAGAGCAGATTAGAAGCACAACTCCTGCAAACTCTTTCCTGTGCCCAGCACGCCATCCTGGGTCATTTGGAGAGCAGCAGCCCAGCCACCTCCCCTAAGATCCTCGGCTCAGTTCGAGGGGTTCCTGTCCTAGGGACGGGGAAAAGCCCGCAGGGCCCCTGGCTTTGCCAAGGGGGTCTGCCCGCAGCCCCTGTCGGGATGCTGGGCACTGACCGGACCGGACATACCCGGTGGTCGCTGCCTCCCCGTCCTTTCCACCCTGCTTTCTCTCTCTCTCCAGCTCACTTACTCGAGGTCAGGGCGCTTTCTTCCCCTCTTTCGCGCCCCATTTGCTGCCGATTTATCTCCAGGCTGGCCCGGCTCAGCATACGCGTGGCCGGGCCAAACGCATCTCGCTAACGAGACAACGTTAATTAATTCCGGGCGGGTGAAAGTTGCCAGCCTGCCCAAGCCATCCCTCCCCCAGAGCCTTCGTGCCAGGCTGCCCTCCTCCGTTCCCGGGGGGACGTCCAGCGCTCCCCCACCCGCGGGACGTGCCCGAGCCCCCCCGTCCCCGGCTGCCCGTGTCGTGCTGCTGTCAGCCTGCCAAAACCCGGGAAAGGGGCTGCGAAGGGCTCGCTATCGCCCGCACAGACACAGCCAGCAGCACCTGCATCGCGACCATCAGCCCCTCTTTTCTCTTTTCCTGAAAGCTTCATGCTTTCTAATCTGCCTGCCTCACCCACGGGGGGAAATTCCCACGGGGAGTGAGGTCTGGGCGTAAGCGGCTCCCGGTAATGCTGTTGCCACCATGAGCTTTCTGCGTGGCTTCTGCTGGGCTGCTTTTAAGGTGTTGAAGGTACAGAGCATCCATACCTACGGCCGGGACAGGACCTGCCGGATTCTCCGGCTGCGCCGTGGTGCCACCCGGGGTTTTTGGAACGGGACACGCCCGAGGCTGTCCCTGCTTCTCCTGTGTCCAAGGTGTCCTAGGCTGTCCCTTAAAGCAATATGAAGCCACAGCCAAGTTGGCCTGGATTCCTGGCCGGGTCGATCTTAGCTGGGGGCTAAGCATCTCCCTGCATCTTCCTCTTTCCCCTAACCTAGGGGACGACTGACCCTTCCCTGTGCCCGGGAGCGGTGCGGATGCCCGAGGGGCACGGCTGCTCTCTCCCCTCCCCTGCCCTCGCCGCCACCGCTGCCCACCCACCTGCCTTTCTCCGCACTCATTTGGGAGGGGATGGCGGGGCGCGGAGCGGGGAGCAGCGTACTCGCGCCTTGGCGCCCTTTAGTCACCTTTCCCCGGGACCCGACCCCTTCACCCTCAGGGTCCTGGGCTGCGGGGCGCCCAAAAACCCCTCGCAACTCCAGAGCCCCGCGGGCTGCCCTACACTTGTTCAAGTTTATAATTACAATTTTGTCGGTCAGTGCAGCATCCCTGGCGCCTGTACGAGCGCGGTGCGGTGTTTTACTGAGCACCTTGCGCGCCTTTCTCGGGAGCGTTCCTGCTTCCTGGCTCTACGATCTGTTTCGGGGCTGGCCTCGCTGGTCACCTTTTTGATCACGGAGTGAGTTTGATCTCTTAGTCAGAGACTCGCCCATTTATTCAGTGCTCTCCAGCCCTTCCATGTGCACAGCATCACTTTTTGAGACGGATTCCCCGATGGCTTTAAAGCCCCTTAGCTAGAAAGTTGCTCATCCATTCAGCGCTGACACACCCCGAGAGCCTCTAAGAAAAAAAAAAAAAAAAAAAAGAAAGAAAAAAAAAGGGGGGGGGGAAGGAGAGGGAAAAGAAGAGAGAGAGAGAAAAAAAAAAAATCCCCCTTGCTTGTTTTGTTTCTGCCTAAATGCCCGTAGCGTGGAGCATCCCTCCAGGGAGCGCCTCTCGGAGGGGTGTTAATGTGGTCGATTTGGGGTACAAATGTTTGGAAATGTTTCCCGATTCGCACAGAAGGAGGGGGGATTTGCAAACTGTTGCTGCCACATGGCCCCTCCAGCCTGCCCATTCTCATTGTAATGAGGCCGGCGCGTGCCTCATCTGCCGCGGGGCGCTGCCACGGGCGGCCCGGACACGCCGAGCCCAACTGGGGCGGGCGGCACCGCCGCGCAGCGCCCGCCCTCCCGCGCGGGGCCGGCCCGGGAGCCCGGGGAGCCCGCGGCAGCCGCCGCCGGCGGGACCGGACCCGGCCGGGCCGCGCTCCCCGCTGCCCGCTCACCCCGAGCCGGCCCGTGAAGAAAAGCACATTTCTGTTAAAGGCTGTAACGATCACCATTGAGTCTCTCGCTACAAATCGATGGCTTCTTTTCCATACAAATGCCTGCTTATGCCTTTATGTTCTCCATCTGTTTGTAGCTAACACCTGCCATTCAATAAATCGATTTGGCCATTTAATGTAACAGCTTCCCGGGACATTTTTTCATGCCAGATGCCACAGCAGCTCCAAACCTCTACCCCAGCCCAGCGCCCCATGAGCACAGCCGCCCAGCACGGGGCTGTGCCTTGGCAGAAACCTGCTGCCGGGGTGTGGAGCAGAGTGGAAAAGTAAAGAAAATATGAAAAAGTGGCTTTATTATAAAAGAAAAAAAAAATAACACTAACCTCAGCGATTCCATGTTTTTCTTTAATGCTGTGGTTTCTGTATGCCTGGGGAAGTTTCATCTGGTCCTCACTACCTGCAGCAGGTGTACGGGTAGTGCTGGGATTCCTGTGGGTCACAGGCATCAGGGCACCTTGTGATATGTTTGGTTCCCTTTTATTGTGCTCACCAATAGTTACTTTGCATGTTTTAGTGAGTTCCATGTTTAAAGGACGCAAAGACATTGCCTGCAGTTTATCACTCCGTGACATGGGGCAAGGTTCCTAACAGAGACTTGTGGGATGAGAAACTCCAACACTTTACCTGTTTCAGAGGATTGCCCCTCTTTGAGAGACCACTTTGATGGGCATTAAAGTTGAGACCCTCCATCCTGCAGTCCCTGACAGGAAGAGCAGGGAGACGTGAGTTTCTTGCCCATGTGCTGCTCTGCCCCATACCTTGGCAAAACTTGGGTTACCTTTTGGCTGCCCCAAAACACTTTCCCGGCTAGACTGACACAGAGAGGGAAAAGTGGATCTCTCTAGGTGTCACCCCATAGGTCTCAGGGGAGGGAAAACAGCATCTGGGGGTATGAGAAAGTGATGTAATATAGCATGGGGAAGTTACAGGATTGTCTTCTCATGAAGGAAATGAGGAGCTCTGGGCTGGCTGAGTTCCTCCAGAAGAAGTAATTTCAGTACTTCTGGGATTTTGTTTGACTGTATTTGTTGTATAGTTTATTGTGCTTAGAGCCTTTGAAAGGTGCCTTTGCTTTGAATTTGAATAAACACATAAAATGAAATGTAATACAAAAATAGTTAGGGATATACACATATTTTAGCTAAGTGGGTCTGTTTCTTTCTTAATTAATTTAGTGCAGGCCATGATACCATTTGTAAATGCACCCATAAAAGCCTAATTTGATCTGAAAGACACTAACTCATGAAATTGTTTGGCACTTTTACCCAAAATAGCTGGATAAAATTGGGATTTCTCATAAAAAAACACCCATGGAAGCTATGGCTAGAACTGAGAGTAGTTACCTGGGAGATGACCAAATCTTTATTTTAATTCTGAGAGTTGTGGCTGAGATCTGCAGGGAAGAGTTGGAGGGAAGATTTCTCACTTGGAGCAGAAGTTCCCACGTTTTGTTTCATGTACAAGTCATATGTGGATCAGCATTTATGGATGAGGCAGTGGCCTGAAGCAGCATAACAAAACAAGTACAGGCTGCCTTCTTAAAGGGGAAGAATTCCCTTTGCAGGCTCCATAGTAAATGTCCCCTGGGCCAGGCTTTGGGAACTCCTGCATCAGAAGGTTTGTGTCTTCAAACAGATGGCCAGGCAGCACTTGGCTACTTAGAATATGTTTGGGGCTATATTATATAGCGCTGAGTAAAGAGATCTGTCACAGAAAAACAGCAAAAGGCAGTTCTAGCCCTTCCCCTGGGGAGTGGCATGGATCCACACTCTGCCTGTGTTACCAGTCCCTCCTTTCCCGTCCCCCATCCCGAGCCCACGGGATGTTTGGTAGGGGCCCAGCATCGTGGTGCTCACTTCAGACAATCAGAGGAGGAAGCCTCAGACCTCTGGCATGTGAGAGTTGGCAGAGCAAATCCCAGAGTACGGCCTCAGTGCAGCCATTGTGCAGCCTGTCCCAGGGGACAGAGAAGAGAGCAGAGCAGAGTTTGGAATAACTTCTGGAGTGGCCAGAGGTGCATGGCATACAGCTTGGCATGCATAGGAGACTGATGAGATGCCATCATCCCCGTGGGGCTTGGGGCTGATCCCTTGTAGCAGGAGGTATCCTGCCATCAAAGCATTGCTGCTGCATGGGGTGTTTGCTGGACTCTTCTGCTTTCTTCACTCTTCTGATAGTCCGGTGTTAGGCAGAAGCTGTTAAATGCCCAGGCCTGAATTACTGGAGAGATGTGTAGGCCAGTACTGGCAGGAAAAATTCTGTGAAACTCAGTGGAGCTGCACCTGCTCGTGCACCAGGATAAGCTGCAGCGGCAGCAGCGGCAGCAGCAGCAGCAGCAGCAGCAGCAGCAGCAGCAGCAAACATCTCAGAGCTGCACACTGGCAGAAGTTAAAGGTATTTAAAATGCAGTTGGCCACCTAAGTAAGAAAATCCACTTTGGAATCCCTTCACTGGAAGTAAAACTTGCTAATCCCTGGAGAGAAAGACCTTCCTGACTTATATCCCTAGCATTTATATTTATTTCTAGCAACAAAAAGTTTTAACCAGGACCAGCTGCTTCCACAGCCAATCAAAACCAGTTCTAGATTGCCCAGATGGAGTCACTCAAGACAGAGACTTGAACGAGGGCTGCCACCGGCTCCAGAATTTCTGGGTTTGTCCTATTTTAAGAAGATCTCACATCCTGCAAACACTGCTTATGGGGAATGATTGGGTGCAGAAATCCTAGTGGGGGCCCATGAGGCTGCCTCATGTGGAGATGTAGCGATGTGGCATGCTGACATTTTGGCATAACGTGGTGATGATTTTATGTTAGCATCAGCCCTCCAAGAGGAAAGTAAATATGTGACATATTGTTCAGGGAAACAAAACAAACCAGACAATGAGGTCCCGTGCCCACTGAGTGATGTAGCCTCTGCAGGCCCATGCAAAACCTTTATTCCTTTGTGATCTGGGGATGCTGGGAAAATGACTGCACCAGGGTATCCAATACCCATCCCTGGACCATCCAGCCCTCCGAGCTTTTTGTCTTTGTGTGCGGCCATGCAGGGAGCAAACACAGAGCACCCGCTGAGTTTCTATTGTTTCTCCTGTCTAATGGCCCTACTTAGCCATGGAGGAGCGGGATGGATTTGAGCCTTGTGCACATTGTTCTTGGGGTTCAAAAGAATACTTAAACTAGAGCAGTAGTTAGTATGACAGTGAAATAGAAATGAATATTCACTCCCGTGGCTGTGGATGGCACAAGGACTTAGATAATGGGAAAAGCAGAAGAAGATTAATGAATCTGTCTGTTTGTCTGTTGACCTGTCAGTGTAAATATCTTGTCACTCATATGTGACAGCAAATCTAGTTGACTGATAAGAGCCCAGCTAGCCCAAGCTCCCAGCTCTATTCTTTAAATCAAAAGTTTCATCAGGTAATTTAGCAGAGTGAAAAATGCTGGTACTTGACCACATAGTGAGCCCCAAATGGATGAGCAATAAACACTTCATTTGTGAGTGTTAAATGATGTAAAACAGTGTTACACTGATGGCATGGGTACCAATTGCTTCCTCCAGCTCTGTGCCCATGGATGGTCACAGAGGTTGTCTCTTGCAGCCTAGGCAGGGAGCCTTTCTTGAATTGAGTGACTATGAGGACTTCTCATTAGGCTCCTAAGTGCCCTTATATAGCACTATGCTGCCACCCTTAGCCAGCAGTCAGGGATCAAGAAGTCTTCTGTCACTTCTGTGCCCTTTGTCAGAGGATGCTTAAAGGTGGCAACTACTAAAGTATCTCCAGGTGACCAGATCATCTGGGGGAGGGCAGACAGCAGCATTCATTGCACCCTGAAGGGAGTTATTCTGTCCTGAAGCTGTCCTAAAGGAGCAATTAAACAGCTGGGCAAGGCTGACATACAGTCCTCTTTAAAATCCTGGGGTGAGGAAGGGGCCCATCCTGTGTGGTTCTTCTCATAAATATACACACAAATACTGTGTGTAAACCCTGCTCCTCAGAACCCCTTCACCAACCTTTTAACAGGTACATAGGCTATGTTAATGATCTACTTTTCCTCTTGAGTCAGCACTGAGAGGTGGGAACATATTGCTCATTCAGGGAGGGGACTCTGAGCTAGACAAGAGGAATCACCATTTGCAGAAGCCCTTCCCTCTCCACTGACTCCAGAGTCATGACTTCATCAGGTGAGACCCCTTATTTTTAGAAAGCTAAAGCGAGGTGAGGTTGATCCCTTCCTTAGTGTCTGAGTAGAGCAGGGATAATGTGGTTTACCCTGATGCACAACAAGGTGCACCACAAGCTCAGGTGGAATCTGAGCATCAACCACTGGCCAGTGCCTGGAATGTCTAGCTGAGATTAGGATCAGGAGTGTCTTATTTCTGTCAAGAGCACAATCCTTATGACAAAACTTGCAGAACTAAGTATAAGTTATAAAAAAATACAGTCTCACAGATTGCTTGCATTTTGGCACTTTTTCCATTGAAACCTGCCTTATGCCACAGCAGGACGCCTGAGTAAAAGGCATCACTACAACACAGAAAGGGTGCAAGCTGGGATATCTGGATTAAGCCAGGAATCTCTACCACAGTCATGGTGCTGAATGGATTAATTGGTAAAATCAGGTTGTGCACTGTGGATTAGATTTTGAGCACCCTTTCAACTTCGGGAGCAGGGGAGTCTTATGCAGGATTCTGTTTTAGGCCCATTTCCAATAAAGTCTGAAGTGTAACCTGTGGTAAAGGTGGAGCAAAGAATGCTTCAAATTACATGTACCACAATTAATGAACTCTTTGTAGATTGCAGAACATTTATATTTTATTATTTATACATTGAGAATGCTTCAAAAGAGATAGTCTGATGAATCAATAGCTTTTAAAATATGTCTGGGTTTTATTACTTCATTAGGGGATCTCATAGTTAACCCTTGAATAATCAGCTTAAAAGCAGAAGGCAGATTTACTGGCATACGGTTTTACATGGACGCTTTGCTGGTCAAGTGCCAAGATATATAACAATTTAGATGTCCAGTGTATTTATTTTTGAGTATCTAGCAGAGACTTTAGCCTTCAGTCTCCAATCATACACGGTGGCAGCTCAAGCTGCTGTTGGATAGTATCATCAAACTGGGATTCTTTAACTCTTGTGCTGAGAAACATCTTATTCTGTTCATGATAAATTGACCAGTAAAGACACTTTACATGCTTATTTTGGTGCATGCTTTTTTCCCCATTTAAGAGTTCTGGCCACATCTTCATGTTGTGTTTCATTTCATTCTTGCTTCAGATCCCCTGTGGATGAGTGCTGCTTTTTGTCTCATTTTAGAAACAATTCACAGTTGATTAATTTCTGCTAACTCTTTAAGTTGATGAAAACAGTAAGCATTCATTTGCAAGGACTAATTGTGGCCTCAAAGTATTCCTAGATGTAGCTTTTTTATTTGAGTTTTTGCAAGGGCTTTATGAGCCTTTTCCCTCATAATTTCCCATTTCTTCTTCCATCTGAAAGGCTAGAAGGAGTTGCAACAGGAGGGTAGTCTATGTCCTATTGCCTTGAATTTTAACCACCACAATATCTGTTTTTTCTCAGACCAAGTCTATATGACAGGGTACAACTTGCTTTACGTTAGCTCTCCAGCAGTGACTGCCACCAGTGGAGGTCTAATAGGGAAGCAATGACAGAAGATGCTGAAGATAAAAGTCTTTCAGGAATACAACTGGTAGTCCAAATTCTTCTTACTCTCTCCTACCTGCTCTTCTTGCCAGGGGCAGGGGGCACTTCCTTGGTATGCTAAGATTAGGTGGTGCAGGAACCACATAATCCCACAAAATATCCTCTGTGATGAACCTGTTTCAAAGTATGTCTTCTTGCTACAGATGGTGAAAAAATGGTTAAATATAGGAAGTATATTCATCTGCCAATGTACTTCTGTGGTTCTCACTGAGGCTCTTACTGAAGAGCATCACTATTCTAACCTGAGGCAAGGCAGCCCTGCCAGGAAGCTCTTCCTAAACCCAGAGGCAGTTAGTTGTTCCATGTGATGTGCACTGACCTGAGCTCTGTTGCTAGCCAGCACTACAGCAGGATAGGAGTGGTGAAATGGAGTGGGAAAAGCTGTGTGACACAAAATACACTTGGTCTTTTGTTGGTACATTTTTGCTTGGAGATTGCAGCTGAGGCTAGAGACTGTGAGGTATTTTGGATGGAGAATAAGCACTCGATAGGTGCTGAAGGTGATGTTGCTTGCTAAGATCTCAGCATAAAGAATGAAGGAAAGATGAAAAAGGACATACGGAAACAGTAACAGGAGAAAAAGTATGGAGGCAATTTCTCTGTGGGGGGTGGAGAAGGAGGTGGGACAGAGGGCAGGGGGCTGGACTTAAAGACGTGCCCAGGAAGTCTTCTTTAGTCCATAAACCCATGATATCCCAGATATGGGTGTATCTGCTCTTCTGAAGGCAACCATTTGGGAAAAAAATTAATCAACAACTGAGTGCCTTTGCTATGCATTGGTTGGCATCAGTTCTCAGAACAAGTTCTTAGCTCTGACTCTTTCTCTTCTTATTTACCAGATTGGCAAGTTGGTGAAATCAAGCTAAATACTAAAATTGCTGTTCACATTACTTTAATTCACATTACTTATATCTGCACAGTCTTTCAGAAGCAGCCAGCAAGGGTGATTAGAAAATTCATAAAAATCCCCACACTCAGAGTGGCCGTAGCCTGGATGAGGAAGTGCTAATAAAAGCTGCTGTACAAGTACTTAAAAAACAAGTACAATACTCAAAAAACCTTTCCTTGCAAAACATAGCAATGCTCACAGTATGACTGAGTTTTTTGGTGTATCAACACCGAAGTGTTTTCAGTTCACTCCTAAGATAACAGAGATTGGCAAGTTTTGTTGCTTAGAAATCTGCAGGAGTGTCAAAGCCTTCTATTGCTGTGGACACACCAAAGCACTTTTAACAACAGATTCAGTGCTGCCATATTTATCGAAGTGCTTTGTGTAGAGCTTAGCTAGCCTGGAAATGTGCTGCCCATAATCCTATCAGACACTGTTAAGCCAATGAAAGCAGCCACCAAATTCTGTGTCAGTGGGTCACAGTTCAGACCAGGTTCCTGTGATGCTCCAAACTAATTTTTTCTTGAATTCAGTGCAGCCTGGGAGATTTTTGACAGGTGACTTTGTAGGCTGATACTTTCCCTTACTAATGGATCCACTACAGCACAAGCAGACTAAGTGCAAGATATTATGTGCTACTCATCTCTTGTGGTTTAACTCCAGCCTCTTGCTCACTCCCTTGTGGTGGGATGGGGGAGAGAATCAGAAGGGCAAATGTGAGAAAACTGATGAGATGGTATAAAGACATTTTACCAGGCAAAGCAAAAGCTGCAGGTGTAAGCAAAGCAGAACAAGGATTTAATTAACTACATCCCATGGGCAGGGAGGTATTTAGCCATTTACAGGAAAGCAGGGCTCAACCACACATAACAGTGACTTGGGAAGACAAATACCATAATCTCCAATATCCTCTTCCTTTCTTTTTCCCCTCTTCTTCCTCTCCTCTATGTACTCAACATGATGCCATAATGCATGGAATATCCCTTTGGTGAGTTGGGGTCAGCTGTCCCAGCCATGTGTCCTCCAAAGATCTTGTGCACCCCTAGTCCACTTGCTAGTGGGGTGGGACAAGAGTCAGGGAAGGTCTTGGCACTGTGTAAGCACTTCTGTGCAGTACCAAAAACATTCCTGTGATATCAATGCTGTTTTCAGAACAAATCAAAAAACACAGTCCCCTACTAGTTACTATGATGAAAACAAAGCCTATCCCAACCAAAACCATCACATCATCTAGTGCTCCTTCATGGTAACGTGAGGGGTAGCCAGTAGCATTGGAAAGTTTGTACTACACCCATCAGAAAAGTTGCTTGCATGCTTTGCTTGTGGATTGGTGCCCGCAGGCAGTAAGGCGGAAACCATCCAACTCATTTCGTGTAAGGCAGGAAGTAAGTACCCCTACTTATGGGGTGGCAGAGTCTTTTGGTCACTGATTTGTTGGGTGGTGACTTGAAGAGAAGCCACAAGTCCCTGAGCCAGCAGGTCCTGCTGGTGATTTTGCTGAGACTGCTGAACTGTTTTCCAGCAGTGGTTAACTTTGGTCATTACAGTCTAAAAAGTCCCAGGTTTGGATGAAATGTGGAGCTCTCAGTTGCTAACAGGTGGAAGCTGGTTAATATTGCTTTGACCTAAAGGTTAATAAGTCACAAAAGTAATTTCTGTCTATGAGTACTTTGTAATTTCAAGTCCTTGAAATGTGGAGTGCAAAGTTTGTGGCTATACTTGGTAAGTTATGTAGGGATGGTCCGAAAGGACCTGACTCTCCAGAATTGTTGTCTCTGTTGTGTCCTAATGCAGTACCGTGGGAATAGGAAGAATTCCCTTAGCTGAGCTCAGGGAAGGGTTGTCCATCAGGATTTAGATACTATTACTTTCCTCTCCTCTGTCTAGGTGAGATCTTACTATGTTTGGGGTGCTGGACTGCCATTGCCTGCTGGGATATCTGCAGAGGGAGAGCATTTGGGCAATAGGGAGCAGAGCAGCACCAAGCAGGCTGTAAGCCTAATTCAAACATGCAAATCAGGATCGATGCTTTGCATTGATCAGAGAGGGTTTTTTTGAGAGACCAGGTCTCCAGTGGCTGTGAGTAAATGCTGAAAGCTAGTCTAGTAAAGGAAGCTATTTCTGTGGAGATAACAGCTGATAATTTGTGCCAGGTCTTTATGAGTAAAGCAGCTCACAAAAAAAGTGAGCTTTTCATACCAAAGTATGAAAACTCTGGGAGGAATGACTGTTTTGCCCTGGCCATTTCCCTGGAAATTGAGTATGTGGATGTTTAGGACTATGCATGCTAGTGTTCAAGTGAGATTTCTTACTATGTTTTCTCTCTCCACAAACCAGGGAGTTACTTAAATAAATTGCCAGAGGTTTATAGATATGTGATGATTTCTGTGGAGTTTGGTAGTGAGATTGCTGGTAACACCTAACCCTGGGTATGTGTCTATTTTGATGGACTCTCATTCTTAAAGGATGCAGAGAACCCCACCACATCAGCACCACGTGCATATCCAGGCTGAAAACTCACTGTTTTTTCAGGGCATTACAGGATACTGCATGGCAATAAAAGTCCTTCCCTTGCTCTGCACACAAGCAGAGCCTGAATCCCAGGTGACATTTGATGGCCCCATGTTATGTGACTGCTGATCACTTCTGCCCACTGAGTCTGTGAAGCTCTCAATGGACCAAATTGTCTCATGCTTGCAGTCATTTTCATACCTTCCTTTGGGAAGACACAGGTGGAATCTCAGAAGATTTTTAGGACAGGACTTGGGGATAAAACTCAACTCCCTGTACTTCAGATCTGCAATACTTTGGATCTTTGGAGCTCTGCAGAGAGTTCTGGTCATTCCATCCACAGGAAAGGGACAGGAAAGAACTACAAAATATTTGAGGAGATGGAGTGGCAGCTCTATCCACATCTGCCAGCTGCAGAATGAAGGATCTGTGAGAACACGATGTGAAATCTGAGGACAAAGCTTGAACAACGCAGTTACTGGCAATATGTGTGACCTTGGACTGATACAATGAGAAGAGACTGTTTAGCTCAGTGGTGTATTTTCCATGTAGAGAGAAAATGAATGCTTAACTGAAATTATATCTTTGTTTCTTCTGTCCATCCAGAAATCAAAACTATAGGAAACCAGTAGAATAAGCAAGAGCTGCCCTTTGGTGCATTGCCACCCACACACAGTCATAGGCTATTAATGTTCACAGCAAGTTCTCTTTCACCTACAAACCCTGTCACTCAGCCCGTTAACGTGGTTTCTTTGAATCTTGGTTTTGTCTTGGTACAGCTATTTTAATAGTAATAGCTGAATAGTAAATGTATTTATAGTAATAGCTGAAGCTGTAGAGGTCTGCTATCACCTTGAGATTATGGTCCTGATCTTATCATCTGGTCAACACAAAGCAGAGTTTAACTGCAGGGCAACTTAGAGGAACTGAAAGTGGGCTGTATGCACTCATTTACAGTAAATAAGAAGTTTGCTGAAAAAGGTGGATTGTCTGTGAGTCAACACCTGTACCTGCTTTTGTGGTGTGTCATACCCTAGCATTTGCTGGGCTGTGCAAGAAGGGCTGCATCCTTGTTCCTGTTATGATGACGTGCTACCCCACTGCCAGCAGGTACCTCTCTCAGCTATACAGAGGGTCATGCTGATGTTGTTTTGCTGGGAGCACAGAAATGGTGACTCTGTGCAGTGGATCAGCGAATGTGTGGTAAACTTTTCTGCTTTTTAGCTCTCCCTCCAAGAAGAAAATTAATAATTTGCTTTTGATTTATTTTTCATTCCCCCCCCCGCCCCCCCCTCCCCACAGTCACAGAATTACAGCTGGCTCAGCCAGGGCCCTTCAGAACATGGTTTTGTTGACTCAAGATTATTAATTTAGCAGATTTCCTTTGGAGATGCTCACAAATGTGGGACTTGCTGGGTTAATCTTCATAAAAGATAGAAAAATTGGCAGCAGAAGGAATTTTTGAAAAAACAAATTAAAGTAAAGGAAAGAAGCGGGTGTGAAGTAAATTATTTGCCGTGGAGTGTTTTCCTTTCTGAACTTGCAGAGAATGTAAGGGTATTTCCTGGGGACAAGAATGTCACATTTAGAGGTGTCTTTCCTTTGCTAATAGAGAGGCAAAAATCCCTTAACAGTTAAATATTTCCTGCTCAAACATGCCCATTAAAGGCAGAAGAGGTTCTGTGATTAGTGTTTACTGGACCTTTGGGTCTTTGGTTTAGTTCCCACATACATTTAATTTGCTGTGAAGAATGAAGTTGCAGTAGAAATGATTAAGGAAGTTTTTCCAAATCATGTTATTGTTTCATTTGTGCCTGAGCAATTCCTGCGAAGAAGGAAACATGAACTAATGTAACATATTTATCACATATCTCAGAGAAGACTGAGGCCATTGCCAGAGGAGATATCTGTTCATAAACTTGCCTGTTGGGTTTTTCCACCACAGAGAAAACATTTTCTAGGTGGCAACTCAATTCAGTGCCCTGCCCTTTTGGTGTCTTTTTGAGAGCAGCTGAGCTTCTGTGAGCCCTAAAGAGCAGACTGTGCCACACTGTTCTTGAAACATCCTGGGGATTTGCATGCTACAGCAGGAGCTTTGGGTCCAAAAACTGGTGCAAAACTTCTGGAGGCAAAGAGTCATCAACATATGAAATTAAAACCAATCTGTGGATTTCTGTCATCTCCCAGGCCTAAGCAAATAGGTCAGGGCATTGCCTTTTTGGTAGTCTCTTTGAGTCTGATAGACCCCTCACTATTTGCTGTCTCTTTATCTCTTATAACCTGATCTGGTTGAAATGCTCATTGCAGAGGTATAGGATTACATGACCTTTAAAGGTCCCTTGCAAATCAAACCATTCTATGATCCTATACTGCAAGCAGAAACAGTGTTTTTCTGTCTTTATATCAACTTAGGACTGGCTTCAGGATCTGGAGGAAAAGATGCAGGGCAGTTCTGATGTAGCTGATATGCTTATTTGAAGATGGCAGACGTACATAAAGAGTGAGTTTAGACCTTTTTGGCTTTCACTGCTGTACCCAGCTGCTCTTTCATATGGGCTTCGACAAGTCTACCTTAAGCTTAATGTCAAGTCTGACTTGCAAGAAAAGGGTAAAATACTTACTTTTTTCCTTAACAAATGGGTTCTGCATGTTCCTCATATCTTGCAGAGGGTCTGGCTTTATTAATATCATGAGTTCTTCACCTAAAGAAACTTAGAATGACACTTGCTTGAGAAATGCTTCCTACACAAGGTCTCCAGTACTCTTGACTCCCTTCTGAGTGAAGAGCACCTCAAGAGCAGTTTTTCTCTCAGAGCTGGAAAGTGTAACCCCAGGTGTGATCCTGCCTTGCACTGTGAGTGCGACTGCATGTGTACGTGAGTATGCAGGGGAGCAACACACTCAAAACTTCCAAAGCTGGTGTTGAACACATGGGAGTCCCGTTGAAAATCTTCCTTGTAATTTAATGTGTTCAGCAGAGCGCTGTACAAACTGCAGTGCTTCTGTCCTGTTCTGACTGAGGTACTCTGGGAGCTGAGCCCCTGGGTGTGCACGCTGCAGAAACACCATCACCTGAGTAGCCACAGGTTTGATGGATGTGGGTATTTGGAGGTAGGAACAATTCAGATTCCAGGTTTCAAACACCAAGTGTGAAATGTGCAAGTTTTTAATCACCCTTCAGACCATTGTATTTCTACCATTAATCCTGCAGTGCAACTAACCTTCACAGTAGGTGACCTTTTTCCTTTTCCCCCTTGTCATACATCTAGGTCCCACTGTGTGCCCATTCTAATTATTAGTGAAATACAGCATCTTTATGATGCCCTGGTAGTCCAGAGACTCCAGTCCAGGGCAGGAAATTCCCATCATTAAGGGTTTGCTGAACTCTCTCTCTCCAGAAAATGACATTTACTAATTACATCATTTTGATGTATATGATACCCAATCCAAACATGTTATAAATTAGCAAAAGCTCATTTGTTTCATGAAAAGTATTGTTCTTCTTTTATTCAATGACCTTTTTGTTCCTCTACATCCTGGACCAATCAAGTGCCGGTGCAGTCGCTGACTTCTGAGCACAGACAATAGCTTATTCCGTCTATTCTGTTCAGATGACTGTAGGAATAGGCAGTCACTTTGTCATGTGGAGACTGGAGGTTGTATAAAACCCTTTTTCCCACCATTTACAGAGAGTCTGAATCCTGAGAGGAAAACCCTGTCATAATAATAATAATAATAATAATCCAGAAGCTAGAGCCCATTGAAGTTTTCTCAGCTTTATGATTTGGGTGGGGCTGGAATGCAGCCCTCCCTAGCCAAGGCTCCCTCAAATTTTTGGAGCTATAGTGTGGATTGTCTTTCATTACATTTCCAGCAGCAAGTCATGTATTTTTCAATGAGCTTCATATGCAGTTTTCACAGAGAAGCTTCAATCACTCACAAATGTAGTAGGTTCAAGGGCTGATTGGTGCAAATCCTTTGCTTTCTTTTCCAAGCATTCTGGAGCAGGGACTGCCTTTCTCCTGTGCACTTGTCAAGTGGTCCAGCAGTCCTGGACTGAGCTGGCTGTAGCTGTTGTTCAAACACACAACCATCCTCAGCCATCTTCTCAATGCTGAAGAGCCTGTGGCCTGTTAGCAAGGCATGGTGGCAGGCTCTGCTCCAGATAAAGCTTCCCATGGGGCATTTCTCTGGGAAGGCTCTTGTCTAGAGAATGGAAGGAGCAAAGTGATGGGGGAACTGGCACCGTAGCAAAGTCCTTAGGTTCCTTTTGTGAGTGGCCTCACAAATACCACCCTGGGACTGGGGCATGGGGTGCTGAAGTGCTGGGAAGAGGCAGGTGGATGACGACAGGAGTTTCTTCTGTGTCAGGAGGCTCTGCCTGGCAGTGTTTTGTACCATCCATGCACCAAGACAGCTGCAAGATTCGTGTGGCCAGCCAGAAGGGAGCAGGGTCCAGCAGAACCTCTTGGCCAAGGTCAGAGCTCATGGCCACCCCACACCTGCAGCCTGTGCAGCACAAGCCTGCAGCAGCCTCTCATCTAGCCACAGGGTCCCAGGGAGCAGGCAGGGACAGAGTGAGCAGGGAGCAGAGGAAGGAAGAGGACTAGGACTGTTGTGAATCCCAGCAGTGCAGTAGCACTCCAGTGCCTCTGCTATCCACAGGGGAAACACTGAGACACAAACTGAGAGGCGTGACATGTGTTTGGTAGGGCTAGGAGAAGGGTGAGAGACCTCATTAGCATCATTCATATATTTCTGAGCATTCATTTAGTACTGCTCTTCTTCCTACCAGCCCTTTTGGAAGGCAGCATGTACCATTCACAACAAGTGTTTATCTTCCAGCTTTAAAGACAGACGTCAGAATATTTCCCTCCTTATTCATGCTCCGTTTTTTCTCACAGCCCAATTATTCATGACATCACCACCTTTTCCTCCTCAGCCCCAGACACAGTGTTTCTGTGGCTACAATTTCCTGGACAAGAGTTTCCAGTTTGCATTGTTGGGGGTGGCGGGAAAGAACAGGAGGAGGGGGGGAAAAAGGTTGTTTCGTGTGGAAATATTAAATGAGAAACCCAGCCATGGAAAGCTCAGATGCGCTCACTCACATACACACACATGCACACATGCAGAGCAACAACAACAACAACCACCAAGGTTATTATAATTAATTTAAAATCTGTTTAGAAAAGGGTTCCTTTTATGTTGGACAGGCTCTTTAAGCAGCTCAAGAAGTATGAAAAACAGGAAATCAAACTGCCTCATTAGGAATTGACTCTGCTCAGTAATTAGAGGCTAGAAAACAAAACAAGGAAAAGCAGGTGGCGAGTGAGCTTCAAGCAAGCAGCTATTGTATAATTTCAATGTTCTGCAGGCTAACAACATTATTTTTTTTTTTCAGAAAAGTGTTACTTCCATGGAAAAATGACTATGAGAATCATCCAAAGTTTAATGGGAAAGTGCTGCTAGCTCAAAATCAATCCAGAGGCTGCTAACTTGGCTCAGCCTAGGGTTTAATTAATAATTAGGCAGTATTTTGCTGCGTTTAAAAAGACAACTCTGTTCTCCAGCATCGACTGCTCTCCCGTGAAAATCATGTTAAAAGTAATTACCAAGTGATCCCATATTTTGCTGATACAATCAGATGAGATAACCCTGGACATTAATATCAATTATATCTTCTCACAATAACCTTTGCTGAGAAAATGCTGCCAGTGATTTCCAGCAAATAGCTGTTTATGTTTTAGTCATGCCAGAATAAGGCTTTGCTTGCTGTACTCACTTGCTCCTTCAGTTTTGAAGGAGTGTGTTTTTTGCAGAGAGCTCACTTCTACCCACAATTATTTGCCAAAACCAGTTTTGAATGGTGTGAGTATAGTCATGCTTGAGGACTGCCTGCTCTGCACCTCAGGAGTGGTTGCAGAGCTTTCACTGATCCAAGAAGGTCCACATTGCAAAGGGCAAACAATTTTTGGACTGGATAGCTCTTTATTGATCCATAATATAAGTTTGTTAATAAATCAAATAATTTCCCACAACTGAATAGATAGATGCAAAAGTTCTAAAAAATCCCATACAAACATCATCAAACTTTTTTTTTTGTGGGGAATAATGATGACGGAAATGGCTCTCTTCACATGGTTCTCCTGTGGGCAGAAAATAGAAGTAACTTTTGTTGTACACTTTTTTTTTTCAGTGGGAATTTTAGTCCAGTTCTCTAAAAACAACAAATACTAACCAATGATAAAGCATGAGTATTTACCTACTGTTTACTGCTGACATCCTGTCAGGATATGGTGCAGCTGAGTGAGTGCACTTTGGCTCAAGATGGGCCTGGTGACTTTGCAGGAAGAAGCCCTTGATCAGGAATGCTGAGCAAATGGAGGCAGCAGAGCTGTGCAGTTTATCCCCTTGCTGGATGGGTATTTCATGGCTCTGTAGTGGCCTGTCCCTTTGGGCAGCTGGTGGCTGTGACTTGTGGAGAGGGTAATGCTTCCCACAGTATCTGCAAGGGTTGGGCATGGTGAGAGACAAGTCTGGCAAAGGGAAGCTGGAAGCCAGCTGCAATCAAAGCAAGTTCTCTGGTGTAAACAGGGTGTCAGTAAGATTAAAAATCAGCCTTCCTGTGGCTGAGCCAAGCCACAGAGCCAGGGAAGAGCTGCGATCGGCACCGAGCTGAATTATGCCAAGAGTGGTACTGCAGGAGGGACTGTGGCTGCTGCAGAGGTTTGTGATCTCAGGCATATTTTGTGTCCTGTAATAAAACTGAGATGGGCAAAGAGCAAAGTGTCTGCTGGGTGTTCAAGTTTATTTAGCAGCAGCCTCCAGCCCACTGACCACAAGGACAGTGGGAGCACAGCAGCTTTATGCTTCTGGAGAAGTGCCCAAGGATAGGATGTGTCACAGGTCTAGAAGACCCATTAAAAAATTTCTATTGTTTATTATTAATTATGACTCCTTAAATCACTTATTTCTTCATGGAAAGGCTTCTAGCAGCTAGGAGGGGACACGGCTGAATGTCTGCAGTTATGAAAGGAGCTCCCCATAGCTTCCTGCTTTGCTGTCAGCAGTGAGCATGGGGACCTTTTTCACACATGAGCTCTCTCTTTCAGGCTGCTGCCTGCCCTGGACAGGCTGCACAGGGAGGGCAAGGACAGCAAGAGATGCAGTGGTGCACAGCCAGCCCAGAGCTGCCCTCAGCTGCACATCGCTGCCTATGCTCTGCCTTGGGAGGGGAGCTTTGTGCCCAACAGCTTTTGAAATTGAAACCCAGGATGGTTTTCTGTTCCTGAAGACAGTCTTCTTGTAAAAGGTGGTGAGGCTGACTCTCCTGTTTGCATGAGTGGAAGCACTATATGCAGCACAAACATGCCATGTATTGCTTGATTTGTCCATTAAAGGGTTTCTTGCTCCTGGCCAGCAGGCTGATGTGATGGATCAGTCCCTTAGTGGCACACTTGCAAGTGCCATGCGTGGTAGAGGAGGAGAGGTGTGGGAGTGTCACCAAAGGCTGCAGGTGAGCAGTAGGAGCATTCCCAGATGCTTACAGGCTGCACACCCATATGGGAAATGTTCCCCTTTCACCCTGCGGCTGGTGACTGCCTTGGATGACGGCTCTGGGCTGTTGGAAACCACCGTGCTGAACAAAGGGACCTTGTGCTGGCAAGGAAAATCAGATGTGCTGAAAACACCACAGACTGCTAACCTTGCCTTGCTGGAATAGCCCCAGAAAATGTGGACGCAGATTTGATGGAGCTTGTCCCTCCCATTACCCACCTCAGTGGGTTTCCTTCTGTCAGCAGCTTGTGTTGTTTCCCTGTTGTAGTACATGTGTTTGCTGCAAGGCTAAGGGTTTCCTTACAGGCAAATTGAATCTTATTGCCAGATCTATTGACATTTGCTATAAATGCTTACAATGGTCAAATAATCCATGAATATATGTTGACATTTCTAAATCAATTTGCTTTGGCTACTGCCACACCTGTCTAGGGATTACTCTTTGCAAACATTCAATGGACTATCTTCTGCTGCAAAGATTCACATGAAAGGTCTTTCAGCACTTCAGAGGCCACATTTGATACCAGCTCCTAAATGTGTGGGGGTTGGACCTGTGTATTTCTTAGGGAGCAGATACACATTCATGTCTTAATTACCTGATTGCAAGCAACGTTGCTACTTAACACCATGGTAACTGCAGTATGGGAGGCCTTTGAGCCTCATGTTGCTACACTTAAAGTACTCAGCCAAACACTAGAAACTGCATAAATGAGAATCACAAACGAACCTGTGAAAATCATGAATATCTTAAACAAAAAAAAAAATCTCTGAATACATCAAATGTGAATAATTTGATCAATCCAGAAGTTCTTAGCAGGCACAGATAATGGTTTCCTGTGGTTTCACAGCACAGTGGCTGAGAGGGATGTGGGAGGGAATGCCACACTATCTCCTGTATTGTTTAAATCAGGATCTTGTAGGTGAAATTTGTGAACACATGGGAATGAAAATTTCCCAGCCCTGGCAGGAATCCAGGCAGAGTTTGGGCAGACATTGTGCAAACTTCCCCGTGCATCTCCAGGGCCTGATTTGCTGTGGGATGAATGGGGTCCTGAGCATCCCTGCTAGCCCAGCCCAGCATTGCCCACGCCTCCCAGTCTCACGGTGGATGAGTGTCTGGGCTGCCCATCATCGTGGCTTTGCCTCCTTCCATCCCTCTCTCCCTCAAGAGGAGGAGGTATTGCTCCCTCTTCCAAAGCAATTTCTATCCTGATTTGCATCAAGATTGCTATTTCAGTCCTGGGAACTCCAAAGCTGCCGGATTAAGTTCTTTCGTTGTTTTTACACATGTCCCTTTGGGGCCAAGCTGAGCTGTTAAAAATAAGGCACTAGAAAGACAAATGGTTTCCGGGGGGGTGGGGAGGGGAAAGGAAGAAGGGAAGAGGCTTAGGACAGCTGTAAAATGCTGCAAGGTTAAATAAAACTTTTGACTGCTTGTGTAGCTCTTCCTCATGTTCCTGAAACCACTGACGACCTGAAGAAGCTGGAGGAATCATTCTGCTTGCTGCATGTGGTTGTTTTGTTTTTGTTTTTTTTTTTTTTTAAACTTGTTACACAAAACATTGTTTTTTCAATTTCAGGAAGTCTCTTGATGCCCTTTGGTTGATTTTGTTTTGCTTGTTATCTGGACAACTAATATTTTTTCCTGTTAGGGGGAAAAAAAGATTTTCCCAAGCAGATT
This sequence comes from Cinclus cinclus, assembly GCF_963662255.1. Classification (NCBI taxonomy): domain Eukaryota; kingdom Metazoa; phylum Chordata; class Aves; order Passeriformes; family Cinclidae; genus Cinclus; species Cinclus cinclus. The sequence goes on along the minus strand of NC_085051.1, from coordinate 25,233,977 downwards.
AAAGATGTTTTTTAAGCATATGAATGGTGACATGGTTCACTTTCATTGCTTTGTTTATTTTTAATAATGAAAAACACCTTAATTTATCGTAGCAAGACGTCCATCCTGGAGTAAACCTTGAATTGAGTTTTCGCTTGTTGTTTCTGATTTGTTTGTGGCTTCTTATCTCAGGGAAGGCTGCAAGTGTTTTCTCATGCTTTTCTGAAATCAAGGCACGTGACAAAGTTTTCTTCACAGCACATCCATGTCCACCAACAATGACAGCCACATTTGCAAGAAGGGCTGACTTTATTTGATGGTTTTGAAGCTTATTCTAAACAAATTAGTTTAAAGAAGGTAGGCCCATCCAGCCCCAATATCAGGGGGATTGTTTGATGTGATCTCAGGTCTTTTTAAAAATGAATAAAGGAAATGGCTTGTGAATGAGCCACAGGTCTGCAAAAGGGCAGCTAAGGTAAAGCCAACCAAGCTCATTTTTGGGAATGAGGACCCCCAGTACCTTAACCCCTTCTCCTTTGTGCCTTAGGTTCCTATTCCATGCTTTGCAATATCAGCAACATTTCAGTGCCTTCAGGCTGGTGGTCTATTTTGCATCAATGCAGATGTAAGCAAGGCAAGAGGAAATCAGGCTGTTAAGCTTTAAAGCAGAAAGGCCAAAACAAAGAAGGAGATAGGAGAAAAAAAAAATCTTTATTGTATATTGCGGGTAAAACACCTAGATGTTGTGTGCATCATCGGTGAGGGGTGCCAGAGGTGCCCCATATAGGATGTCCTTCCCAGCCACACATCCACAACCTCCCCCAGCCTCATGCCAGGCTGGCTGCAAGGGCTGTGAGAAGCTGGGACTTGCAGGGGGTCTGCCAGCCCCAGGGAAGCTGAAGTGCAGTGGCCACTGCCCCCAAAAGGACACAGAGCTCGGAACCAGCAGGTAGGTGCAGCTGGGCAGGCAGCTGGCTCCAAGCACAGCACACGTCCCTGTTTGTCCACTTGCTCACTGGTCTGGAGGAAACCACTGGGGCTGTCCTGCCCACCAAAGGCTTGGAGGAAGTATGGCCAAGATATTTTTCTTGGCACGGGGACCTCCAGCATTACAGGCCTGCACATGCTGCCTGACCCCAGCGAGCTGCCTCCTCCAGGGACTGCAAATCGTTTCCTCCACCTCCAAAGGCGAGGTCCTGCTGCCCCTGAATGCCAGTGATGACATTGGGATCGTGTGGGTCTTTCTCAGCTGAATGACAGCTTTATCCTCCCCAGACTGCACCAGTCCTGTCCCTGCAGGAGTCACTGAGTTTTAACTACTTCACACATTTTCAACTACCGGTGCAAATGATATCTTAAACTTATGTTAGGGACCAAAACAACAAAGAAACTGAGAAAAATCTCATCTTCTGGAGTGGCCATCCTCTCCCTCTCTAGTTTGTATGAGTTGTTTGCTAAAGCTGCAAGAGGTATTTGGGTTATCCTCATTTCTGCAGTGATCTGCATTTTATTAAGCCAGCCTACATGCAAGAGGCAGACTAATTCTTACTGACCATTTCAAATGTCCTGTAAGTAGAGGGCAAGTCTAGGGAGCAGGCAGAGGTGAATCTATTAGTAGAGCTTGCAAGAGAGATGCCACCCCTTCCAGCATGAGAACTCACCTCACTCCAATGAAAAGCCTGAAAGCGGAATTCAACTTTTCTTTTCTGAACGAATAACAAAACCAGCCATGCATCTCAAGCAGGTGCTTTCAAGGAAGAAAAATAAAACACATCCAGCAGGTTTATGGCACAATTTCAACAGTAACTGAAAGGATCTGGGTCTGCTGGTAAGAACAGCTGCACCTAGAGACCTCTTGGACAAACAGCTGGACCAGACCCAATAGAGAGCTGTAATTGCCACATTATTACGTTAGCCACTGAAACATGCAAGTTGTTGCACATAATCTCTTTTCCAAATGGTGGTGGTACAGTTACCACTATTTCTACAAGCTTTTACTCTGGCAATAAAAGCCCAAGTCAAGCATGGAACCTGTGGTTATTAATTTCTGCACAAATGAGGGAAAAAACATTAAAAGAAGGAATAATGGAAAATCAAGATGGGGAAATATCAAAATCATGTTGTGCCTTTGCGTGCTGTCCTTGCACAAGGAGGACACACCACCTCTGTCTGAAGGAGATGCCACTCTGTTGGGAACAGAGACCAACCAAAGGATCCAGCCAGGGGCTGTGCCAGTCCTCGAAGGCACTGAAAACCTGCAATGGCCCTGACCAGCCTCACCTGGGCCTTCCTTGCATCCATGGGCCCAGGGCTCTATATAAGCTCATGCCAGGGCTCCCAGCCTTTTAACCTCCTTGTCTTAACCTCTTTGTCAAATGCATTCAGAAACTCATTGCTCTGTTTTCTACTGCTGACTTATCCAGCCTTTCATTTGTTTGACCTCATGGCAAGTGTCAGAAAAAGCTGAGAAGGGAGTGGTGGAGATGGGGGAGAGGGATAGGGAGGTTGTGAAGGACATGTCCCAAGTGGCAAACTCCTCACTGAAGTCTTGCTGCTAATGCAAGAAGTTCAGACCGCTCAAAGAGGTTCATAGGTTTGTTCTACAGCATTTTCTGAAAAATTGAACACTTTTTAGTAACAGGAGAACAAAGGCTGGAGGGGGTATATAGCCAGCACTCCAAGCACATAAAAATCAGAAAGGAAACCAAAATGTTTCTGATGAGGTTTAAATGTAGGCCTGGTAACAGTGCTGGGAAATGATGAAACATCCTAGGCATCCATCATTACCCTGATTTCAAGACAATAGGTCTGAGGGCCTGCTTGGTGCAGGGTTAGGTCAGCCTTTCCTGCCAACCCTGCAGGCACAGTGAGCTGTGAGCCTGAGGATACCCTTGCCAAGGGCACAAGGGGAAGCACAGGGATGATGCAGGGAATCGTGTGGACAACAGCTGAGTTGGTAATGCACAACCAAGACCCTTGAAGTGCAAATCCTCTTCCTGTCACCTTCTTTTGGCTCAGATGGATGGCCTTGCTCATTCTTGGCCCCATTTAATGCGAACCCCAGAGACCCAGGGCAGAGGCTTGCTATGCTGCTCCCACCATTGGTGCAGCTGCATTTGGCCTGTCTCAGGTCCTGTGTTTGTTAAGCAGAGGTGATTACTCTTGCCCTTGTCACAGGGCTGATGAGCTGTTGATGACTATAATCTCATTTGCTCAGTGCTTCAGTGTCACTCTTTGTGGACAGGGAGCTCTGGGCACTTGCTTTTCCAAGTCTTCCCTCATCAACTTGTTAAAAAGGCCCCTTCTGTATTTCCCCCACTCCCTCAACACAAGACATACATGATATTTCACAATGAGCCTTGGCTTTGCATTGGCACCTTCCCAAAGGGCTGCAGAGGGATGTTCAGCCCAGAGCAAAGCTTGGCTTTCTCTGTTGGATTTCACATGTTATTCTTGCTTGCCATACTCTGCTGCTCATGGCAAATGAGTGACTGTGTAGGATGCTGTGATGCTTCTAGCCTGATGTGGCACTCCAAACATGTACCCTGCAGCCAGCTGGCTTGCTCAGTGACTAGGTCAACCTCTTCCCCTCCCTCTCCCTCCCTGTGATTCCTATTCCTTGTGCACAGGGCTTGGAGTGCTGTGGATGGAAACCTGCACAAGGAGTTGAGCTGTTGCTGTTGCCCTTCTGCTGTGTATCCTCCAGCTCAGCAATCCCTGTGTGTGCATTCAGTCCTGACCACGGCACCATGCCCAGCTCAGGGAGCATGAGGGACTTATCTGAGACCAGGGCTGCATTCGCTCTGTGCTAGGCAGGGAGAGCAGGAGGAAAACTTCAGCCAACATTTTCTCTTCCATGAAAACCACCCACAGGGCTTCACAGAGCTGTGTGTGTGAGTATGTGTGTCCAGGGACACAGGACGCGTGCTCCCACTTTAGCCCTTCAAGAACAACAGTGTAAATGGTCTCCCCCAGGGAGTCCTGGCTGCCTTGCTGCTGGAAGAGACACAGCTGCAAAGCATCACTCAGAGAAGAGAGCGAACATGGGAGAAATGGATTTTGTTTCATATGCCTTTAAATAGCTGATAATATCGAAGTTAGAGATACTGCTTGCAGCCTAATCTCTTACTTGATTTTGGGGCGAGATCACACGGTGAGGTCATTGCTCACAGCCATACAGACATTTTTTAAGGATGTAGAACTGTGAGTTATGATTCTGTGAGATAAAGTAGAAAGAAAATCTTGATCTTGAAAGGGGGGAAGCCTTTAAACACTTAGGCTTACTGCAAAAATAACCAAGAGATCTAGAAAAACTTACCCAGATATAATCCAGTATGTATAAATAAGCTCTCTTTTCTCCAATGTTCTTCACTACAAAAGGAAATGTCACATTGAGTCAACTTGTGACCCAGATGAAATTACATGTATTTGTTTATCTTACTTATCCTCCTGTTTACAATGTGTTGCACTTGGTGGACATATTTTTGTGCATGCTGTTGCGTTTCAGCACCAATATTATCAAAATGCATTTTCATGTTTGCCACCCAGACACTGTCTGAGGAATTGTGTTTCTGGGTACCAGTCACGAAAATGAACAAGGTCTATGTGTGCTGTGTGTGTGCATGTACACTTGCTAACTCAGGACTCATAGCTCTGTAAACTAAACCTAATTATGTATACAAAATAGTGATGAAAGACTTTCTGCTTTTTATCAGCTACATGATTTTAACAAGGAGGAGGAGATAGGTTTGCTATCAGGCCATTTCCAGGAAAGTGTTTCAGTGGACCCTACAATTGATTTTAACCCTTTGTTTTAAGGTCTATTATGTATAAGGCACTGTAAGATACCAGTCCAAGGAATGATCCTTTCTGCTGTCTAGTGTTAGTGGCTCTGCAATGACCTGCCAACAGTGAATGTGAATGCTTTGGTTGATGGTGGATTTGGTGGAGGGGGTAGCTGTTCCTGCTGTGTGTTTGCTGTGTGGCATTGTTTTGGACTTCACTTGGGGTGACGTGTACCTCACAGGTGGGGATGTCTTCCAACTGCTTGGGAATCATCCATAGCTGTAATGCATTACTTTACTTGATAAGAAGCTATTTTCTCACTAGCCACCTGGATGCTTCCCATAAAAACTTCACACCAAGGGTCTATTCATATTGGCCTACACAATGGATTTCCTTTCCATGAGCATTCTTGGAAATAAAGCTCTGCTCTCTGAATGTTTGTGAATAACAAGGTTTATGGATCCCATCTAAACAAAGCAACAGTTTTAGTAAAAAGAACATATTGTTTTGCTGCATTTTCCCAGCTCCAGGTTATTTCAGCGGCCCACCAGTGGCTCCAGCTTGTGTTTGAGTGTTAGCACACTCAAGAGTTGGCTTGGAAAAGGGTTGGCTCAGGAGAATGTTGCAGGATGGAGACCAGAGCCCTGGATTGTTTTATTGCAGGAATTGGATTAACTCATATGAGCTCATTCTCTGGTCTTCATTGCATTGTGTTTGGCAGTTCCTGCAGCATTACTGCATCTAGGTTAAGTGGCATTGTTCTGGAATCAGTGAGGGAACAATCCTGTATTGACTAGGTGTGAGGGAAAGACAAAGTGATCTCATGAGTTTTCACCATTTTTGGTACCCATGTTTCGCTTGTACATCCATTCTTATAACCTTTTCTCTCTGTCTGGAGGTGATAATTCTTCCACAGTGAAGGGGCTTGCTTCATGAAACAGTGGAGTTTGGCTCAACCAGTCTAATGCATTTGGCAGAACAACTTGCGCTCCATTAATATTGGCCAGGAGAGACTCTCACCCAGTCAGGCACTGGACTATGGGCCTGCCTTAGGTAAGTGACTTGCCAGCCATCCACGTTTGTACTTGTCAGCAGTAGCTGTCCTGCTTTCCTCCACCTTCACTGATTGCTGCTCTTCTGAGGGGAGGCAGTGGAAAAGTCACAGTGCACCAGTGAGGAGCAGACTCTGGCTGTCATCAAGAACTTGAAGGACTACATCATTCAGGCTCACTGAAGTGCAGCACATTGTGGTCTTCTGAGCAGACCTCATGCTGTATGAGCTGCCCTGGGAGGGTGTGTGGAGCTCTATCACTATGGACTTGGACTTCCCTGGGCAAAAAAAAAAGGACTGCTCCAGACGAACAAAAGTGTTTGGACAGCTAATGTAAAAAAATAAATTTCTGACACTAAACTCTGGGTCTTGCTTTCTTTGTTACTGACATCCAAGCACCCTGCTTTTAAAGCCTTCATTGGTTAACAGTGAAATTCAGCTACCACTGAACACATTGACTGTGTGTCATAGATCTGAGTGCAGATCAGGCAAGAAGTCTTGGTTAAAGGTCAGAAAAAAATAATCTGCCTTGAACAATAAAAGTAGGAAAGTTTAGTTTTGACTTGAAGGTGAAAGAAACTGAAAGATCTGGGTATTTTTTTCTATCTTTTCCCTGGAATCCTAATGGTGAAAGTGTTTTAGGAGCAAGAATGTGAGGATAGAAGACTTTCCTACAACACTCTTCCAAAAGCAGTGTTTGGTTTCCCCCAAAGATTTGGAGGAGTTTCTCCATATGATTTGTTTCTAGTTTTCTGTCTTTTTGGTGACCCTTTTTGCATTGAATGCGAGCATCTGTAGCT